>NC_133356.1:33375042-33708375 GCF_030506205.2 Paramisgurnus dabryanus | reverse complement strand
CCACTGTTGGACAAAAGAAAAGTGATGTGCATTGTGAGACAAGTTTCTTTCAGTTACAACAGCTCAAACAAGCATTTTTTTCTGGGACTGGCTTAAGCTTTGTCTGTGAAACTGGAGGGAAAGTGTTATTAAATTGTCTTAAACATGTCTTAAAACATGTTTCATATCCTCCTGTGGGATGGAATCATAGCCTTAAGCTATGAGTCTGTGCCCATCATACACTACATTATTTTCTGTGAAATCTTACTTCCCAGATTGTGTAGGCTGACCCTGACTTTCGGCAACTAGCATCAATTTCAGAATCAGTGTAAAAATATGTGTGTAAAAATATATATATATTAGCCTGGGTTTTCCCCATGCTGCCTTGTGCACAAATTTATTCACGCTGCAAGTCTAGCATGGAGTAGAGCTGAAGATCTTTGCCCGAACCCGACGGGACCCGTCGGGACCCGACGGGCTCGGGCGGGTTCGGGCTTCATTTCTAACATTTTACACGGGCTCGGGGCGGGCTCGGGCTTCCGCTCCGGCTTTGTGAGGTAAATGAGCGGTCAAGTTCAAATCAGTAGCGCAGGATCGCGCTGAATTCATTTACAGTGGATTTAATGATTTTCCTCATCAAAAACATGTAGCCTAATCTTGGTGAGTAGGTTTTTCAATGTATAACTAAATATGAATCGAGTCTTACATAATTTAGACAGAGGATATAGACTAATGTTGGCAGTAATGGAGAGAAGTGCCGACGCAAATCCCGCGGAGCCTGCCTCTTAATTTCGTTATTGCCAAATACCCATCTTAATTCAGAATGTATTATCTTAATTTAATTCGTTAAGAAATAATAATTTTATTGGCATATTTATAGTGTATTGCATAAGCCTATTTAGAATGAGATGTTACAATGTTACAGATTACTTATTTCTTTGTTTTAACTTCCAAGTGGCGTGTAGATTATTAGTCATGAATAAATAATGTTAAAACCTGTGTAAATTTCTCATTCTTGACAAAAGCTGTGTGTGTGCGCACATTTAAATAATGTCGGGCTGTAAACGGGTTCGGGCTTTTAAAAAGCTGTCAATCTAAATGTACGTTCGGGTTCGGGCTGCATTCTGTCGGGCTCCGGACATTTCGGGCCTAACTTTTAAGGCCCGATTACAGCTCTAGCATGGAGACCATGGACCAAATTTTCCCCTCAAATTGGGAACCAATCACAGAACGGGGAGGGGGCAGCAAGACGATGACAACGTCTATGCGACACACACAATTGGATATGAGCTATGTACAGGTGCATTTGATAGACATCTGTAGCCCCCAATAAACGGCTCTGGGCATTCATAAACCACGCCTCAAATACGAGAAATCCATATATATATATATATATATATATATATATATATATATATATATATATATATATATATATATATATATATATATATATATATGAATAAATGTAAGTAATGGAAATGTTAAATAAAAAAATATATATATTTTTTTGTTGTTGTTTTTAAGGATGAAACATTTATGATTGTAATTCTTAAAGAGATCACCCCAAAAAATTTGTTAAAACAAAAAAAAGATATTTTGAAGAAAGTTTGTAACCAGAACACTTTGGGCCAAAATTGACTTTCATAGTAGTTTTTCCTACTGTGAAAGTCAATAGTGGCCCAAAGCGGTCTGGTTACAAACTCTCTTTAAATATCTTTATTGGCATTCAGCAGAACTAAGAAATGTATAAAGGTTTGGAACAACCTGAAGGTGAGTAAATGATGACGAAATTTTTATTTTGGGTGAACTATCCCTTTAAGTAATGTACACACGGGGACGAATATCGTGCATGATTATCGCTGATGTTTAACGGCTTGTGACTGAACAAAGGGCACCAATGTAAGTGTGCACACCGTTGCGAAAAACGGCAGGGATACTTTTTTTTTAAAATGACCTCAGGTTTGTTTTTATTTGATGCGCAGTATTAAAAACTGGTGGACCAATGAAATCCCCACTTTTGCGCATGCCTGGAGCTGCTAAAGTTACAGTAAAACATTACTTGGTGGCACTCAAACACAAAACGGTCTTGTCTAGCACACATTTTACCAAGGTGACAAGAAAGAGCCCTACATACTAATGGTGCTCTACCAGTTCTTGGACACACCAATAGACGTTTATTATATACATTTTTATTTCGGTATTTTTATTAATTTTTTTATTTTACCTTCGAGAAATATAGTTAAAGGCGCTCTAAGCGAATAATGTGCGACGTCACTTCCTGTTGATGTTTGAACTGTTTTCAAACAGACAGAGCGTAGCTAACTCCTCCCCCTCCCCCTCCCTTCCGTGCTTTCATGAACGCGCCCAACCCCCACCCCCAAATCCTTCTTGTCGTTTATTGGCTGGAATACTTTGTTTTGTTTTTTGATGCTAGGTTTGGCCATTTGTTGATATTGCGGTTTGTGAAGCCTGGGCTGTCTACAGAGATCGCGTTTTTTTACAGTTTGATCAGCGGACAGGCAGCAAGCAGATAGTGAGGAGATGTTTCCGGTATGTAACAAAAAATGTTTTATGGTCTAAAACGCTTCAATTCGCTTAGAGCACCTTTAAGAAGAATGTCTTTTTTATAAATATGTTTATTTGCACTACTCTTCCCTTGCACTACTGTCATTGTAACTTATTTGCACCATTGTTTCTGACTACCATCTCCTCATAACATGTATATGCCATATATACATTTTATATCTGTATTTTTATCTTCTTTCATTTTATTCATATCATAAATATGTGTTTTTCGTTATCAATCAGCACAAGCACTATAACTGTCAGGGAGTGAATTTGCACGTTCACTCTGCGAATCACCAGTAAAAATCGCTTGGGTATGAACACAAAAAACGTCTGAAATTACACTTGCGATAAGCATGCACGATAATTGTCCTGGTGTGTATGGGGCTTTAAGGTCTGCCTTTGGACAGATACTAGTATTTGGTGCATGATAGGTAATAGGACCACAAAACTGTATGCTGTACAAAAAAATAAGACATTTTACCATTACAGGTGGACAGAGGTGTGGAGTTTGCTGGTGGAGTCTCTGTGCCATTTGTGACAGAACTTTCTCCCATGCCGTTTACTTCTTTATCTGCAATAGCCACTGTTGGACAAAAGAAATTGTGGATAGGATAATAACAATAATTCAATAATAATACAGCTCAAATAAATACAATTAATTAAGTTTAAGTTCACCTATGGGTTGTACTGTTTTTAATAATGTAATATCAATTTGACATGATCAAAATAATACAAAGCCCCACTTAAGTGTTCTTATGTAATTTCAAATATCTAAAAATGATACTTCAAGGTTAAATGTATAAAAATATTTATAAATAACACCAATATGTGTTGTAAAATGTTAGTCTGGTTGAACAAGACATTTTTAAATAAGAAATAATGCTACAAACATCATGTTGTTCACATGTTAAAATTTTTTTTTTTAAACCTAATGTGAGGGAAAAAATGAACTCTGCAAATGTATGTATTGTCGATAAAACCTATTACTAATGTCTTTAATGTAAAGTTTATTCTGCAATATGTTAAAATTTTGTGCACATGTGTTTATTACCATTAAGAAGACTTTCGTATAATCTCTTTATAGTAAGAAAAGCGTCCTGAGTGTCTTCGGTCTCATTCTTCCATGGGCAGAAGCATTCAGCAGAGAAACCATCTGAGGTTCTCCTGGCAAGGAGAAGGACTGGGTACCTCTCTAAAAGTTCCCACTTGTGGAGCTGGAATGAAATTGAGACACAATCATAAGACTAAAAACGGGATAAATAATTACAATTTCACAGGCATGAAACACACACACGCGCACGCACGCACGCACTCATTATTTACTTATTATTTTATGACTAACATTTGAAAGATAAACCTACCAGAAGATTTGTTGAATCATAAATTTTGTTCACACTGCAGTTTTTTTTTGTCTGTCTATCCATTCCTGGGAAAGCTGTTTCTTTTTTTCTCAAGCATTTGCTTATATGGCTGTTTGGCCCTACAGTATGGACATGTTTTGCTGGCTACTCCAATCTTTTCCCTGCATGTGTAGCAATCCTTTAGAGTAGGCATCTGTAAAAAGAAACATACGGTAAATGATGATTAGAACACAGCATGCTATGTAATGAGGGCATAAGAAATATTTTTTTCACACCTAGTATGTTGACAAGTCACCGTCTTCGAAAATATTGTCAAGAGTTTGTTGTTATGCCCCCTAATACTGACTAGATCTACCTGTAAGACATTCGTTCATCTTCAGAACAGAAATTTTTATTTTTTTGATGAAATCTAAAGGTATATGATCCACACATAGGCAGCAAAATCATGTGACTACAGTGGTTCAACCTTAATATTATGAAGAGACCAGAGTACTTTTTGTGCAATATAACAAAACAAAAATAACAACTTCATTAACCAATTTGAACCATTTCCATACATCAGGAACTAATGCAGGCATCCTTGCTTACGTTCGAATGTCAACTAAATATTGCCCGAAGCAGAGCCCAAGAGCAGCATGACACATGTACAGTATGTGATGCTGAGGCAAAATTCGGTCAATAATGAGTCGGCAGTCGGATGTAAACGAGGAAGCCTGCACTGAGTTTACTACGTCAACTATGTATGACAGTTTAAACTGCTGAATAAAGTCTTTATTTTTTTTTGTTTTAGCACACCAAACGTATTCTCATCGCTTTATAACATTAAGGTTCATCCACTGTAGTCATGTTGACTATTTTAACCATGTTTTTAACTACCTTTCTGGATGTCAAAGGGTGCAATGGTGTTGTTTCCTATGTGTGCATCAAATACCCTCAGATTTTATCAAAAATATCTTAATTTGTAGTCCGAAAATGGACGTTCCACATTCATAAGAAGTTTGTCCATCTTCAGACCACAAATTAGGTTAAATGACAGAAATTTCGGGCATGTCACTCATCTCATTGCAATATGTTAACTGGATAACACTGGATATAACTTATTGTATAGTTTAATAGAATAATGTATTTTGGTTATACAAATCAAGTACAACCTAACTATAGTGATTGTTTTACTAGCTGTAGACCAGCATACTATGAGAATCTCTATGGCTAG
Organism: Paramisgurnus dabryanus; assembly: GCF_030506205.2. NCBI lineage: Eukaryota > Metazoa > Chordata > Actinopteri > Cypriniformes > Cobitidae > Paramisgurnus > Paramisgurnus dabryanus. Next base: position 33,703,251 of record NC_133356.1, on the reverse strand, counting down.
TTTAATAAGACATGTTGCTGATACAGTTTTGTACTTTTTCTTGTTAACTAAATCTTTTGGGGTTTCTTATATATGGCTTCATGCATATATAGATATATATAGATGAATGTGACTGTGTTTTGTTAATTTGATGCATGATTATGTTTAAGTGGATCAAAAACATCACATTACTTGGTTAATCACCTTTGGTGTCTGTCTTCTAGCGTTATTTGTTCTGTTCCTAGATTTGCACCTGTATAAATGAATCAGAAAGGAAAAAACAATGTATTTGCATGATCGAGTCAGATAAGCGAAATATGTGTGGCACCATGCACGTTTTCAAAATGTGTGCACTTTTACATAGTCCCTTAACCACAACGTTTCCAATTTCGAATCAATATCGCAAGATACTAACTTTACTAAATGGTCTAACCCTAAAAAATGTTAAAATTATGGGAAACATACCTTGTTGATTTGAAACGCGACGAATACTGAACAGACGACAGAATTATAACGTTATAGGCCTAACGTTCTTAATATTTGTCCAATGACAAAAATCGATCTTTTTCGAATATTTATTGTGACGACGTATTTTAATAAAAGCAAAGTTCAATGTCACTTATGTTCGTAATGTTTAACTTTTGCATTTATTTATTTATTTGTGATATTTCGTAATGTCCTTTTACTTTATTCCCAAGTAGCATAACGTACCTGAACAACTACATCACCACAAACAAAGATGAAACAACACAAAACGCCCTAGCATTATTATTTTGTTATCAAATTATTAGATTATCAAGGTTCACTGATAACATACCTGTAATCCTCGTTTATGGTAGAGACCCACAATGCATCAAGGCGAAGAGGCTGTGGCACATCTCCCGCTGCCGGTAGGGGCGCTATTTTATGATACGCTATAGGTAGTCGTATTTGAGCAAAGGTGCATACGACCATGTTAGTCGTATGAGTTGGAGAACTTGTTGTCTCAAAGACAGAACCCAAACGCAGGCAGCTCTCAACAAAAATGAGTTTTAATAAATAACAGAAAGCCCTCGAGGGAGCAAACAAGTAACTTTAACATGATCAACATAACCAAAATACCAAACACACTGAAGACAATGAACGAGCACAAGACTGAAAACACCAGGACATTAAATAGGGAAACTAATCAAGGTAAACAGGTAACAGGAGTAACTAATAAAGAATCAATAGATAATAAGGGGGCGGGGCCACTATTAAAACTGGGAGAAACATAGCACACACAACTGAGGTCAATATAGCTCCCCCACAAGACATCACAACAAAGAGGTAGCAATGCCACGATCCTGTCACAATAAACAAGACACAAAATACATGAAAGCTGCCAGGATCGTGACAATTACCCAGTTATGTTACTTTGCATCGATCTGTAAAGTATAGTGCAATCGGACATTCTGGCTCTACTGATTCCCAGCCTGCAAGTGTGTTTTAATTAAAGTATTTGATGTTGACGATGCAAAACTACAGCTCACAGAATCTATGTTGTTAGTTTTAGTTTGTCACATGTAAGATTAACATGAAGGGCATAACCAATTTCTTACCCTTAGTGCGGGAGTCACAAGTGTTTTGTTTTAGACAGATATTAAAGGTAATGGTTCAATTAAAGGACTGTGTTAAAAAGTACTTGCTGTAAATTAACTAACTATTTATAAACCTACCCTATGTTGACAAGGCAAAAGAGTTATAAATTAATATTTAGGATATTAGGACATTTTGACAAATGGCTTACAGTTTTTCTCAATGCGTTGGATCATTCTTGAAAAAGAAATTAAATTTTCAAAACTCTAAGATAATTTGGCAAAACAGTCTTACAGGTCAGCGCAACACTATAGCTCACTTACAAAAGCTCATATCTCTCCCAATACAGTTCACTCATGTGTTAAAACTAAATTTCCTTCTTATTTAAACAATCAGTGCCCCCAAAATGATTCATCCCTTTGGCATTGTCTAAGCACTGTAAGTCAAAATGTTTAGATGTTTTGTCACTATGGCAGAGGACCCTCGAAATATTCCTCATGTTCACCTTTCAGTCCTTCATTGACAATGGTTACTGTCTAGTTTTTTGTCTAGCTAACAAAATACAATTGTATATAAAACTGAAAAAAAAAAAGAAATAGGATTTTAGGGGTAAGAGTAGCCTCCAAGGTTTGACATCACACATTGCACTCATACTGCCAAGCAGAGGCGGTCTTACCATAGAGGCATAGGTAGGCGGCCGCCTGGGGCCCCCCACCAGCGGTCAAATTAGGGGGGCCCCAAACCAACCTAATAAATAGCCTACATAAATAAATAAAACCCTTATCATCATGAACACTTCAAAAGCATTGTAAATTGAATTAATATTCTTAAGAAATACGTTGAAACTTTGAAATAGTAGTTAAAATGTCCAGTTCATGTTCTTTCACTAAACACTTACACCCCCTTCTTTCACAATGAAATGGACTAGTCCATAACGGTGCGTGCTGCGGCGCGAAAGATAAACACAAAGTGACACGGGGACTGGGAAAGTACACGAACAGAGACTTAAAGACAAATATAAACGCGAAAATGGGGCTTTGGTAAGTCAACCGGCTAGTAATAGCCCTACATTGATAAAAATTATTTTGTGGTGAAGTAAATAATGTTACTACAGCAAAAAACTAATGTAACCCTAGGGCTCCAGACTGCGAGTAAATAGTCTCATTTTGCGAGTATTTTCCCTGCCTATGCGACTATTTTTTATTAAATGTCGCACTGGCTGGACTGTGAAATTTAAATACAATTATATTAATATAATGCGCAGGCGATTACGTCTGCGACGCATTCAGTCACTCTTCCTGTTGTTGCCCGCTCCCCCGCCTTTCTATCAGCTCAGGTGCATATCACCTCTCTAAATCCGTCTCTTTTGTCCACTTTCGACCGCGTCTGCCCTGATTGTTTTGAGGGGTGGTCTATGGAGACTGCGGGCGAGAGCCTCTGCTTTCGTTTTCGGGAGAAATGACGGGTTTAAAATGACGCAAACTAATATTATGTGATGTCAGAGTCCGGTGTTGTAATTAACGATGCTGCACAGTGTTTTTTTATGTGTATGTAAGAGCTGTCTCTGATATTTCAGCGCAGTTGATGAAATAATCTCCCCACAACCTCCACACGCTCGCAAAATGACACTAATAAAAGAGGCGGAGATCAGCTGCTTTCGTTTAATCAATGAAAGTCTAAAAATAGCGTGGTACACTGCGTATTCACGCTAGAAGTCAGAAAAAACGCAATACATTGTGCTCAGTAACTCAGATTACAAGTCCTGGCCAAATGATATCTTCAGAGTGCATGGAGACATTTTGTAGTGATTACAGCACAAGAATGTGATTTTACTCAAGTCTGTGTTAAAGTAACCTAAAGCTTTCACAACAAAGTAATAAAAAGTTGATTGTAAGTTTAATAGTTTACAGTAAGGCAAATATATGTTAAAATTAATAAGTATGGTAAAGTAAAAAAAATTAATGTATATAAAGAATACAATTATTTGTATTTGTAATTAATTTGTTAATGCATTAAACTTGTTTGGACGTTTCTCTCAAATGTTAGTCTGGAGCCCTGCTGATGTTATGTTGGGGATGTTTTCGTCCACTATGGGGTGCTGTTGAGTCTTAATTTGGCCACAACTTTTAGCATATGGAATGATTTTTGGTGAAAAATCTTATGTTGACACATATTTTGGGAAAATGCTTTGAACATTTTTCAAAAACTCAACAATACACTGTGGTAAAATTCACAACCCTTTTGTTATGTTTGTGAAGAAAACATCAAAGAAAACATAGTTTTAATATAAAGTGATTGTAGACTGGATTTTTTAAACCTTTTATCACAGTCTTGGGTATGTGAAAGATTAGTAACAACATTGGCTTTGATGCTTTGCTAGTTTTTGTGCAGCATCAGATTTCAATTATTTCTTCCTCATTTACTGTTCGTGGCTGTTTTTGCCCCATTGACTTATTCTCTATTGGTTTGTGTAGTGCTGCACTTTGTGTGACCTCTGCTTTCCATCTTCATTTTGGAGTAAAAATACCTTCGCCTAGGGCCCCCAATTTGCTAAATCCGCCACTGCTGCCAAGGAAATTGTAACCATTATCATTCACACACATAAAGTAACTTCCATATGTCACGGAGTGACTTGAGATGGCAGAACCAAAAAAATGGCGAAATAGTTCCGCCCGGATGAATGTCTGTGAAACACCCCGTCACTTCCGGTAACTCCGGGCAACCACATTGGGCTTTATTGAGGGCAGGTGTGTAGGCGAACGTGGCGATTGGGCGATTAAATGAAAAGGCGGGTATAAATAAGGCACCCGAAGAACAGGAAGGGGTGTGTTTTATTCCAGCCAATGTTGTGGGCGAGACGGAGCGATCGGTGAGCTTGGAGAGACGTATTGTTGTGGATATTGCAGACTGGGCAAAGACAAAACGGAGGATTGGGCTGAAGACAAACGGAGCTAAGTATTTAGAAAATTTCTGCCAAAGTATTTGTGTTGACATGTACTATTTACTCTAAAGATATTGTGTATATTGAGACCTCACCGTGGAACACATCGGAAGAACGAAGGAGTGTGATATTAACAATCTTGTACACATTAGACCTCTGGAAGAGAGAGGAAAGCATCGAGTGTCAACAAACTGTGAGTATGAGGAATTGTTGTCTTGTCAGCGACATCTTGTGCTAACCGTGTGTCCTAGTGCATGTCCTGTGTGCTCGCTCAGCGTGTATACAGCCCCACCCGTATAAAGGAGTGGTGGGTGAGCAGAAGCTAGCAAAGAAGAGTAAAGTGTGTGTTTACCAGTCGTGGATGTGACGTCTCCATCTGGTCATCCTCCATACTAACCCCTTTCAGCTGTTTAGGACCAATTCCCGGCCCATCGTGGTGATCTGACCCTAATTTACCATGAGTGTGTGTGGAGTGCCGTGGGTGAGTCTTTTGACGTGTGTACACTTGAAGAATTGTAGTGTTGTGCTGTGTCAATGTTGTCAGCGATCACTCTCTAGGCCGAAGAGGAGAGTCCTGGATTGGATATTATATAACCCGACTGTGACTCTTAATCCCTTCCCCCACCTGGTGGTGGCGTGCCAACTGTAAGAAGTAAGAATATTGCTGTGAATATTGTGTGGAGTATTGGAAGGAGGGAGAGATTTAATTGACTGCTGTGTGGAAGAAAGTAAATGTGCTGCTTTGGTGTATGATTATACGCCTGTTGAGTGTTTACAGATGCCCGCCCCTGTCTAGATCTCTTGTCACGCTGTTTGGAAGAGAGGAGAGGGAAGCGATTGGCCCACTCGTACAGTACATCCTCTGGTGTGGTGCCCCATTTCATCCTACCCATCGTTTAGGATCCCATCCGTGGCCGTGCTAGGCCCAACGTGCAGCAGCCTCGGCCTGTCCCTCCATCTGTACGGCTGTTCAAAGTCAAGAGGTGTTGTATCTCTCCCTACATTATTACTGAAGTAGCCTATTGTTGAAGAGACTCTGTGTATGTGTCTGTTGCCAGTCTGCAGGTTCGAGCCAAGGGCTCTGTGTCGACGTGGGACTATTCCACGACGTATTGGAAGTTAACATTCAAGTGTTGCATTACAAGTCTGTCCTAGCGCGAAAGGCTAGAAGTTCGCTGTGTGCATATACGGCCTCTCCAGCCACCAAGCCCCAAAGAGCCCCTAAAGCCTGACGTCTGCCTACCTACGGGTCTGTGAGTCACATCCATTTCAAGCCAAAGCCAAGAGCCCACTGCACCGTCATGTGTACTCACCTTTACGCCCAAAGCCAAGAGCCCAGTGTACCTCCCTGTATACTCATCTGCACGCCCAAAGCCAAGAGTCCAGTGTACTTCCCTGTATACTTACCTGTACGCCCAAGGTCTAAGCCCAGTGTACTTACTTGTATATGTCACGGCCGGGGGCGTACCCGAATAACTAAAGGTCACGCCTCTCTCAACTCTTCCACCTCGAGGAGTTTCCCAAGACCACCCCAATGACCAGACAGACGAGTAACTACAGTTAAAATAAACTTTATTAAATATTTAAAAGGAAAGGGGGAAAGGGCAATTTAAAACTAATGAGTCTTCTTCTCGCCTCCAGGGCCACTTGGGACAAAGACTGGGGACAGGGGCTCTTTTGGGGCTCTAGTCCAAGAATCCGTGGCGCGCTCCGCTTCTTCCTGGAGGCAGAATCAAATACAAGTTATGCAGTGGTACGTTGTTCTAGGTCGCTACTCTTCTCACCCTTCTTTCTCTTTCTTTCCCTCAGGTCTTAGTTGCGTGGCTCTTTGGATCAACCCCGGGGTTCTTCGTTCACAAAGGGTCTTCGTTCACACAGAGCCTTCGTTGGAACACAGGTAAGTTGTTGCTATAAGCACAGGTTAACTTCACTTCACAGAGTATGTTACTCACAGTACTGAGGGTCTTCGTTCACACAGAGCCTTTCGTTAGAACACAAGCAAGTATTTGCTATAAGCACAGGTTAATTTCGCTCCACAGGATATATTACTCACAGCACTGGGGGTCTTTGTTCACACGGAGCCTTCGTTGGAGCACAGGTCAGTCTTTGCTATAAGCACAGGTTAATTTCACTTCACAGGAAATATTACTCACAGCACTGGGGACCTTCGTTCACACAGAGCCTTCGTTAGAACACAGGTAAGCGTTTGCTATAAGCACAGGTTAATTTCACTTCACAGGATATATTACTCACAGCACTGGGGACCTTCGTTCACACAGAGCCTTCGTTAGAACACAGGTAAGCGTTTACTATAAGCACAGGGTAATTTCACCTCACAGGATATATCACTCACAGCACTGGGGACCTTCGTTCACACAGAGCCTTCGTTAGAACACAGGTCAGTATTTGCTATAAGCACAGGTTAATTTCACTTCACAGGATATATTACTCACAGCACTGGGGACCTTCGTTCACACAGAGCCTTCGTTAGAACACAGGTAAGCGTTTACTATAAGCACAGGTTAATTTCACCTCACAGGATATATCACTCACAGCACTGGGGACCTTCGTTCACACAGAACCTTCGTTAGAACACAGGTAAGCGTTTGCTATAAGCACAGGTTAATTTCACTTCACAGGATATATTACTCACAGCACTGGGGACCTTCGTTCACACAGAGCCTTCGTTAGAACACAGGTAAGCGTTTGCTATAAGCACAGGTTAATTTCACTTCACAGGATATATTACTCACAGCACTGGGGACCTTTGTTCACACAGAGCCTTCGTTAGAACACAGGTAAGTATTTGCTATAAGCACAGATTAACTTCACTTCCAGAGTATGTTACTCACAGTACTGAGGGTCTTCGTCCGCTCGCAGACAGTGGACTTTCGCTACAGCGTCAGTGCACCGTGATCCTTCGCCCATCCACTCAAGCTGTCCGGGCGTTGTAGGGACTAATGGGCTCAGTGGCACGGAGCCGAACGCTTCCCGAACTCCCCCTCCTACTTCCACGGCCGGGGTCACGAGTTGGGGCGAACTTTCGTCGGGGCCCCGCACACCACGAGCTTCTGTTGGAAAGGTCAGTACACACACAGCTATGACCCTCAATCCGCACGGTACACTTCCTACGTTACTCACTGGATTTCACCACTGTCTGCTCTTTGGAGGAGCGACGCTCTCGTTGACACACCCGGGGCACGGGGCTTAATTTTCTCACTCTCCGTAGGACCCAGGCCACAACAGATGTCGTAGTCTCGCGACTCGTCCGAGGCTAGGCAGTTTGGGCGCTACAAGCACAGCATACACACAGCAAGTAAAACGTAAACACCATCAATCAGTGAAACTCACCCACAGCACTCTTATACAACTTCACGTGGTTTTTAGATCGCCCTCGCCACCTGGCTACGACTCCCTCGAGAGGATAGTTGGGCGATAGCTAGACCACCGATGAGAGTGAGATATGTGTTATTCACAGGCCCGGCGTGTTGTTTATCACTCCTCTGGCTCACCTGCGCTTCCTTTTTCCACAGGGCCACTGCTCGATTGGAGAACGGTGCTTCCTACCAATTGCTTCGTCCGTGCTTCCGGTCACCCCGCGGCTCGCCCACGCTCCCCTCTCCAGTGGGGCCAGGGACCTCAAACACAAGGCAAACACACACCCAGCAACTCCTCTTCCAAGTAATATACAGATAAGTATTACAGCTGCGACTCACTCTTCGTTGTCAATGATTTCTAATATCTGCACTGTTGAATACTCTGTGTCCGCTCTCTCACGAATGAAGTCTCCCAGTATTCCTTCGCTAGCTGACTGTGCCTTTCTCTCTTCCCCAGGGAAACGATCAAGCCAGCATGGTCCGTCTGCAAAGCAGCAACACAGCGTATACAAAGTACACCACAAGCACCCCGTTGGATGTCTTCAAAGGTCTTTATATTCTCTACCTCTTCTCCTCATCAGCCTATCAGCAACCGCTGTGTAAATTATCCCCACCTGGGCGAAATCAGGCTTGATTTCGTCTTCGGGGAAACCCCGGAATTCCGGTGTTCAGAGTAAAGCGTCCGGGCGGAACCATCGTCTTCCATGCTTTTGGTTCCGCCCTTACAAACCGTCACCTGTGACATATACCTACCTGTACGTCCGCAGTACCAAGCCCAGTATACCTTCATATACTTATCTGTACGATCAAGGTCCAAGTCCAAAGCTCCCGGCTCCGCTTACCTACCCGACTACCTTCTGGACATTCAAGATTCGAGCCAGTGTGCTCCTTGCACGTTGAGGTCGCTAGCAGGGACGGATTATGGCGATGATGTGCCCTGGGCACGGATGTCTCAAAGGCCCCCTTTACCAATTTTTTGGGCAACAGCGTTGCACCTGTATGCACAGGGCTCAAGTGTTGGTTCGCCTCTGCCTGTATGCCCCATTTTACAGGATTAACAATGGCACTAATACACGGGGAGAGAATGCACACAATATTCTGTACTTTCACACCACAAATTGGTTTATTTATATCTTACCAGTATCTGTCAACATACATACTGTACAACATACTCAATCAAAAAGATTCTGACCTCTCCAAATCATATCACAGGAGAAAATTCCATAAATATTTTACATTTCTACATTTAGCAGACATTTCATTACATTTCACAGTCGTTCACCACAGGCATTTAGGGGCTGGAAACACCAAAACTTTTTTTCAGCCGAGCGCTTTGGTAGCTGTAAGCCGGTTGGTTGCTGTGGTAATGTCCCGCCCCTCCTCCACTTTAATTGGACGGCCGTGTGAGAACTGACATTGACGAGCGGAGATTTCACTCAAAGTTGAATATTTTTGAACTCTCAGCGCTGAGTGCGGAAAAAACCCAGAGCGCCGGTTTTCAGCGCGGAAAAAACCCGCTAGCTGCTTACTTATTTGAAAAACGCAGAGTTTCCATTGGAATCAATTGAAAACATGCGCTGGCCGCGGGCGTAAAAGCTTTGTGTGTCCAGACCAGCCCCTAAAGACAGTGAATTTATACGTCCTTGACACATTTTGCTTCTTAGTTCGTTTTTTACTCTTGCCATTAGAGAAAATGAACGTTCTCCTTCACAGTTGCTGACTGGCAGGGTGAGGAAAAGCTGTCCTTTTGTGCTTTCTTATCACTGATCCACTTGGTTGTGGTTTTAAACTCATTTTTGTTTTGGTTTTTGAGTAACCATCTTCTGCGCGTGACTTTTATATTACGCAATGCTTTTCACTCGCCTCTAGATGTCTCTCTCAACAGCGCAGCAATAGATTAAAATTATTTATTTGATTTATTTACTAGTTAATACTTTGCAACTGCAAAAAAACTACATTATTCTTCAATATTTAACACAACTTTACTAATCATAAAATTAAAATTAAAATATTTATTTGAAAATAATAGACACAGTAAATTTGACAGGGCCCCCTGCTGGCCCAGTGCCCTGGGCAAGTGCCCAGTAGGCCCGTGCGTTAATCCGTGCCTGGTCGCTAGTCCAAAATACCTATTCATCTACTTACCAGTGTGCTTACTTGTGTTCCTCCTCTGTGTCCAGTAAGGGAGGTTGAAAGGCTCCGCCTGCAGTTCGCCTGGGAGACAGAAAGGGAGAAGCTGAGAATATTAATCTATAGTCACGTGTGGATCGAGGAGAAGAAGAAGTCGGACGACCTACCTAAAAATCTCTGTGAGAGTCAGAAGCGACTCAGAGTTCAAGTTCTCCTGGCCCAGAGGACTATTTTAGTTTTCCCTTCCCCACTTACCCATTTTAAAGTATTTAGAAAAGATTGTTTTAACTTACTTAGGGCGCACTCACATTATCCAAACCAAACCATGCCCCAGCGCGATTGTTACCCCTCCCTACTCCCCCAGGTGCACGCACTCACACTGTACTTTTTTCGATCTGAGTCCGGGCGTGCTTTCGTCATTAAGATGCGATTGTTTTGAAAAAAGCAGGAAGTAAAGCTCTCTCTTAACACTTGAACTCACCGTAATGATAAGTCTGTGTTTTTATTCGGAGTTGTTTGGTGCACAATAAAAGACAGCCCTCTCACACATGTCATCATATTGCTTAGTTGATCTGTCACGTGCGCAGCTCGGACATTCACGTAACTCCGCTGCTCGCATCAAAAAGGTTTTTACGGAGGCAGATGAAGGTGAGTGGTCGCGCAACTGACGGCTTCACCTTTTGAATCCCGCTCAGGCGCTCAGGCCCATAAACGTAATTGGCTGGCTCTGCCTAGGTTATTTGCATAAGGCGATATGATTGGCTGACGCACGCGTTGCCGCTTGAAAAGTTGAGAAATGTTCAACTTCTGCCGCGAGCAACGGCACTGACGCAGCGCCGACGGATCCACAATTCAGTTCGCCAACGCTTGACGTCACCCATTAAAAGTGAATGGGAAGCGTCAACGCTTACGCCCCGTGTGAATGCGCCGTTACTCTCTCGTGTGTCTGGTCATTGGGGTGTTTTTGGGACCTCCTCGAGGTGGAAACTAGGGAGGGGCGAGACTCACGACCTTGGTGGTCCGCTCCGACCTGCGACACATACATCAAAGTAAAAAGAAAATATATACAGTATAATATACTGTAATAAACACACAAACAAAAAACATGAAAATTATATGCAGCCTACAGTGCTGTAAATAAAACTGGAGTTTCACAACTACAGTTTTTCTCAGTCGCTTTGGTACATTTCTCAAATAATCCTCGACATTTGCAAAACAGTAAGTGCATTTCCCAAAACAATTTGTACAAATAGCAAAACACCATGAATAACCTGCAAAAGTCACTCTCTTACTCGAAATCCTTAGTTCATCTCTCAAAAGTAAATATCTGTGTCAGTGCCATTAGAATGACAAGTCCTTGTGTTATTGTGTACGGATAAGACAGTCAAATTGCTTAGTCATGTTGTCAATATAACAGTTTACTCTGGAGGGATGTTCTGATGTAAACTATGGCTAAAGTTTTCATGACAATTATTGTATTGTAAATTGTAGGTTACACCTTAGTGTAACTTATGTGGGAGTTTCCCTTACGAAAATTAACCATGGTTTTACTACAGTTAAAACCAAAAAACCATGGTTACTGTAGTAAAACCATAGTAACTACAAAATAACCATGGTTTTGGCAATCATGGTTTTCAAAAACCATAGTTAAACCATAGTTAGTGTAGTAAAACCATGGTTTTGATGATAGTAATCAATACACCAAAAAACCATGGTTACTACACTTTTACCACAATATAACCATGGTTAATTTTCGTAAGGGTTGATTGCAAGAGACTAGACAAAATTTTACATTTACGCTTTTACTGTTTGTACTGTAAATCGTTGACAGACCATGTCATTGCCACACAGAAAGGAAAAGACAGCATAAAGAAAAAACACAAAAGTAGAAATGTGAACATAGGACAATCTCCTTAAAAAAACTGTACATGCAGTGCTCTGGGCTGCCAGTTAAAGTAATAGATGTCTATCCATAACCAAAGAATAGACAATGCATATACTTTTAGAACATGTCACAAGCCAGGGGCTGGCTGCTAGTGGTTAAGCCACGCCCCTTCTAAATTCCCACCTCGAGGAGGTCCCCAAAACCAACCCAATGACCAAACAACAACGAGGAACAGGTAAGTATAAAAAATTATTCTTTATTTGTTTAAATATTTAAAAGATTCTGGGGATTGGGGAAAGGGAAATTAAAACTAATGTCTGGATCTGTCCTCCAAGGGGCCACGAGCAAGTGAGCGACAGGGGGGTGAAAGTTGCGTCGGGGACCGGGCTCCCGCCTCTGGTTCCCTCTGCCCGTGGCGCGCTCCTCTTCCTTCCTGGAGGCAGAATAAAATCACAATGAATATGGGCATGTACTGTTTCCCGTCCGTGTACCTGCGTGTAGTTCGCGGCACTCCGCCGTCTTCCCACGCAGCTCCTTGGTTGTCGACTCGCTCTCCTTTCCTGTTCCTCTTTCTCTCCACAGGCTACCGCTGGGACCCGAAGACACAGTGGATCGTTCTCCCAAGAGTCTCCTCACCTCTCCACCGACTACAGCTGCTGGGTAAGTATGAATTTTCCTCCTCGACTCGTTACTTTGGTGCTCACACTTGTACTCTCCCTTCTCCCACAAATGACAGCTCGTCGCTGATTACAGCTTCTGGTACGTATGGCTCTCCTTCACAACGGGTCTCCTTGGAGCTCACGCTGGTTCTCTCTCTCTTCCTCCACAGACAACAGCTGGGACACAAAGGCACAGTGAATCGTTCTCGGTTAGTTCTCTCACCTCTTCGCTGTTTACAGCTTCTGGTACGTATGGTTCTCCTTCACAACGGGTCTCCTTGGAGCTCACACTGGTTCGCTCTCTCTTCCTCCACAGACAACAGCTGGGACACAAAGATACAGTGAATCGTTCTCAGTTAGTTCTCTCACCTCTTCGCTGATTACAGCTTCTGGTACGTATGGTTCTCCTTCACAACGGGTCTCCTTGGAGCTCACACTGGTTCTCTCTCTCTTCCTCCACAGACAACAGCTCTTCGCTTCTGACTCTGTGATGATAAACGGCACACGGGTAAAGTAGCAATGAAACTGGTAATACTCACACCGCCTGTCGTACAGGTCTTCACCGCCACTCCTAACACAAGTCCGCCAAGCGTCTGGCTACGAAAGTACTTCAGGAACTACTCCGTGGTTTCTAAGGCTGAAACACACTCACAGCATAATCGTACACAGGTTTATTCTAGGATCCGTTTTCCTCTTCAGCGCCCCTAGCGAGTGACTGGAGGCGGGGTACGTCAGACACGACACAGCAATCTCACTGCAATATACACAGCACCACTTCAAAGTGAAATTTCTACATCCAAGACTCACCCACCACGCTCAGTGCACACAATAGACGCCCGTCTTCCTTCGCCTCGCTCTGGGCAAGAATGTGGAGATGGTAACACGGCCTAGCAGTTGTTTTCCGTCACTGTGGCTGTCTCACACAAAGATCCGGTGGCTCACCCACCACGCTGACTCAGGGGCAGGGCCACCCACTCTTGCTGGAAAGCGGTTTCCTTAGGTTAATTCCTCCGTATGATGATTCCAGCTACACAGATAATGTTTTCTCCAGTCGTCAATACCACCACTACACAGATGGGTACTCACAATAGCACGTTCCGTCTTCTTTCACTTCATTCCTACAAGGTCAGTCTCCGTTTACTTTCCAACCCGTAAGGTCTTCAATATCTGCATCAGCCGAAATCCCACGATGCACAAAGAGAGAGAGAGCGAGTCCAGCAATCCGACTGGCGTACCCGGTGAGTTTAACTCAGCGCTGCAGCACACACCAACACTGGTCTTAACAACAACAAGAAAAATAAGCACGGTGCAGTGTCCCTTTAACTCCCTCACAGCTCCGTCCTCTTTCGCCTCTCTCGGCTGCCGTACTCTCTCCTCTCGCTTTAAGCGCTCTGTGGATCAACGGCGTCCTCCGGCTCCTCCGAGGACGGAGCGTGTGGTTTGGGTCTGCCCTAGGCAGTAGTGGCCCTCGTGCCCGAAACAACAACTCCAATTTGGGCTTTCCTTAGACCTTTATGGGTCTTGCCACTCTTCTCCTCCAATCACGAGTTGCCTGCTTAATTTGTCCCACCTGTTTCTCATCTGCCCGTGATTTGTGTTGCCAGGGAGACCAGGAAGTGAAGGGTGCGTTTAAAAAATCTGCCCGGGCGGAACCTCTCCTCTCCATTTTTGGTTCCGCCCTAAGTCACCTTGTGACAAACATGTAAAAGAAATATAAGCAAACACCTTGAACACCTGTTGACTTTGCATACATGTTGGAGTATCATACATCTTCAAGTAATTTTGGCAAAAATGGCATGTAACCAAATTCAAGGTTATTTAGGGTAGAAGTGGGTTACTCATAGCCAGACTATATTGGGTCTATAGTTAGCTGTCATTTTAACGTCTCGGTTTATGCTTGCTGGGGACGTTTCTGTCTGTTAGAGAAAGTCAAGATTCACCTGGGAGCAATTTACCAATTCAGGACAGATTTAGGAAAAATGTCTAATGGAAATGTATAGAAATATGTTGGTCCCTGTACCCTGTATTATGAGAATGTAAAGACTTATACTATGAACTGATGCCTAAATGTTGTGGGGGGTGAGACTATTCAACAGAGACCCATTATAATACATTTTGATCAACATGAGCAACTGATAATGTGTGCAAAAGAATTGTACATACTCATTTGCATGGATGTACCAAAGCTTTTGCAACTTCTTCAAAGAAATCCCTGCTGAAAAAAACAGCATCAAACCAGCATGGACCAGCATGGGAATCATGCTGGTCTATGCTGGTTTAGCTGGTGGTCCCAGCATACCAGCACCAAAACACAACTAATGCTGGTTTAGCTGGTGCTAATGCTGGTTTGGTGCTGGTTTAGCTGGTGCTAATGCTGGTGCTGATGCTGGTTTGATGCTGGTTTAGCTGGTGTTCACTAGCAAACCAGCACCAAAACACAACATATGCTGGTCTTGATGCTATGCTGTTTTTTTCAGCAGGGATGAGATTGAAACTGTTTTTTTTATTTGCACAAGTGACACAATGATGTGAGACTTGAACATGCAGTTTTGAGAATTTCAATTCTGATCTGAGAAATGTACCAAAGCCACTGAGAAAAACTGTAACAGTTCTTTGCTGGTCGCTGTCCTCACCCTCCTGGCCATCCACACGCTGCCGCCTGTCTGGCCACCAATTCTCATACACATCACAGCGTATATTCTCCCTTGAGATGCAACGAGGGAAGAAACAGGGTGCATGTCGCAACCATCCCCTACACCAGGGCTATTCAAATCTTACCCTGGAGGGCCGGAGCACTACATAGTTTAGCTCCAACCCTAATCAAACTTACCCACCTGTGATTTTCTAGTGATCATGAAGACCTTGATTATCTTGCTCAGGTGTGTTTGATCAGGGGTGGAGCTAAACTCAGCAGTGCTCCAGCCCTCCAGGGTAAGATTTGAATAACCCTACCATACACTGATCTCCTGTAATATCCTCACACACAGCGTTCATTGCATGGAGCAGGGACCTCTGATCATGAGCCTGATGCTCATACATCTCCACCTCCAAGCGGAGAAAAAAAATCCTCAATAGGAATTAGGAAAGAAGAGTAAGGTGGTAGAAACACCATGACCATCCTTGGATGAGTAGTGAACCAGGCCCTGATGAGAGTGCAAATGTGGAAATTCACATTGTCCCATACAATGACATATTGTGGTAGGTGAGGCTGTACAAGACTTTTCTCATTTTTAGGGATCAAAATGAAGGCGGTCCAAGAAGATGAGGAGCTTCTGTGTATTGTATGGGCCAAGACTGGGGATGTGAGTGGCCACACCATTCTCAGATATGGCAGCACACATAGTTATTTCCCCCTCACTGGCCTGAGACATCCACCGTGGCCCGGTGGGCAATAATTTTATGGCCACGTCTTCGGCCCTTGGCCAGGTTGAAGTCAGCTTCATCCACAACACGAGGATGTGAGGGGCCTCGTTTCCTTCCAATGCCATTATTCTCTACAAAAGCGTAAACTCCTACTTTGTTAGTCAAGTTTTAGTTTTACCTGACTGTCAAGTGCTGTAATAAATTTATCAAATGAAGCATATATGGTATTCATGGTATTATGTTCTTGACTAATTTTGACAATTGAACAGACTATTGTGCATGTGATGACTTATACAATAAAATGATGCTGACACGTTTTGGCGCAAACAACCATTAGACTGAATCAACAATCAGTTTAGATCAACAAGATCTATTCACTGGAAAACTGTGCTAAATGTAGGCTACCTGTACTTAATCATTTGCAAAGATGTACTGAGATATTGAGACATGTACTTAGATATTTGCAATTTGATGAAATGAATGAAAAATTAAATTCTGTTGTGAACAATTGCCAAGTGGTTTGAAGGTTTGTCCATGTTGTTTTGAAAATATAATTTCTGTTTCAAGAAATGAGCCAAACCAATGGAGAAAAACTGTAAAACAATGCACTGTATATGTTCACACATAACCATATCTGCACTGCTGTGGCAGGTCATCTTTTGTCCAATATTTCAGAGTAAGAAATTTGGCAACCCTAAGTGGATGACAGACAGATAGACAGATAGATAGACAGACAAAAGACAAAAAAAAACATGGCCGACAGAACAGAGACTCAGACAGAAGATACACCAGACACAACTGTAACACGCATCCCATAGTTGTTTAATTTTTTAAAATTAAAGTTTACAAATTGTATTTTATCATTAACAATTATGTAAGAAAGTATGGATGCTATTATATTTACATGAAATAAATAATTTAAAAGATACTTCACTAAACTGGAAGAAATGTCCAATGAAACTTAAAATTTCAAGAACCTATGGAAACATGCTATCAGTAACAGATTATGACACAAAGGTCAACAATTTTGCATGCCATGACTTGTACGATTAACTAATTCCTAAATGTTTTGATGTAGTCTATTCAACAGAAACCAGTATAATGTATTTTAATGAAAATGACATAAGCATCTGAAAATGCAGCAAACAGCAGACAAATATGCAGAATCTGCATGATTGTATCAAAGCAATTGGTCCAAAACAATTGAGAATTTTCATTAATGTTGTGCACAAGTGACTTGATGATGTGTAGGTTGAACAAAGTGTTTTGAAAAAATACATTTTTGATCTGAAATGATTCAAAGTGACTGAGAAAACCTGTAATAGGGCTGAAGTCAGAGGATGATGGTGGTAAATAGTCAGTGGTGCTGTTTGCAGCATGGGATGGTGTATTATCCTCTACATAATTCATTTTATATCCCATACTGAAAAACCATCTTTTAGGAATTCTACATATCTTCTGAATGTTCCTTTGACACCGTTAGGGACCCTAACCATCTTACTTTCCCAAATATTTCATCCCAAATCATTACTCTGGCACCTCTCACTAATGTTACAGTCTTGTTTAAACACACTTGGCTATTCACCAACAATCCAAAATAACATTCATCTTTTCTATCCAGTGTATTATGGTATGTCAATGAATAAACTGTTTAAAACAAAATCGTAAATGTTTCAATTTTTGAAACATTGGTTTGGGGAGGGGTATGAAATACAGCTTTATGCAAGGACACCAGCATTTTTAAATACATATTTGCATTTTTTATTGCTGTTGTTTTCTTAAAATTTTCCTTAGAAACCCCTCTTATGGTCAAATCCTTTTGTACTGTGAATCAATGATAAATCTTATAATAGGTCAATGATTTCTGATAAGGTCCAAATATAAACTGCTATTGGAAAAAAAATTGCTTTTTTTAAGAAAATGCACATTTTTTGTCTTTAGAAATATCTTTTATCATACCCATATTGTATGCGAACTACAACTTGCTTGATAATCAGGAATAACTTTTTCAAGTAGGTTTCCTTTTAACTAAGATCTTCCTGCAAACTAATGAATAAACCTGTCTGAGACTGATATCAGTTGGCCAGAAGATTTTGGAAATAAAACAAAAGGCAAGTTCTTTAAAACCTGAATGTTTTTTGCTAAAATCTTACTGATATGTGACATGCATAATAATTTGGAACGCAGATAAAAGAGTAGATAGATCAAGATTTTTACCAAGAGCTGAGCAGAAAGTGAACTACTTGTATCGTACCGTTGACAATCAGACAAGCAGATCATTCTCATTCTTATTGACAACATGATCATGTGGATGTGGGTAAATGTCTTTTTGATATATTTACTGCCCTGTGTGTTGTTGAAGTCCGGCTGTAGTTCTGTTCTTGCGTTCAGGTCTCTGTAGATGAGTTGTAGAAGTCTCTTTCTCAAAATTTCTGGCAGCTGTTTGCTAGTAACTTACTGTAGATTTTAATGTATGTTATTTACTGGCAACAGTTTGTTCAAAGTTAAATGAACATGAAGCATTTTCAGTCTTTATCTTTTACAGTAAGTTATTGGCAACCAGCTGCATAATTACAGTGTATAGTGTTGTGGACATGTCCTTACTGTAGTGTCACACTATGTAAGGCACAAACAATCCTTTTCTAATACACTATGTTTGAATATTATTGTAGTGTCATTTTTTTATATTCTTAGTTTGTATTAAGTATATGCTGTCAGTTGTGTACTGATGTAGTTCAGCAGCTGTCTGATCTCCATCAATAGGGTCTGTCCTTGTCCTTTAAGGGCCTGGGCGTAGCTTCTGGAGAGTGGAAGAGGTGCTGAGTGTGGTGTATTGACATCAGAGGGTGGGTGAGCTCTGTGATGGATGCTGGAGGCTGCGGGCTCTTCCTAGTCCTCTGTCTGGAGTGATGTCTCTTTGTTGGTGAGGGTCTTGGATGGTGCTCTTCTGTCTGTGGATGTGGTGCAGTCTGGGGTTGCTGCTGCTGACCTGATATGGGCTGAGATTTGTGGTAATGTCCTGTTGAATGATGTGTTTTGATGGCTTTAGTGTGGGGTTGGGGTGCCCAGTACTGTCCTCTCCAATAGATGGCTATCTCTTTTTTTATTATGTATAACATTTAAAACAAATGTTTTGATTTAATCATGCTTAAAGGGTAGCACTGTTGCTCAGTGGGTAACACTGTTTCCTCACAGCAAGAAGGTGCTTTTTTTGAGCCCCAGTTAGGTCAGATGGCCTTTCTGTGTGAAGTTTGCATGTTCTCACTGTGTCAGCATGGGTTTACTCCGGGTACTCTGGTTTCCTCCCACAGGCCAAAAACATACAATTTAGGAGAATTGGAGATGCCAACTTGCCCCTCCTCCAACCTGTGTATGGATTAACTTGTGCATTATCTGGTTATTAGTTGCTGGAATGCCAGAAAGAATAAAGAACTATGGTGTGGTGTAACCATCAGGTAAAAGATGACAACATATTTTTCTTAACTTTTAAGTATTTCAGTGTCCACATCCTATTAATTGATACCTAACATGTTTTGTGACAGTTTTCAAAGTAACAAGTGTCTCATTTCAGGCCCTTGTGATTTCAGGCAGGACGCTTCAGTGCCTAGAGAGCATTTGATTGGACAGGAAATTTGATGAGAGGCTGAAGTTTAGGATGACATCATAAAAATTCTAGACTTTTTTTAGCTCACATGCCAAACCGTAAGACTTATATCATCGGAATGTAAATTTTGTCAGCGGTTTCGACCATATACCAGTTCCTTAACACAGTACAGATTTGTACTAAAAAGGAAAAAGTTTCATTCTGATTTTATGCTGACTTTAAATGTTAATTTGTGCTACACTTATAGCTCTACCATTGTAGTTTTGTTTGTTGGTGTCTATAATTGAACATAAATAGATGTATAAACAATGGCACACCGATCCCAGGACTTGGTAAAGGAGTTCATTGCGAAACTTATTCAACACTATTTAAACATTATAATCAAATTATGGTTATTAATGAAAATTATACCTGATTACTAAGAAGAATTGGCTGATAGTCTGGGCGAATGACCGACCCCATACATAAAGAATGAATAAACATTACAAGAATTCAAATGTTAATCACTTTTTATTGTATACTATTACAGGTGGGAAATTCTAAGAAACAGATGTGTACACTTTACACCCACCTTATGATGTGCCAAATGAATATTTATTCTTCCTCCTCTATGCCCATATGGCAAAAAAAAACATTTGCCCAAAAATGTGTTTTAAATACATGCTAAAATACATTTTGTAGAAAGTGAAGCTTAATTAAATATATTTTTAAATTTGAAAATATATTTAATTTTAACCCACATATATCAACATCTAAATGTGTCCTATTTCAGGGACAAACAGATAAATTTCTACTTTTACAACCCATACCGCATAAAATATTTTCATATCATAGTTCAATAAGTAGTTATATTTTTGCAGTTAAAAATATATTTGATTTTAAGCTTTTAAAACCAATTATGTTTACAGGTTATAACACAAAGAAAGTTTTTCTTCCAATGTGATATGAATATAAATGTTTTAAAGTTATATTTATTTTGAAAATATATCGCAAAATATACAAAGAAATGCCTAAAAATATATTGGTGAAAATTGTATTTTTGTAAACATATTTTAAGATATATTTCAGCATATATATGATATTTCTGTTACCTGTGTGAAGGCATAGCTTTATAAATGTACGAATTTTAGATGAAGGAGGAACAGGGGAATTAAACAGGTAAACCCCATTATTTGTCTACTTTAAACATCACCTGACCAACTTGGGAAAGCCAGGTTTTTATCAAGTGACCCATAAGTAGCCTACACCTCTGTACCTCAGAGGGTGACTAAGAGTCTCTGAATTTCTTGTAATGCTCAATTCATTCTTTACATCGGTTCAATGGAAGTCAATCATATACCGGCGTGTCAATTGCACACATCGGGACTTCCACAATAAGCATCCACCCGAGTATCACTTACGGGCGTGGCGTTAAACCTTACGTCATTAGGACGCACAGAACGTCAGCGTGATACGTCGCTCTCTCCAGCGCCGCCCAGCGGAGCATAGCATACGGAGCGCGTTTATGATGGGTTGTGAAAGTGGAAAGTACCGTATGGAAATCCCCCACTGGCTTTTATGTCTAACAATCGGGCCGCTTCGACTAGATGAAAGGTTTGTTTCTAACACGCGGACTGACATACGCTGGATCCGTGAACGCGCAATGGACGAGCACGATTAAAGTGGACCGAACGAGCATCTTATGGGCTTTGTTGGCGGATACCGACATATTGAACAGGTGAGAGTTGTGTGATTCGTCGTCGCCTCTTAAATATCGCGTCCGCACCGAATCCGTCTTTAATCGAATGAGGTCGATTGTCTCTGGCTTGACCGTATTGTCTCGATATTAAATGGCTCGCACGCGTCTGTACCGACGGACGCGTTGTCGAACGGTGCGCGTTTGACAGCCATTGTTCGCGAAAACGTCACTTATCGGCGATTTGAAACCTTTCAACGGGGAAACGGTCTATTGTTGCCATGGGGACCCGCCGCTTCCGTTCGGCTCTACAGCGTTGTATTGTCTAACCTCTCCTGTCGAGTGAATTACGTAATTCGAGCGTCAGCGACCGACGGTACAGTGTTATCGCACTGTTGCCTATTGTCCGCGCATTGGGCTTTGTGTTTATGAACAGCGAGAAGCGGCTGCTTTGTTTCGCTTACACACACTGTGATAACAGCGACACTGTAGATGATTTAAAGGGAACGCTGTTGTGAGTGAGCTCTCCATACAGTATCTCAAATAAACGCTACCCTTGTTGTAGGTCTTTGTGAAGTCTGAAGCTATATAATACGTGTTCTGATTTGGTTAAACGAATTCATCATGTGGTGCACTGGTAACGTTAAAGATCTTAAAACCTTTCTGTCATCTGACCTTAGGATTGCCCTGTATCATCGTCATGTTTCTTTTAGTTCTTCACCTATAGGGTGATGTGCAAATTCTCAATAACGCTTCTGACAATGGTGCCTCTGTTTCACATCTTCTTTCACAGAGCTAGATTGGTTCTCCACTCCAGAACGCCATGTCTCAGGGCCAGAACTTCCTGCCCAAGTTCCTGTTCGTGAGTAACCTCCTGAAGGCGGTAAAAATCCGAGAGCGGGTTCCCAACGATGTGGTCAAGCCCTCCTCCAGCAGCGGCCTGCTCCATCACCTCCGTAGCATGCACCGCTACACCCTGGAGATGATCCGTATGAGCCAGTTCCCGCAGGCCTTCCGCGAGGTCATCCAGGCGGCCATCTTGGACCGGGCCATGCAGGGCTCGCTGGAACAGGAGAAGCGCTTGAACTGGTGCCGTGAGGTCAAGAAGCTGGTGCCTTTAAGAACGAACGGTAACTATAGCATGTTTCGCTTTTTGTGGTCAAATTAAAGGATTTTCGTAGTCCTGGCAGTGTTGGGTAGCTTTGGAATTATTAATTCTTTAAAAATATGGCAAAAAGATGACAGTAAAATTAGCATTATGGCTCACAGGCTCATTTAGGACCTGTAGGACATTTATTCCTGCATTTTATTTAAAGTACACCATTTTGTTCCCAGAAACGACAAGCAATATTTGTTTTTCTCCCATTATGATCATTCTGTCAAAAGATTACCGACGTCAGTGGTCTGATACACTTGATCAATGCTCAGTCAGATGTTCTAGTGAAATGGTCCATTATGAGCAGTTATAACTAATAACCAGGCTAATTAATTGTCCACTTTTTGCCATTTTGAGATTATTCGTGTTGACTGAAGTCGGTTTACATAAGTATTACTCATCCTTTTTGTCAGATCCAAGACCTAGTGTTGGCAATAGATTAGCATTTTTGTTTTTATTTGAGAACAATTTGTCTTAATAAGTGTTAATTTAGTCATCTCATTTCAGGCATTAAATTGCAATGTGTATGTTTAACACAATATGAGGTGTATCTGTCTATCACTTCAAATAAGTACTTGTTTGCCACGTGAAGGCTTCAGGGCAAATGGGAAAATCCTGGACTGACTGTTTGAATTTTTTTTATATAGGACTTTTGCAGTGTTCCTTCAAAATTATATAGAATATAATGACAACTAATCGTTTGCAGAATAAGTTTTTGTTTACATATAGATGTGTATATTAATTATTTATAACACATTTATGTATATATTTAAGAAATATTTACATGTGTATCTGTATAAAATTTATATTATATATAAATATGAAAACGTAATATATATATACACTTTTTTTCAAAATTGTACATGTATGTTTGTATATTTATATATACATAATTATTATACACACTTATATGATGTAAACAAAAGCTTTTATTCTGCAAATGATTAGTTCCAATTAGTTGTTATGCTGCCCTAGAAATGGTAAATACTTTCATTGGACTATAACATTGATGTTTTTCCATCTTAATTCTTAGACATAATTTGATTGAAGTGTCGGTGGCGTCAGGCACGGATTAACGCACGGGCCTACTGGGCACTTGCCCAGGGCACTGGGCCAGCAGGGGGCCCTATCAAATTTACTGTGTCTGTTATTTTCAAATAAATATTTTAATTCTAATTTTATGTTCTGTAAAATTGTGTTAAATATTGAAGAATAATGTAGGTTTTTTTGCAGTTGCAAAGTATTAACTAGTAAATAAATCAAATAAATAATTTTAATCTATTGCTGCGCTGTTGAGAGAGACATCTAGAGGCGAGTGAAAAGCATTGCGTTATATAAAAGTCACGCGCAGAAGATGGTTACTCAAAAACCAAAACAAAAATGAGTTTAAAACCACAACCAAGTTGATCAGTCATAAAAAAGCACAAAAGGACAGCTTTTCCTCACCCTGCCAGTCAGCAACTGTGAAGGAGAACGTTCATTTTCTCTAATGGCAAGAGTAAAAAACGAACAAATGTGTCAAGGACGTATGAATTCACTGTCTTTAGGAGCTGGACACAAAAAGCTTTTACGCCCGTGGCTAGCGTATGTTTTCAACTGATTCCAATGGAAACTCAGCGTTTTTCAAATAAGCAAGCAGCTAGCGGGTTTTGTCCGCGCTGAAAACCGGCGCTCTGTGTTTATTCCGCACTGAGCGCTGAGAGTTCAAAAATATTCAACTTTGAGTGAAATCTCCGCTCGTCAATGTCAGTTCTCACACGGCCGTCCAATTACAGCGGAGGAGGGGCGGGACATTATCACAGCAACCAACCGGCTTACAGCTGAAGTATCACAAGCTACCAAAGCGCTCGGCTGAAAAACAGCTGGCATTCGGCGTCCTCAAGGCGTTTTCAGCCGCGTTTAAAAGTTTTGTTGTTTCCAGCCCCTAAATGCCTTTGGTGAACGACTGTTACACATGAAATGTAATGAAATGTCTGCTAAATGTAGAAATGTAAAATATTTATGGTCAGAATCTTTTTGATTGAGTATGTTGTACAGTATGTTGTATGTTGACAGATACAGGTAAGAAATAAATAAACCAATTTGTGGTGTGAAAGTACAGAATATTGTGTGCATTCTCTCCCCGTGTATTAGTGCCATTGTTAATCCTGTAAGATGGGGCATACAGGCAGAGGCGAACCGACACTTGAGCCCTGTGCATACAGGTGCAACGCTGTTGCCCAAAAAATTGGTAAAGGGGGCCTTTGAGACATCCATGCCCAGGGCACATCATCGCCATAATCCGTCCCTGGGTGGCGTGGCCACATCACACAGGGCTTACTGTGAGTTCTTTATGACTTTGAGGGCCAGGGTCGCACTGCTCTTGTCTTATGAGTAATGCAGCTGGGGAAACTTCTCTGTACTTGCCATTGTTGCTCCATTGTACTGTTACTATTTACTGTAACTTATTAAGTGTAGGTAAACACCATCTTGATTTCACTCGCTGTATATTCTCATGACGTTTAAGCAAATAGTCAGGCATTTAAAATGTTTCCACAGGAAGTATTTGTAATTTATCTGTCAGGGTAATTTCAGTACTGTTTATTATTGTTTAAGGATAATATATATATAGATCTTGTTGTATCATATACAATAGCCACCTCTCGTTGTGTTTTGGTAAATCTTTGCTTTAGGGATCTGGACAGCACAGATTTGTGAAAAATATTTTTTTCTTTTATGTCACACAGGATTATAAAAGCAAAATAATGAAATGGATGACAATATAATAATCAGTAACTAAAGAGAAGACAGAACTGGTGTAAATGTTATACTATGAATGTAAGATTGGTGTTAACTTAATACATTATACAATTTTTAGATCAACGTGTGCATTACATCACACAAGTATCATACACATTTATGAATTGTAACATTTGAAGTTACATTTGTCTTGTTGTCAGGCCTGTTTTGGTAGCGATATTTCAGAAATTCACCATATTTTTGCTGTCTCAAGGTTACAGCATCCTAGGCTGACATACAGCATGAATTCTGCCCATATTTTCAAATAAGAAGCAATCTTCATTGTTACATTTTAAATTTGGTTAGACAGTATTGTGTTATTTCTCTGATGTTATGTCATTGTGCTTTTAGAAAAGCGTCCTACCTAGAGTTAAACACAAAGTTCTGTTTAAAACTATTAACAAATCCTTTCGCTTTTTTCTCATCTATTTGAATCCGCATGTAGCTGTGTTACAACTGCACAGCAATTCTAAGAATGTAACTTCTGCCTGTGTACTTGTAGTTAGTTTGTATATGACTTGAGTTAATCTAATTGACGTAATGTCAGATATGTGTCAGGTTAAGTTTCAATGGTTTAGGCCAGGGTTCCCCAAATCTTACCCTGGAGGGCCGGAGTACTACAGAGTTTAGGTCCAACCCTAATCAAACTTACCCACCTGTGATTTTCTAGAGATGATGAAGACCTTGATTAGCTTGCTCAGGTGTGTTTGGAGGGGTTGGTGCTAAACTCTGCAGTACTCTGCAGGGTCAGATTTGGGGAACCCTGGTTTAGGCCAAACATTTTAAACAGGTTTAGCTTTGGCTTTGTGTAATTAGATGACAGTAAAGTGAGCCAAATAGACATAGATGATTTTCTCATTCTTTCTTTTTTATTTGAGGAAACTTGTTTGTGTTGTTAAGGATGTGGTTCGGTAAAGTTTCTACATTTCAGCTTTCTGTTTTTACCTGTAGCTCTTCTTTATGTTGATTTTGAGAAGGGCTGAAGAATCCATTGTCTTACGGCTGAATGAATTGGTGCCTTTCAAAAGGATTGTGCAAAGTTGAAAGTTCATGTGGCAATTTTACTCTTGTGCAACAAAACAAAAATGGGCAAATGTGCTCTAATGCCCTGTACAAATAGTTAAAATTTCTTACCCATTTCTTACAGAGCACCCTGAATTTACAAGCTCAAGTCCTTGTGTGTTGGTTGCAGGTGCAGGCCTAAACCATGGCTTGAATAATGACACAAGTTTAAAGAACAGGAACCAGATCATATGTTCAGACTTCCCTTTTTTACTCTTTCCCATAATGAATGTTACTAAAGTCTCGGTTATTATCAGCCCTAGAGATGGCACGAGCGCAGACATTCCTGTACTGCTTTGCCCCTCCTATCTGGAAAGTCCAGACGCATTATATTACGACTCTGGTGTCAAGAGGAGACAAGGGAAAGAAAAAGTTGAAGTGAAGCCCTTACGGCACTTAATCACACAGAAGCACTGGGGGAAATTCCTCTCCGTTGTGTTTCGCAGGCGCCACCACGGCAGCGTGCTCGCACATGCAAATGCACAACGGCGTATGTGCGCGCACATGTTGCACAACATCAGAAAGAACACTGAATCTAGGCCATTGGTACAAGCGCTTGCAGAGCATGGTGTAATGTGGGACTCAAACGCTGAAGTTGTACTTTTCAAATTAGCTTTCTTAACGGCTAAAACTGCGGCGTTATTCATTTACAGAAGTAATGAGAGGTATTTATAACCCGTTTAAAAGTCCCTAGCTGACTTGATGCGTCCACACTGCGTTACAAAGAGTTCATTTCATTGCTTTTGCAGACTGATAGTCATCTTTTAAAATCTACACGGTCGACTGGCTGTAATGGATACCTTAAAGAGCTTTGCACCTCTGTGGAAATCCCCTGTATTGCTTTTATCTCATTCCTAATCTTGCTTCTCAACGATGTCAGCTGAACAACCTTTCGATTTTGCTGTTAAGGTGCAAAGTAAAGATTGTATGTTTGTTGCCATTGTATGATGTACAACAATGTGTTACTAAGGGTGTCTTTGTTATAACAATAACTGGATTGCTTTAAAAACTTCAAACACGTACTGCAGGTTTATCATGCAATGTGGTCTGTTGCCATTTATTGCAAAAGCATGCATACTTTTATGTCCCGAGACTCTTTTTAAAGCTTAAACCAAATCCTAATATGCACTTCTATGGATAACCTCCTAATATAGAGAGCAATATATAGCTCCAGTGGCTCCAATACGAAGAAGTTATCAAATGATCATTAAAAAAAACTTTTATTGTGTGTTGTACAATAATACAGTCAGGTTCTGTCCCACTTTTATATGGATGGTTCACTGGTTTTTGGAAGCGGGCATTGGGACAACTAAAGTGTAATGGATGTGTGTTTGTGTTGTTTTGGTTTAGGTGATGGGAATTGTCTGCTTCATGCAGCCTCACAGTATCTGCTGGGAGTTCAGGACACAGACCTGGTCCTGCGAAAGGCTCTTTACGCGGTGCTGAAAGAAACTGACACTAGTAACTTCAGAATGAGATTTCAGACTGAGCTGCTTCACTCTCAAGAGTTCACCCAGACTGGCCTTCGATACAGCACTTTGGTAAACACATGTACCCTCACAACCATCATACACACGCTCTCTTATTCATGTGTGTGACAAATGAAACTTTATATGTTGTAATATAGGTAGAACTTACTTTGATTTTTCGTTTTTGTTTTCTCAGAACTGGGAGGAGGAATGGGTAAAGATTGTTGAAATGGCTTCTCCTGTGTCCAGCAGTAACGGCCTACAGTTTGACTCTTTAGAGGACATTCACATCTTTGTTCTCTCGAATATTCTACGGAGGCCAATTATTGTTATCGCAGGTACATGCGGAATTGTGTTTAATAAAAAAATTCAAAACGTTAAATATGTAGTTGTGTGTCAAGCACCAAACTTTCATACAAGTAATGAAAAACTTGAGATAAAATCCACAATTCGTCATGGGTGTATATTAACTAAAGAAAAAATGACATTTAAGATGATCGTATTGTGTTATGAGTATAATATCCCATCTTTGCTTCCAGGCCAAATATAAATTGACAATTTGGTTTAATTTCATTTCAACAGACCAAGTACTTAGGAGTATGAAGTCTGGTTCCTCTTTTTCACCGCTCAATGTTGGAGGTATATATCTGCCTTTACACTGGCCTCCAGGAGAGTGCTACAAATATCCCGTAGTGCTCGGCTACGACTCGCAGCACTTTGCACCCTTGATCACCATCAAAGACAGCGGCCCAGGTATGGCAGACACTCCTGTACTCCTTTCACAGGTTTATAAGGCTGATGAATTTGAAAAGTGATTTTTGTTTGTGTCGCGTCAGAAATCCGTGCGGTGCCGTTGATAAACCCTGGCAGAGGAGGGTTTGAAGAACTTCGAGTGCACTTCCTCACAGAAAAAGAGCAACAACAGAAGGACAAGTTGCTAAAGGACTATCTAATGCTTATAGAGATCCCTGTTATTGGGCTGGGCTACGATCCCACCCAGATCATCACTGCAGCCAGGTATGTACGAAAAATATGAGCGTTTCACTTGACATTATAATCGCTTTACGGCTAATTCAAGATGATATTTACATTTAATGCCCTTTTAAAAGGTTTTTGGGGCACTATTTTTGCCAACCACACAACGTTTGCTAATGTGGTGGTTGATATGACCAATGGGAATCTTTAGGTTGGTTTGGGCAAGTTTTGCTCTAAAACACAAACTGTTATAAAGGTGATGTCTTTTCATAAAT
Organism: Paramisgurnus dabryanus; assembly: GCF_030506205.2. NCBI lineage: Eukaryota > Metazoa > Chordata > Actinopteri > Cypriniformes > Cobitidae > Paramisgurnus > Paramisgurnus dabryanus. The sequence continues at coordinate 33,674,366 of NC_133356.1, read as the reverse complement.
GTGTTTCTGTTGAGTAAGGCAAACCTGGTCGCTCTTAGGACACTTGGATGTAATAGTGTTTACGCTGTGAATGATTACTGCATTGACGCATAAAAACAAATAATTGATTATTAACAATGCAAAGACTTTTTTACATCTTTAGGACGTGAAGCACTCAATTAACATGTTAAAAAACATTGCGTCTCTACTTGCATTATCAAAAGGCACAGAGAGTAGCTGGAGTTGTAATGCGGTGCTTTGACAAGAAGGACAGAAAGAAAGAAAGTGTGAAGGAGACAGACTTACTCATGCAGTAATATACAAAAATTGAGGGAGCGATGCATTGTGATATTGGATTAAATCAAATTGTTGATATAAGCTTCACTGACGAGATGCACTTGACAATCCTATGCAATATATTACCCAGCCCTACTATGCCGCCCACCAGATGGGGCTCTGAGGCGCACCAGTGGGACGTGGGCAACCGGTTAAGAATCACTGTTTTAGATCAGTGCTTCCCAATCCTGGTCCTCGAGGACCCCCTTCCAAAAAGTTTTAGATGTCTCCTTATTTAACACACCTGATTTAACTCATCAGCTTGTTAGGGAAACGTGTTTACCATTTTGGAAGGAGGCTGATTGGTTGAATGAGGTGTTTTAAATTAGGAAACATCTCAAACTTTTTGGAGGTGGGTCCTTGAGGACCAGGATTGGGAAGCACTGCTATAGAGCACCTGTGGGAGTATCAGGGCTTAAAAACGAAAAAAATTATCAATCGTTTCACTCCGAGCAGAATCGATATTTTAACGTTTCCGTTTTTGCGTTCCTCATTGAACATTTACGTTCCGAAAACGGTTTACTTAGAAAAAATACCGGTTAATAACGTTATTTTAATTCAGGCTATACTTTAACAAATGCATGCATCCAGACTAATTTTCACACAAAAATAATAACATAACACATGATATAACTAAACTTCAACATTTCATTAATTGTTAAAACCACAAAAGAAATACCTGCATTCATTTTAAGTATAAACAGCTGAAAAAACGACCCGTTTTCAACCATGTCTTTTTCTGGTTGAACCCGCAGCATACTCTGCTGGATGTTTATGTTAAATGTGCCTCTGTAAGTTACCTCAGTGATTCCCGGCTACTGTTCTTCTCCCCCACATCCTTCAATATTGCAGACAGACTTGTTAAGACAGCTTGTCGTAAGAAAAATAATAACGAAAAGGAATTTCTTGGTGGCGACCCATCTAAAAAGTTATTGACAGTGGTATAAGTCCCCTGGCTTTTTTGAGTTATAGTTTGCATCTTCATATTTCCAAGCAAGTTTTAACTTAAACATACCTCTGAACATTTGATGGGTAGCTTTGTGGTTATTTAAGACAAATGCTATCGGGCCGGAGACTCGATGACTGCTGCGCGGGCATTTCACTCACGCTATGTGTCAAAGTCACTCACGCTTGATGCGTCAAAGTCACATGTTGTACTGTTCAAATCATGATTGGTCACTGATAAGTACAATATTAAAGAAAACGATAAAATAACGTTATTAACCGGTTAATGGTAATTTTAAATAAACGTTTCTGTTCAGAACGATTAAAATTGATTTTGTTTTCGTTTTCGTTTTTGTTCCTGTTAAAATTTCGTTCGTTTCCGGTTTTCGTTTTCGTTCCTTGAACCGGTTCAGAGCCCTGGGGAGTATTGGATTAAAGAATATGCAAAACTCTGTAGGTGTTACCCTGTATGATCTCAGTGCCTAAAAGTTAAAATGTCCAGTGTGTCTCGTTTTTAACCTCAAATCTTTCTTCCATCAGATTAGATGAAGGCAATCTGCCTGAGGACATGAACCTGATGGAAGACTACCTACAGCTGGTCAACCACGAGTACAAGCGCTGGCAAGAGGATAAGGATTCTTTATGGGCACCCCAATCCCAGCGTCCCCCTCCCTTCTCCGTGTCCCAGCTGTCTCTCATTGAGATTCGTTGTGCCACGCCCCGCTGTACCTTCTACGTGTCGGTGGACACTCAGCCACACTGTCACGAGTGCTTCGAAAAGCGCCAGGCCGGCAGGAAGCCAGAGGCCGTCTCCGCCTCGAATCAGACCTCATCCTCGGACCAGGAGAACAGGGGACGGCTGGAGCGCTCCGTGCTGCCCAGTCCCCGTTCTGCACCCCCCACGGCCCCCAGCCTAAGCCTTTACAGCGAGACTCACGCCATGAAGTGCAAGACGCCTGGTTGCTTGTTTACGCTCAGCGTAGAGCACGACGGCCTGTGCGAACGGTGCTTTAACGCGAGACAAAACAGACCGGCAGCCAACGGGCCATCGCAAGGCCCCTCTCACGGCTGGTGTCACGGACAGTGGGCGTCAGGTGGCCGTGAACGAGAGAAGGAAAGGGAAGGAGAGCGAGAGAGCGACACGGAGAGGTGTGTCATGTGTCGACAGGAAGTCTTTAGGATATTTAATGGTCTCTGCCCATCCTGCATGCAGAGGACTGCCACTTCTGAGAGGGGTGACACCCAGCAGCAGGAGTCAAGAACGGAGGGCTCGGTGTGGGCACTGCATAGGGAGGCAGAACGTACCGGCACCACCAACCACACCTGGCGGACACCTGCCGCCCGGCAATGTAAACGCTCTGGCTGCCAGTTCTTTGGGACGGCAGAGAAGCTGGGATTCTGCACTATATGTTATCTAGACTACCAGACCAATCATCGTAAGTAAAACTCTTCCACAGTCGGTCACACGAAATTGTTTTAGTGTGATACTCTTGCACAAATATGAAATTCACATTTATAACACCACAAATAAGTATGAAGGTTATTTCCTGTACAATTTGAATGTATTATTTGTGAAGATGTTTTCTGGTGAGAGAGCATTATAACAGACATAAATCAAGGTGTTGACCAGACATGTTTTTCCTTCCTTTGTGCAGAAGCCACCCCCGCTATTGTCCAGCCCAGGCACACATCTGAGGCAGGTTTCCAGAACTGTCCGCGGTGCCGGGGTCAAGGCTGTGGCGCCGAGGGAAAGGCCATGCTAGAGGGTTATTGCAACAAGTGCTTTGTGAAGGAGCAGAGCGCTAGACTCAACCAAGCCGCTAGCAGGGGTTCTCATTCGCCACCTCTCGTCACAGTAAGCGCTTTTATGGGCTGCTTTTTAAACCATCAAAGTATTGTCAAAGTTTTGCCAAAGTAACGCAATCTCCGTTGTTTCCATCCAGCGGGCCTCGAAACCCCGGCCGCCCCCGGTGCTGAACCAGGCGCAGTGTCGGCGTAGCGGTTGCAAGAACCTCTCTCCAGGCTGCACTGACCTCTGCCCCGACTGTCTCAGCCGTGGCCAGCGAGAGGGTCGACGTGCCCAGGCACCCAAAGAGAAGAGCAAACAGCGCTGCAAGACGCAGGGCTGCGACCACTACGCCAATCAAGAGAAGCAAGGCTACTGCAATGAATGTGACCACTTTAAACAGGTTTACCGAGGGTGACCGTTGCGAAACGGACAGTCGGTCGCACGCTAGCCGGCATACCGATGAACGCTCTTGCAAGGAACATTTTCGTCCAGAATTCCCCACCTGTCCCGGTGGTGACCTCTCAAGAAACACTTTACGGTCATTTGTATCATGTGTACAGGACAAATGTGGGACGTTAGTATAAAGAAACTAAAAACGTGCAGTGGCACATCGGGTCACACCTATGGCATCTGTTGTTTGTGTTGAACAGGGTAATAAATTGCAAACAATTGCAACGAAAAAGCGAGGAAAACGTACTATAATAATTAATGCCTTCAGATATAAGTGATTTAGACCACCAAGAGAATTGACCAAAGTTCATTTACTGAAAGAACGATCCGTCCGATAAAAATCGCCACTGTGGACTGCAGTATGCCGACAGGCCTTTTGGAAGTACAGGAATAAAGACGAACAGGGTACGCGGAGGCCACCGAAGGACAGCGTTTGATAGTTTATTCATACAATGTAGGTTAAGTGCCAATGAGAGCTCGCCAAGCAGAGCTCGGATTTCATTTACTGCTGCGCCATTTGATGTTTGCGAGCAGTACAGATTTGTTGCCTTTCAGAATGTTTTTGTTTAGCATTGATCACTTTCATGAGTCCTTCTTTCTCTCGAAACTATTTTTCACTTTTGCTTGCCTTCATATGACTTGGTCCGTTCTATTGAACGGATACATGTTTATCCTGTGGCCGAAAAATTCCTTAAGTGCAATGAAAACCGAGTTACTTGACACCTTCCCAACCTCTCGCGCCGATCGAATTAAGCTGAAGGGCATCGCTGTGTCGACTGAAGTAGCTCTGACGAGTAGGAGATGACTAAAGTCCCCATCTGAATGAATAACCAAACAGAAATTTAATAGGAACACACCCAATGTTAAAACTTCCCTGTTTGCTGTTCTTGACCAGCCACATTTTTTGGTTGCACTACTCTCCTGTGAAACACACAACAACGCCTCAGTCTATTCTTTGCATACATTTAGTATGCACAAACTGACATTCTCTATTTGAATATTGCTGCAGTATCCGCACAGATGTTAAAAATACTTCTTGTTAGCTCCTGTGGCATATGGTTTATAAAGAACTGTCTGTGTTACACATTCCCATATTTGAAGTCCAATATCGTGCAAGTGCATTTAGCTTTGTCTGCTTGAGAAATAGATTCACGTGGGCCCATACACAGATGTGCTTCAAAAAATTGCAATCGTCTCATAAAATACAAGAGATTTTGCTCTTTGGCTACTGGATCTGTCGAGTCAGATCGTCACAAAATTGCACAATACTTCATATAAGCTGCTCCGGAATTAGGAAAGGTACTTCTGACTTACAGTACATAGTGTGACATTCCAGTTATAGACAATAGAGGAATTATAGGTGACGGTAGACATTTTGTGCAACCTTTCAAATAGAGTTATTGTATGAAAAGCCTTGTTTTTTTGTTTTGTTTGGTATTTATTCACAGCAAATATTATCTGTAATGTGTTTCAAGAATTATTTATATGTCGTCCAGAAATAAATTATTTTTAATAGAAAATGTGAACCAGCCTTCTGTGTCTGTTTTTGTACTTTAAATTGGGTTAGTAGCTACTTATAGCAAGACAATTTAGTGCTTTAAATCAGTAAAACGCAGTGGTTTTGCTATTGGTTGCCATATCTGTCACCATTACGCTTGCTATGTACGTTACCATGGTTTTGTGATTTCCGGGTGGCTGCGGCATGTGGTCATCTAGATGTTATTTGAGATATGGGAACCGAAAAGAAACATGTGATCTAAAAGGCCGGTCTGTGGGTTAAACCGCGGGGCAACGCATGTTACTGATAGAAACGGCCTAAATAAACACAACTTGAGAGAAAAAAAGGTCAAAATCTGCCAGTACTGAAAAAATGCAGTCCAAAGTTAAAAAAGGCACCTGTCCAAACCAGCACCTTTAGGATTGGTGTTGGATACACCCAACAATATATTGATAAATGAACAAACACCCATTGACTTTCACTGTGTGCTTCCCATCATTTACAAAAATATCTTCACCATAATAAAGTAACTCGTAAACGTTTAATTTTTGGGTAAGCTATTTCTTTAACAGTATTAAAAGTTGAGAAACTTTGAGAGTAGGTCACTTCTTGTTGTCTTTGTCAAACCTGTGATTATTACATCTGTTTACAGTAAATTTGGAAAGTGCTTAAAATGTTGCGTCGAGCCGAAGAGAATTCTGTGCCGTTAAAACTGAGCTGATCCGTCACACAGGAAGTTTTGTGGTTATGAGTTATTACAGTGACCATCGTTGTACCTTTTTGGCTTTTTTTTACTTCAGTGCTCTTTCTAATAATGTGCTTTTAAAAAAAGGCCAAATGGTTTCAGTATTGTCGCAGTGCTTTTAAAGTAGGCAACCCCCTGAACTGACTCACTGCTGGAAGGAAAGAAAGAGTGTCAGAGAGGGAGGGGATTTGATGTGGGGAAGAGGTGACATTTCAGTGATGCGGAGGACGGGACCGCGGTGCTGTGGGTGGAAAGTTAACGCACAACCTGTGGTGGAGCGCTCTGAAAATAGATGTTATGCAAAGCGACACATCAGCCCTTAAATGTGAAGCCTACACAACTCTGATTCTCTCTCAAAACATAACGCCTTTTTGCTTTAGCTCTAATGTAATGAACCAACCAAAATTATGCACCAAATCTTGTTGGCCAACAAAACAACACATGGAAAACATATAGGACACACATTTTCATATAAATGTTCTTTCTATTAAACAAAACCTTAATTGTAGATGTATAGTAGTTGATTCATATCATAACTGTAATACAATTTTGTAGCACGCCATCTTTCAGTGCATTCTGGATCATGACACAAACTTCCGTAGGCTATTTACAATAGTTTGTTACTCATACTCTTTTCCCGTATTCCCAGTAGGTGAAAAATGAAACATTTTGTGTGTGCTTGAGTTATAACAAAACTAAAAGTCCAAGCCAGGAAAGGCAATAAAGACTACCTGACAAATACTCTTACAGTATAGTCACTGATAAATAGTTAACATTCTTATGTGCTGGAATGGTGAGGGAATTCCAAGTGTGTTTATTTTGGCAGTGTGTTTGACTCGATCCCATATGAGTCATTTTTGTAAGTGAGGAAAACTTCCAAAGATGACCTGTCACTTCAGGTGCATTCCAGAAAACTTTCCTGAAGGCCGTAGGTTGAGACTGTCAAAATGACAGAACACCTTTTTTATAAGAGCTTTAAACTTACAATACATAATTATATTAAAATTTTGTGGATATGTATTAGGTGTAAAGGAACAATACATTAAGGGTCAGTTCCTAGTCCCAGACTAACTTAAATGTTAGTGTTGTCTTGATTGAAAACAACTTGTGAGTATATCAGTGCGAGTGTTGTGTCTCAAGATGCACACCAGTAATGTTTATTTATAAATTATGCTTTTAAAAATGACTTTAATATCCCAGTTTAACTAAGGCCTAGTCCTGATTTAAGATTATCCCTTTCCGAGAAGCCACCTCTTAAATTATTTTGTTACTAAACCAATCATTAGTATATTTTAGCCACAAATAAAGTTTTTTTTTTAAATGTAACCATCAACTTCCATAGTATTTGTTTTTCCTGCTATGGAAGTCAATGGGTATTGTCTGGTAATTGTGTGGTTACCATCATTTATCAAAATCTTTTGTGTTCAACAGTTAACAGAAACTGATACAGGTTTCAAGCAATAAGTAAATAATGACAAAATGAAAAACTTTTGGTATTTTCCAAACAAAGCATCTTCAAGATGTTGCCGATTTTAGCGAACAAAACTGAAAGTTGGTCACGTGCCTTGAGGGCAATACTAGGAATAGGTATAATTTGCATGATTACGTCATGATTTTGATTTCATGCGCTGACTCATTCTCTAAGACAGATCTATAGGATGAGTCCCGTAAATTTGATCACAGTTTAGTTTTGATTTAAGCAGGCCCACAAAAGTTCAGGGGGTTGCCCCCAGTAAAACTACAGGGTTAAGTTTGAGTGATGTTTAAGTGAAGTGAATCAAGATGAAGTGGGGGTGTAAACTCTGAAGAAGCTATAGGAAACATTTATGCTTCAAGGGGAAATCACTTTTTCAGGTGCTTTTTTTGGTAACTTTTCAGTAAATTACTATTTTGACTCATGATTTTTTTTAAAAACACTCTACCCATTATGCTAAAATATTAGACGATGTTCAAAATGCAACAATGGCAAACGCTTTAAGTTAAATTTATTAATGGCTGTTGTTGGTAATGCTTACAGCTGTTTCATTGTTTTGCCATGTATTTAGAGCCGACCAGATATTTAATAACCCACTGAATGATTTTCTATTCAACCTTAAAAAATACATTTTCTTAAGTGTGTCTACATTAAATGACTTTAGCTCTGTGCTCTTAATGCTCTTTTCAGTCTCATATATTATCTGCCTATCTTTAAAAGTCCACTCTTTCTCAATCTTAGTATCCTATTTGTCTGAACAGGATGTGGTTGTACAATTTATTGTTGAAATGAAACATCACAGTTTGTGGAGGAACTTGTTTACGAATAGATATCACAGATCAAAGTCATCAAGCAAAGGCCACCATTAACTAGAGCTTAAAATTAAACTTAAAAATCTTTTATTTTTAAAAATGTTTTTTTTTTTGTAGTACAATATGTAAGGGAATGACATCCTTATCTGAACAATCAGCACAGATTTACAGTTCAACAGCATTTTTAGAGCCATCATTCTTCCATATATACTGATTTATTTATAATGATCAATTTACTTCAATTTACTAAATGGTGTACTATAAGTTTATAAACTAATCATTTATGTTAGAGATTTGTTGTTTTATTTTACCACTTATTGTGCCTTCTCTTTAATACGTTGAATTTAAAAAGAGAGTTTGCATGCTTTGCACTTTTGTGTGTATTTAAAGAAACTTGCTTGTCTGCTGGCATAAATAAAGGGGAAATAAAAGTGGACACATAAAGGAAGGAAATGGCCCATGTAAGAAGTATATGCCACACTTACATAAATATATTTCAAATGAATCATCTTTAGGCAACAGTCTATAGTACTGGGGATGTTTGTAAAGTGATGTGCTTCCATCTTGTGGCCAGTCACTATAAAACTAAACTATGTTGTTTTGAGACAGTTTTGGAAAATGTTTTTGCGTCTTCAGTATAATGTGTGGAAAAATAAAAATATTCTTGCCTGATGATGGTTGCCATTAAATTATACATGTGAGCCAATGATAGATTTGTGGTTGCAGTGTTTTCATGACAAGTACTACTTATAATGTTTATTTTTGTAAGGCAAATTAAGTTTGACGATCTTTATTGGTAAAACTATTATGTTTGAGATATTTATTAAATATTAAAGATATTAGATATAAACAATTATAGCCTTTAGCGTGTAGGATTAAATACATTAAATAAATAAATATAATGAAAACTGTTTCAGTTTAACCACTGCATTGTGCCCCTCTTATGTGATTTCAAACACACGTAGCCTACAGCTGTTAACAAAGATGAACAGATGTCCCATCAAAAAAATAAAGTATTACTGTGTAACCGAAAACTTTCCGCCTTTGACTGAATATTTTCGAGCAGTAAAAAATCTGAAAGCCAAGCGTCATTTGACAGATTACTCGATTACACTGACAACTTGTTAATGTAATTCCCAGCCCTGTCCAGTTGGTGGCAATTAAGTGCGTATTTTCTTATTGCAGTGTGCAGACTGATCTAGATGTTCCGCGAGAGAGCGATTTTAAAGGCCCCGTTCTTTTTGTGTTTTTGAAGCTTTGATTGTGTTTACCGTGAGCAATATAACACGTGTTCATGTTTTATGTGTAATAAAACGCTGTAATTTTTCCACACAGTTTACTTATCTCTATACAGTTGTTCTCACTGTCCTAAAAACAGGCTGATGTCTTCCTTGTTCTGTGAAGTCCCTCCTTCAGAAATACGTATCGAGTTTTGATTGTGTAGTTTGTTTAGTGTGTTGTGATTCGACCGGGTGTGCCTCATAAGCCCTGAAAAGTGAAGCCTCTGGCTCTTTGATCGCCCCCTGGTGGCTGGCTGCAGTACAAGTCATAAACCCCGCCCTCTCCATTCTAACGAATGGGACTCTGCTCTAAATCAAAAAAATATTTATACTTCCAATAAAAGTTTCCAAAATATGGTTTTGGTCCTTTCAGGTAGTTGATATCACGCTGATGTTCAAGTGTTCATTATTGCGGTAAGTTTCATTTTAGCTTGCTAGCTTGCAATTTGATGCTATAGAAACAGGGCGTGTAGTTATGATTGGTGTGGTTGAATATGCTTTATGCCCAGCTGCACTACTTCCTGAACTTCAGCCAGCGCCTTGTTTCCTGTCTGCCATTATTGGACAAACTGATTAATCCAGGTGTGTCTGATTATTGTTGTTGTGATTACTGAGGTCAGGCACACCTGGACTAATCAGTTTGTCCAATAATGGCAGACAGGAAACAAGGAGCTGGCTGAAGTTCAGGAAGTAGTGCAGCTGGGCATAAAGCCTATTGGTCGCGCGAGCGTTTGGGCGGAAGTTTGATACAGCGGCTCCGCCTCTGGCTCCACGGACGATTCCCTCTGCGCATGCCTTGGCTCCAAACTGACGTTTTTACGTAACATTGCGGCGACCATGGTCGGACATTTTTGGCTTCAATTCATACAATGGTGGAAGGTGACGTCGCGTCATCCATCTTTTTTTTAACAGTCTATGGATTCGACAGCAGCTTAGCTGCCGACTGATGTATTCCCGTGGGCGGAGTTTAGTCAAAAAACTGTTCTAGTGACGTCATTAATGCAGGAAGTAGAGGGCTGTAATCCAAACCGGCTGTTCGCTACCGGCTGTTCGGGTACCTTCATCTGTGTGCTTAACATTCATTTATCAAAAACTTAAAGGAACAGTAAGTAGGATTTACCCCCATCTAGTGGTGAAACGAACAGTGCTCTCTAGCACCTTGCTTTTCCAAATGCGTGTTGCAACTACAGTAGCCGTTATGTAATCACTGATCTCCTTGTCGGTCTCAGCTGTTTCACGTGTTCTGAATGAAAACGCTTTGTGGAAACGCGTAGTGCTTTTTGTCCCTCTCTGCTGTTATAGTTTATACGGCGGACCGACATGGAAGCCTCCTTGGACTTACCCGTTCAATGTAAAGTAAAGAGAAGAAATTCTAAGCATAAAAAAGAAAAGTCAGATCACTGGCAGAGGTCATTTGACACCAATGAGGACATATTTATGAATATAGACATTGATGGTGATTAATAAAACCCTTAAAATCCTATTTACAGTTCCTTTAATATTTAATATAAATAATATTTGTTTTTCCTATAAAAGTCAGTGGTTACAATCAGCTGTGTGCTTATCATAATTTATCAACATATCTTCTTTTGTGTTAATCAGTCAATCCGGATCAAGATGATATACAGTGTCATACAGAAGGTCATTTGAGTTTAGTTCAATTCAAATTTTTACACGTTTGTTGATAATTTAGTCGCAATAGTATGCTGTAATGTGATTTGCTTAAATTTGCCTGTTCAGGCACAAAGATCACGTGTTTTTATTGCCTCATTTGTCACCAAAAACAAACATTTATTCATCTGCTTCATTTGATGTTGAATATGTAAAAATAACAAATTTGTAGTTAAAATAACATAAAAATGTTTGGAATGAAATCTACATATTTTTGTTTTGAATATTATATGTTCATTATTCTAAATGAACACGTTATTGAGTAAATTTAAAGGAATATTCCATTTTCTTAAAAGAAAAATCCACATAATTTACTCACCACAATGTCATCCAAAATGTTGATGTCTTTCTTTGTTCAGTCGAGAAGAAATTATGTTTTTTGAGTAAAACATTGCAGGATTTTTCTCATTTTAATGGACTTTAATAGACACCAACAATTGACACTTAATTCAACACTTAACAGTTTTTTTCAACGGAGTTTCAAAGGACTATAAACGATCCCAAACGAGGCATAAGGGTCTTATCTAGCAAAACGATTGTCATTTTTGACAAGAAAAATAACAAATATACACTTTTTAAGCACAACCTTTCGTTTAGGTCCGGTCCAGCGCGACCTAACGTAAATGCGTAGTGCCGTAGAAAGGTCACGTGTTACATATATATAAAACGCACATTTGCGGACCATTTTAAACAATAAACTGATACAAAGACATTAATTAGTATCAGTTAACATACAACAACGTAGGAACGGTCCTCTTTCACGACATTTGTAAACACTGGGGCGTTTCGCGTTCGTCCTCTGTGACCTCTTGACGTCATGACGTATTGCGTCGGGTCACGCTAGCGCATGACGACCGGATCTTAACGAGAAGTTGTGAAAAAAAAATTAACGAGAAGTTGTGCTTTAAAAGTGGATATTTCTTATTTTTATTGTCAAAAATGACAATCGTTTTGCTAGATAAGACCCTTATGCCTCGTTTGGGATCGTTTAGAGTCCTTTGAAACTCCGTTGAAAAAACTGTTAAGTGTTGAGTTAAGTGTTAAGTGGTGGTGTCCATTAAAGTCCATTAAAATGAGAAAAATCCTGCAATGTTTTCCTCAAAAAACATTATTTCTTCTCGACTGATCAAAGAAAGACATCAACATTTTGGATGACATGGTGGTGAGTAAATTATCTGGATTTTTCTTTTAAGAAAATGGAATATTCCTTTAACTTAAATTTTGTCATGTCTAATCCACTTGAATTTGTAAGAAGGAAGTTAACATAATAATTTTGTTTGAAACTACATCAATTATTTTTGTAGACATAACTATCTTGGCAGCAAATTTGTGCCACCCCCAAACCCCGCCTATAATGTGTGTTATTTCACTCAATGATTAATAACTATGCCAGTACTGAGTCTTTTCTTACTTGCTCATTATATAATTATAAATATGTAAAAAAAAAAATCTGTTCCCATAATTAAATTTAGTAGATATAGCATAATATTTTTGGTATTTAATTAACTAAATTAAACTTTTAGGTAATTTTAAATGATTAAATAAAAAATAAGCCTTAAATAGTACTTTAAAAAGTTTGGTAACAATATTACACATAGGGGCGGTTTTCTTTCGTGGACAGGGTATAGATTAATCCAGGACTAGTTCATAGTAATATTAGGACATTTAAGTAGTTTTTACAAATACACCTTACAATAAAAAAATACTGTTGTGTAGTGATCGGCGATTTCGAAGCCCGCTTCATGAGGCTTCGAAACATTTACGAATCTTTTGTTTCGAATCATTGGTTCGGAGCTTGTTTCAAACTGGCCAAAGCCACGTGATTGTAGCAAACGAGGCTTCACCACGTCATAACTGTTTCGAAATGTTTCGAAAATCCGACGATTCACCACTAGGGGTAGTTGACAGACCTGCCAACCTGTACGCATTTTGCGTAGCAGGTACTCATTTTGACCTCAAAGTACGGTGGTACGATTTGTCACTCTAAACTACGCAAAAACCTGATGACGCCCTTTGCCGCGCGAAGTACTCAAAAGAAGCAACAGAAAAAAGAAAAATATGTCCAATCATAGCACTGGGCTCATCCACCACATAGAAAGTGGGGATGATTGACAAGTCTTATGGCCAATCAGTAACAAGAGTCTGCTATCGATGGAATCACAAAATCCAGCGTGATGATCTCCTTCCTCCACCCGCAGTTTCTGACCATCTTTTTCAACGGAGAGTCAAGACGTCTGACCCGCTAAGGTAAACTGGTCAGGGTGGATGTGCAAATAATGAAATAATGCATTAGCTTAATCCTTTGAAGTCGACTGTCGCGCGGGCTCCGTTTCATAACGTGCACTTGACCGCAAGATGCGCTAACATTACTTCTGATTTGTAAATGAGCATCATTTATAATTGAGCGCTTACGAAAAAGTACCATGATTTTACCATGGGGAGAGCATCCAGTTATAGTCAAATAAAAACGTAAAGTTCACTCTCAGTGAAGGGAATCCACCTGACATCCGAATGAAGCGGATTAAATGCGTTCTGAAATAACGCGCTCTTGATAATTGTCAATAAAATAAAACGTCATATACAAACCACATCAAATAAAGTTTTATAAATGGAGAATATCTCGTGTCTCGAGCGCCCACGTGATAGGTGCTTATGCCGTACTGTACTGCACTGTAAACAAAGCTACAATAAATTACAGACAGACACAGTTAACAGCACTACTGTCACAGTTATGGTTGAATGTAAAGCAGTGTTAACTCTAAAATACTGACTTAAAGGTATAGTTAACTTAAAACATGTAATTCAGTCATAGTTTACATAACAGAACAGACCATCCAAACATTTATGAGTTTCTTTATTGTGTGATACACAAGTTATTTTAAAGAGTGTTGATAACCACAGTGTCTGGTCCCCACTTCATTGTATTTTTTGCTAGTCAGGGAAAAACAACAATGTTTTTCTCAATTTGTGTTGTGTGTGTTTCACTCAAGAAAGAAATCATGAAGGTTAGACACAATATGAGGTTGAGTAAATGATAACAGAATGTCATTTGTGGGTTAACCATCTCCCACTATTTAACAGTAATATCACTTTTAACAGTGTTTGTGCAGACATGCTAAACTTTGGAGAATACAGTATTTAACATTAATAATGTTATTAATCACCATGTAAGGCAAATTTAGTTAAACATGATTTTATTTACATTTATAATTATTTTTAAAGCAGATTATGGCAGGATGGGGAAAAAAGTGAGTGCAATGTGCAGCATGTTACCTTGAAAGTTACCAAAAGGTGTGTGTGCGTGCATGTGCATGTGTTAAATTATATGTTAAAAACCCGTGTTCTGTCCTTTCGGCCGATGCTACTGTACTCAAAAAAAATTTCCAAGGTTGGCAGGTCTGAGTTGATCACAAATGACCAGTGTAGGTGAACTCGGGTCAGTTTTATTGTAAAAGTTTATAAAACATTCGATCCTTCTGACTAATAACACTACCATTTTGTCTACTTTTTGTTAATAGACAGATTTAATGACAAAAAATGTGCATAATTAAAAAGGGAGTTCGTTTTAATTGTTTGTTTGCCATAAATAAAACTAAGAACACAGAATACACTTTTAATTATGTCTTAATTAAATTAAATCATTTATTTTTTTAAAAACCTATTTTTAAAACAATCTATTATTTTGTAAACAAAAAAGTGTAAAATGTTTGAACAGATCTTTCTGCTTTTACACTATTTTGACCAGCAGGTGTCGCCAGCGTGTATGGTGTTTCGAACGCTTCGAAAAACTGAATCAATTTACGGAGCATTATTTACACAGTAAAAATAAATATCATTGTATGTTCAGCATTCTTCGTCACATAAATGCAGCATTTTCCGCTTACAAGTCAGCCATATTTTATTGGTTGCCCCAAAAACATCTGAACTGGGGATCTGCAATTTTTCTGGCAATAAAGTGAATTGAAAGTGACAGGACTGCCAAATATGTTGCTAATACAAATATTGCAATGTGAAACCTTAAAGGTTGTGGGTTTGATTCCTTCATACTAATGAAAAGTAAACCTTGAATGCAGAATAAGTTTGGGATGGGAATTATCTATTGATCAGCAGACAGAGGCAGTGTTCAGAAACCTGCCATTAGTTTTGGCTCTAGCAGGACATAAATAACACATAGTTTAGTTACAGGGAAGTTACTGTTTTGAAAACGTCTTTGTTTCTATGGTAGAAGTACTTAACTTTGAGCGGCTTATTGCTTTCATGACACATTTCCATGATAAATGTCAAAAACAACAACAAGTCATTTATAGTTTTAATTTTAAGGCTGTCGAGCCACAATAGCAATATGCAGAGCATTGTACTGTAAGAGTATTTTTAAAACCTGTGAGGTATATGACAAACATTCAGACTTATGGTCTCAGTTTTTTTAATGTGTTTACTCATCTAAACCTCAGTTTACACAAACGTGTACCAGATGTTTGTTGAAAAGACCTCATATTGTACGAGTTAAATAGGTGTAATAGAGCAGGAGATGGGTTTCTCTGGGCGTGTTCATCCCACTCTATTTATGGGTACACATTACAGCACTGACAAACACATGCAGTTTTGGTGTAAACTTTAAATCAGCAGGTATTTCCTATGCTAAGAGTTAAAAGCATTCTCTGATATTTTCAGGGCAGTGTGTCAATTATATTTACAAGTTTTAATGTCAATATGTTAAAGCATTGTAAAGATATACATTTACTTCCAATGATTCATTAAAGAAAACGTTGTCTTTTGTAGGATATATGGTGTAACAAAGTGTTGGCCCCTTCCTGATGTTTTTTTTTTTTTGCATGTTTGTCACACTTTAATGTTTCAGATCATCAAACTCATATAAATATTAATCAAAGATAACACAAGTAAACACAACATACAGTTTTTATTAGGGAAAACAAAATCCAAACACACATGGGCCTGTGTGAAAAAGTGTTTGTCCCCTACTGGTTGGGCCACCCTTAGCAGCAACAACTGATATCAAGTGTTTGTGATAACTTGCAGGGAGTCTGGTACAGCACTGTGGAGGAATTTTGGCCTACTCATCTTTGCAGAAGTGTTCAACCATTTAAAGTTTCATTTTCACACATGCATTATCCAATTGCCATCGATGCCACATATCAAGTAAAAGGAATCATTTACATTTAGGGGAAGCACAGTTTTATCTATATGGAAACCCAAGCGATAATAAGGGAAGCCAAATAAAGTTGCCAGAGACTGCTGAAGCATCTGTGCCAGGCATTATTATTACAGTTTTTCTCGACTGAATAAACACAAAAACTGGTTTCTGTAGTGTACAAAAACCAATACTCTTATGTCATTCACAAACACACACATTTAACATAAAAGCAAACACAATTCATCTGTTTCCACACACATGCTTCAATATTCAAAACTCATTCTGTAAAAACATACACAAAAGTTGTCAAATAAATCATTCATCGCACTATAAGTTCATGAAGCGAACGCAAGCTCTCAATATAATTAACTCAATTCATCACAAGCTAAACTCAAAAAGCACACCTTTCTCCAGGTGAAAACACTACTAAAGAGTCAATATATATATATATATATATATATATATATATATATATATATATATAAAATAGAGTCAATATATACATTTTTCTCATGCTGCCTGGAAAGAGCAAGCATTATTTGTAATGTTGATGAGACACCTGAGACGAGATGCTGATGCTGAGTAACCATTTAATGTCTTTGTTAACAAAGCTTTTGAAAGTCTCTTCCTTACATGTTTTGCAAGTGTGACATTTCAAATGTCAAATGGCTTTTGTCCAAAACAGTACAGTATTGCTTTATCCAATGATGTAAGAGGTATTTATTACAGTACTGTTTTGCTTTCTTTTGTCAGTGCTGTGATTTCAGAAAGCTCCAAATGATTGATCTAAAAACTTATTTAGTAAAGCATTTGATTTGTGTGCTTTGAATTAATCTCATGTAGTTTGTGGTTTTGACAGTATGTGTGTATTGTCTGAGGGCACAGTTTGAATTGGGATTCAGAAGCAGGTTTGTTTGGTTGGGTGTGACATTTTTAAATTGTGTGTGAAGATTTGAGAAAATGGTGAATTGTCCCAGAATGATCTCTAAGCAATCGAGAAAAACTGCTGAATAATTTGATGTTGCTTCATCTTGAAAGATTAAACCAAATAGGATTTGTGTGCTTTTCCAATCTGTCTTTACATGTAAAAATAGACTATTCGCTTTTAATGCTTCGCTGCTGCTTGCTTACACACAGTGTAAATAATTTTATAGCTGATACACATGTGTGGGTCTAACTAATACAATGGCAGAAGCATTATTGCCTTAACAAGACAATCTTTTTTTCATGTAAATCTCATCTTTGAGAATCATAATGTAAAAGTTTTTACCCGTCACAGTAATTTCTTCATGCTTTAAAACATAAGCAAACTTAAGCTTAAATGTATCTACAACCTTGCCTCATTTAGTAGACACTGATCTATGAATATGTAAATTAGTCAAGTGCTGCAATAATTTCAGTGTTGAGGCTATGTGGCATCCATACATAATATCTATTACTCGAACTACTGATCTACGTGTTCAACCGTGATGATGTGATGGGTTTTGTTTGTGACGTATGAAACCAAGGCGATTTTCAAAGTTTTCAGACTTTGGGAAAACTTCAGTTTAATGGGGGGAAACTCCCAGAAATGGTGTTGAATGATTCATTTAAACATGCTTTGTCTTATAGCATATCAAAACACCACAGACATATAAACAACAATAAAATCTTGATTTTCAGGGAGACTAAGATTGATCTACCATTTATAACACAATGAACCACGATGACACAAGCTTCATACAATTCAAACATTTAATCAGAATCTAGTAAAACATGAACAAAACCTACCATGTTGCATACTTTACAAGCCTAGCACACTATAGTTTATAATATCACATCTGTTGCACATAAGCGTCAACTCTCTACCAAGATACTCATTTTAGTTTAGTAATGAATGAAGATGTGAATGTATTAAGAGCTTACAATATTACACTTTATTAAAGCATAGAAAAACATCTAGTTACTGTTATTTGTTGCATTTTTTTAGCATACACCAGGCCATCACAAAAAAAAAAAAACATCTTCATCAAACAGACTCATTGTGCTGACAGCAAAGGACATTTGAAGATATTCACCAGTGTATAATCAAGTATTAAAAAATAAAAAAGGGTCATAATGGAATGACAAAACATAAAAGTTCATAAACATTACAAATGTTTTCTTAGCGCAGAGATGTTTGAGCAATATACAAATAACGGCGTCACACTTTACATTCAATGTTCATGTTACAGAAGTATGTAACCACTACCCAGTACAAACTACATATATACTTTCCAAACGGCTAGTGAATACATATTGTTAGTGCTGTTCAAATTATAACGAATAATATTTACATCTAATACGTGTAACGTGAACACTGTGATGCAAACTGTCGACAGATATTTTTCAACGATGAGAAAATTCTATTTAAAATGAAAGCAAAGGTCATTGCTTTAGCCCCAAGAGTAAAAAGCCGAACGCAGTTTAGCTCCACTCACAGCCCCCAGAGTCAGTAAGGTTCTCTAATTTGTTTTCAAACATGACAATGCATTTGGAGAGCAAAAAGCATTGACATTAAGGCCCAGGTGGTTAACAGTCCTCAAAGATTTGCACTATATTGTTTTTTTTTTATTCAGAGCTGTAGATGTATTTGATCTTGGCAGCATTAGCGAGCTCATCCTCATAGCCTCGCAGACAACAAAAGAGGATTCCACATCCCAACATCAGGATGGTGGCACCCCAGCCAAAGCCGTATGCCCACGTGTAGTCATAATAACCTTCATAGATTAATTCGTTGAACTTGACTGGATAGATGATCAGAGCGATGATCTGGACGACAACTGTAACAAGAGAAAATCTTACAGTCAGATAACACCAAAACATCATCATCCAATTATTCAGACTCAAATCTACATTCAGTCACACTGGCCAGTGGCCAGTCCCACATAAAAATATAAAACTGTCAACAAACTATTTGAAACACTGTATCTATGAATCTCTTAGTCAAGGGAACAATTACCAAAATATGAATGTTGCATTTCTTCATTGGGCTGCTCGATTACGGGCAAAATTATAAAAACAATTATTTTGGTAAAATTCATAATAAAGATTATTTAAAACGATTACTCAGTGGCTTTAAAAATATGCATTTATTTAACCTTTTTATTAAGTAAGTGTTGCAATACTCTACATGTATCAAAGCAGTTGCGCCTTACAAACACATCGGTTTAGCGGCACACAATTTATATTTCATCTCACAATAATTGTTTTACCTGGATTAACTGGTTTTGTAATTGTCTGAATCGAAAATTAAAATAGAAAATTAAAAACGATTAATTGCACAGCCTTATATGACCGTTGATCATATTGAACTGTTTGTTGTTAGGTACCAATCACTAAATATATTGAAAATATTCCTCCATTTCATGTGGTTTCACTTCAAACGACATATTTAACCCACTGAAGTCATCTGGTTTAATTTAATGATTGATGTGTGTGTGCTGTTTGGAGCTTGAGTTCCTTATAATATCAAATGATCACATATTAATATAAAATTATTTGTTTCTGTTTAGCTGAAAAAATTAATAATAAGAGAATTTTCATGTTTAAGTGAACTATTCCTTTAGGGGCCTTTTGCTTATAAAGGACATTTGTTATATCAAATTGAGCTTAATTCAGACCTTATTTAACATTGGCAACATTTAGTTTCTGTTTCAAATGAATAATTGGTTCCTCAATGAAACCATCATGCCCTGCGAGAAGGGAGAGGTGCTGCAGGACCAAGCCCTGTTTGGGTGTGGGCCGACATTTTTACACAGGGCTGTGTCTGACACTTCCAGCAACACTGCTTTGCTAATGGATTCATACTACTGCTTCAGTAGGCAGAGTTCATGGAGGTTGTTCACTCGCTTCAGATCGGGCTTGTGGAACCGGTCCTACCCGAACCCTCTCCGAATGGGATTCGAATCAGTGATCAGAAACGCTCTAACGGTGTCTGTCACTCGACAGCAGCTCTTGAGATCAGGGAGTGAGGTTTACACATCACAGGTCAAGAAAAAGTCCACTAAAATACACTTAGTATTGTACTATTTTCACACACTAATTGTGTACTTAATATACAAAAAATTTGACGAACTTAAGATCATCTGAGTGTATTGAACTGTGCTATTATAAGGCGTGAATATTTTTTTTTTGTTTATTGAAATAAATTAAGTATTACTGGAATTTAGTATATTTCAAGAACACAGACGTATTAATGGAGTTGAACTATATTTATAGTGTATAACTTGCACACTTTTATTTAGCATGAAAATGACAATGGACTACAAATGTACTTAAGTATAGTTTTAGTAGATTCAAGTATAATTTGTTACCTGTGACCAAACAGCTTTCACTTGCCAGCTGGCCTCAGTTACACTAACTCATGCTATATAAGGTAACTAAAAACTAAAGGTGTGCTTTTAATAAACAGAACAATAGTTATGATGTTACGAAATAAAAAAAAATAAAAAAAAGATGATCCGTCAATAATAAGCACTGATGTTGATGACATCAAAAGTGATTAGACGGGAGAGGCTATGATTCATGCTTATAACAAAGGAGTTACTGAGAAATATGAGTCAGCGAGACCTTTCTCAACGTTCACACCTGAATAACAGAGAGGGAAGGAGGCGGGGTGAGAGCTGTAAACATGCTGTCGGCCATCTCATGGCAACACCCAAACAAAGCACTCACTGTTATCCAGAACAAAACATCTGGTATACCTCTAGAAGTAACTTTCAAAATAAACTTATATTTATATTTATATAATAAATAACACTTAACAGATAAACTAATGCTGTAAAATGGATAGTTTCAGCTCCGGTTTGTTTGAATCTTCTGTAAAAGAGCTGTAGATCTTTTAATAAGAATGAGAAAATAATGACATGGTTTTTGGGTGAGCTATTCTTTTAATAAAGTGTTGTTCTTTGTTTAACGTGTTTAGGATACGCCCTGCTCTCCATGTTCTCTAAAAATGTGTCAATGACATGCAGCAGTCCTCCCCACTGACAGCAAGCCAAATAGTTTATCATAGCTTAAATGGTATCGACGTAAACATTATTTATTTGGATAATGTTCAAATCATTGTTTCAAGTAAGGAAAAGGATCTTCCTGTGTATTGTATTCATTTCCGAGGATGAAGATGAAACAGAAGATTAAACTGTTGTGACACACACAAACATTTTCACAAATTTTTCCCACCTCAATATCCAGCCGAATAAAAAAAAGTCTCTTACCAGCAACGATAAGGAAGCCTCCGATTAATGGCAGCATAGACATGTTAAGGGTACAGCAGAGGGCAACGATAGAGATGATGAAGGCGAGGATGAGGATGATGAGACCAATGATCATCAGGGCAGCGACGGCCTGCGCCCATGCTGCAAGGCAACAAGCAAGAAGTTTTAAAACTGTGCTGCTTAATTCTTCCTCCTTTATTAAACTAATGCTCATGGGGGTGATTTTAACACTGTACCATATTAACTCAAAATCATTTCATTAAAATGTATTTCTATAGAAATAATTTTAATAATGTAAGAAATGACTGAAACATGAAAAAGGATTGTTTTATAAATTGAATAAAAACAGAGACGGTAACAAAGGCAAAAAATGTTTATTTATAGGGAATAGGCAAATATTGTTAATCTGGATAAAATGTGAGAAAACTACAGTGAAGACAGAGGCGGTCTTACCATAGAGGCATAGGTAGGCGGCCGCCTGGGGCCCCCCACCAGCGGTCAAATTAGGGGGGCCCCAAACCAACCTAATAAATAGCCTACATAAATAAATAAAACCCTTATCATCATGAACACTTCAAAAGCATTGTAAATTGAATTAATATTCTTAAGAAATACGTTGAAACTTTGAAATAGTAGTTAAAATGTCCAGTTCATGTTCTTTCACTAAACACTTACACCCCCTTCTTTCACAATGAAATGGACTAGTCCATAACGGTGCGTGCTGCGGCGCGAAAGATAAACACAAAGTGACACGGGGACTGGGAAAGTACACGAACAGAGACTTAAAGACAAATATAAACGCGAAAATGGGGCTTTGGTAAGTCAACCGGCTAGTAATAGCCCTACATTGATAAAAATTATTTTGTGGTGAAGTAAATAATGTTACTACAGCAAAAAACTAATGTAACCCTAGGGCTCCAGACTGCGAGTAAATAGTCTCATTTTGCGAGTATTTTCCCTGCCTATGCGACTATTTTTTATTAAATGTCGCACTGGCTGGACTGTGAAATTTAAATACAATTATATTAATATAATGCGCAGGCGATTACGTCTGCGACGCATTCAGTCACTCTTCCTGTTGTTGCCCGCTCCCCCGCCTTTCTATCAGCTCAGGTGCATATCACCTCTCTAAATCCGTCTCTTTTGTCCACTTTCGACCGCGTCTGCCCTGATTGTTTTGAGGGGTGGTCTATGGAGACTGCGGGCGAGAGCCTCTGCTTTCGTTTTCGGGAGAAATGACGGGTTTAAAATGACGCAAACTAATATTATGTGATGTCAGAGTCCGGTGTTGTAATTAACGATGCTGCACAGTGTTTTTTTATGTGTATGTAAGAGCTGTCTCTGATATTTCAGCGCAGTTGATGAAATAATCTCCCCACAACCTCCACACGCTCGCAAAATGACACTAATAAAAGAGGCGGAGATCAGCTGCTTTCGTTTAATCAATGAAAGTCTAAAAATAGCGTGGTACACTGCGTATTCACGCTAGAAGTCAGAAAAAACGCAATACATTGTGCTCAGTAACTCAGATTACAAGTCCTGGCCAAATGATATCTTCAGAGTGCATGGAGACATTTTGTAGTGATTACAGCACAAGAATGTGATTTTACTCAAGTCTGTGTTAAAGTAACCTAAAGCTTTCACAACAAAGTAATAAAAAGTTGATTGTAAGTTTAATAGTTTACAGTAAGGCAAATATATGTTAAAATTAATAAGTATGGTAAAGTAAAAAAAATTAATGTATATAAAGAATACAATTATTTGTATTTGTAATTAATTTGTTAATGCATTAAACTTGTTTGGACGTTTCTCTCAAATGTTAGTCTGGAGCCCTGCTGATGTTATGTTGGGGATGTTTTCGTCCACTATGGGGTGCTGTTGAGTCTTAATTTGGCCACAACTTTTAGCATATGGAATGATTTTTGGTGAAAAATCTTATGTTGACACATATTTTGGGAAAATGCTTTGAACATTTTTCAAAAACTCAACAATACACTGTGGTAAAATTCACAACCCTTTTGTTATGTTTGTGAAGAAAACATCAAAGAAAACATAGTTTTAATATAAAGTGATTGTAGACTGGATTTTTTAAACCTTTTATCACAGTCTTGGGTATGTGAAAGATTAGTAACAACATTGGCTTTGATGCATTGCTAGTTTTTGTGCAGGATCAGATTTAAATTATTTCTCCCTCATTTACTGTTCGTGGCTGTTTTTGCCCCATTGACTTATTCTCTATTGGTTTGTGTAGTGCTGCACTTTGTGTGACCTCTGCTTTCCATCTTCATTTTGGAGTAAAAATACCTTCGCCTAGGGCCCCCAATTTGCTAAATCCGCCACTGAGTGAAGATAATCATATTTTATGCCTGCAACATACCAAATATATCTCAAACATGAACATGACCCTCCTGTAGCTTAAGCACAATCACGTGGCAACCTGTAACTGCTTGTTTCATTTCTATTTTGATACATACATTAAACTCAGTACTTACATTTGTCAAGAACATTTGACCATCCTGTTTAACAGCTAAAACTAAGACATGTGGTGATGAGTTTAATGATTAGTTTAATGTCACTAACTTCACTTTATTGGCCAACATAAACTTTAAAGGCACAGGACAAATACAATGGGCAAACTTCAACACATTACAGTATGGCTTGTTAACCATTAACTCAAAGGTTTCACTTGCTCTATCATGGGCTTGTATAGACAACGCTGAGAAAGTCTCAATAGAGGAATGTGTTTTTTCCGAATACTGCCCCACCCTGTGTTCCTGAGGCGTAGCCTGCTAGGCGGGTGTACGGGGGAGGTGATGATGGGTGCGGCTCGCTCTCACTGATGAACTAGTATCTATTTTTCACATGTCTCTCATAGACATGAATGATTTCTACCTTTAGAATTAATCAATGTAAGGAAATACTCAATGAAGTTACAAACTTTCATTTTCTGAAACAACAACAGTAACTTCACTCACATGTTTAGCAGACGAATAGTTAAGTTTGCATCATGGCATGTGTAAAATCTAATCAATTGATAATTAGTTTCAGCAATGTCTATTCTATAATATTTTATATAATAGCCTATCATGAGAATAACAGCAGAAAGGTTAACCTGTTTGTAAGGCCGTCAACTGTTTCACCTCATCTGACATGAATCGTGACAGGATTCGTTAACTGGTTTAACAGGTTGTGTGCGACTCAGTTTACAAACTCTTCTGTTTTATTTCAATTTCCAAAATAACATTCACTATAACCCAATACTCAACTGAACTTGAATGAGACTAAACTCTTTGATCAGTATGCAGGACTGACCAAAACTGCATTGAGTAACATCCATGCATTGGGTAATGTTTGGGGTAACTGTCTGACAGTTACTGATCTCTGTATTTATTAATATCACTAATAAAAATAATTAATTAAATGTAATCAAATTAAGTCCAAAATTATAACACAAACATGACACCAGAAAACTATTTAATAAGCCTCATGTATGCTTTAAACAGCAATAAATCTTGCATATTTATTTTAAATTGAATATGCATTTTAATTACATTTTAAGCAAAACTGTAATTTAAGCCTTCTATTACAAATCTGATATGAACATGTCTAAGCATATTATATTGTTACAAATATAAATGTAGGTTAAGTCAAGTTAAGAGGGCTGAGCTAACTGGTTTAAAAAGCATTTGTTTACCCTACACGTGTTTATTGTGTGTGTTGATACCTTTTCTGTTTTTTTAAATGTGTTTCTTTATGTTTTTGTAGCCTACTCTCTGTTTTAATATGTTTGTAGTGTTCAGCTGCTTTGCAGAAATATTGTGAAATGCATTTGAATTGAATAGCCTACAACAGTTCATTAAACTTTGATGTGAAACTCTGTAACATCCTCTTATATCAACAAACATCACCTTGAATCGATTATAATTAAAAAATAAAATCGAAATGTAAAATTTTATCACTGTTGATCAGAAATGACGTTGCCACCTGTTACCGTCTGCTGTTTTTTATTTTTTTATTTTAAGCCAAACAAAAGTTAAAATCTAGATGATAAAACCATTAGACTTTAATACTTACAGTTCTCCATGAGAGATTTGCATTCCCACTGGTCGTTTCGGCCTCGACACTGTTTCCACATACTGGCGTAATGGGATTTGGCGTTCTCGTCCTCTACCCATCCGGACTGCGCTGCGATGGCAATAATGTCAAAAATAATCGCAAACAGCAGCAGGAGAGGCAGAATCCACCTGCACCTCGGGTAAGCGATTCCACAGCGAAACATTTTAGGCAAAACCGCTCGTTAGTGTCCTGGAAACGAAGTGAAAAGTGCGTTGAATGGGTTCCGTACAAGTTTCTTTCTTAACTATCACAGAGCTCCTCCTCCTCCTCTTCCTCCTCCTCCGCCTCCCACTGAAATTTGATCCGGCGTGACTCTCCTGTGTGACTTTTAACATATGATTAACAAAGTGACAAACGCTTAATAATATTGCTTTATAAATGCGGTTTTCTGAAAGAGACACATTTTTGTTACAGTAATTTATTCTTCTATTTATTATTATGATTATTATAGTAGTAGTAGTAGTAGTAGTAGTAGTAGTAGTAGTAGTAGTAGTATTAGTATTAGTAGTAGTATTATTCTCATCACTACATTATTAGCCTATGTAAAATTAATTTATAAACTTCTGCCATGTTCCATATTTAAAGAAAATAAATTATTTCATAAATTTGAGTCTAAAGTGATTAAAACAGTGTCATTTAACTATTTATAAGAAAACATTAACTATTCATTATTTTTAAAATGATTATTTACATATACAGTACAGGCCAAAAGTTTGGACACACTTGACTAAAATGTTAACTATGATTTTAAAAATCTTTTAATCTGAAGGTGTATGGTTAAATGAATGAAATTACGTTTGTAGAAAAAACTATACCTGTGCCAAACAGATTAATTTCTGTTATTAGAAAACTAAAATGTTATTTTAATATATAATAACATTATAACATCTTGCACTGAATATTAAAGAAAAATCTGTCAATAAGAGCCCAGATTTAAATGTAAATTCTTAAAAATTTAGTCTAAAGTAAAACTTCAAGAAGCTTCTTGATAAAATGACACGAGTAAGGTTTTGCCATTTCTAGGCAAAGGGTGACTGCCCTCAGATGATAAACTATAACAGAATTTTGATTTATTTTGGATGCTTTCGGTCACCAACATGATTCCCACAGTTGCATTTGTGATATGCCATAGTTTGGACGAGTTTATTATTATTCTGTTATGTGGAAAAATATATAAATAAAGAACGAGTGAGTGTGTCCAAATTTTTGGCCTGTACTGTGTATGAGTCCCTATGTTGTACCCATGGTATACACAATTAGATGAAGCAGGCAGCATCCACAATGCAACACTTTAGCAGTAATTTGATAGATTAGAATCAAAATATTCTAGCCTGAATTTATTATTATTGTAGACATTTCAGTAAAATGTGTAGCAAACTAATATGTTGTGTTATTATATTAAAATAAACTGGCATAACTGACAAACTGTCTGTTTTTTGTTTGTTTCTGTAATTCTTAATGATTTCAAAAGACAAAGCTATGAGTACCACTACATTCGTAATGCTTTGTTCAGTTGTACAAAAAAAACGTATTGTACATTTTGTGATCTAATGAGCCATACATACATACCCTTAAAAATATTGTAATATTTTACCATTGATTAAATAAAAACCAATTACTGTGTAACAGTCATATGGATTACATAGTTGTACATGTATATTTAGCTTTTACTATAATGTACAATAACCAGTGAGAAAATTAATGTATTATGAACACACATACAAATACAGTAATATGGTCTACGTACAACTTCCATTTTCATAAAGAAACTAACATTAGTTTTTGCCAATTGATTTAAGAGAGTGTTTAAATCACAATTTACATAGAAATTGAAATTATGATTCAAAGAAAACCAAACACCCAATTACGTATCAATGTATTCTACCATCACTGAATGTATCTGTTTAAATGAGTTTCATTCTCAATTTGAATTTAATTATGAATGTGTTTTATGTATTGCATGAATTTATGTGTTTTGATTATTTTCTTATTGTGTTTTTATTTTATTTTTTTCTCCATTTTAAGTTACCTTTTAAAATATGGGAAACAGATGAAACTTTGCCTGTGGGCTAACTCTGACTTATTTACAGTGTCTGTACTGTTAATAAATAAGTACAATAAATAAATAATTTTATTCAATCCCTGAGGTTTTTTTTTACATTTTCCCTGAACACGTTCTTGGTCAACCCTTGATCCGATGATGTTGGGTGGCTGTGCACAAATCAAAGGGTGTAATTTTCTTTAAATTAATGCAAGTTTGGAACAATTTGAGGGTGAGTAAATGATGACAGAATTTTGGGCGAACTATCCCTACCTTCACAAGTCCTAAAACTGACAAATAAGAAACAATTTCATGAGAAATCATCTGTCCACCCTTTTAATAAGTCCAGGTAGAAACTACTGTGATTTTTGATTACATGCTCATGATTTCTGGTGAATCACATTTTAGTTCTCAGTTTACTGGATACATTAATGGGTGTGTTTACTCAGCTTAATTTGTATACAGACGGCTTACGTATATATCATAGACTACTTAAAAACTGAGTCAAGAAAGACTTCATAGTACAGCGGGTGGACACGGGTTTGCCTTAACACTCCCTGGTTGGACAGGTTTTGAAGTTGCCTGCAGATATTAAGGTGACACACCCAACTTAGCTGAAGTTTACTGTATGTTCAGGGTACGCAATAACCCGAAGGTATGACTGTGTTCACTAGTACATTAAAATGCCGTGTCTGCATGTTTCAACCTGTGTTGTGACTTTTCAATGTAATTTAACTAGAATTGTTGATGTACCTTGAATGACAAATTATTTGTCATCAATCTTCTGCTCTAATATTTGCATATAGGACTCGTTATTGGAAATATGACTTTTATTTGTATTGTTCTCATCTGTAAATTGTTTTAATATAAAATGTAAAAGTAAATAACTTTAAATGTTTTTTTTTATAAAGTAAAAGTGAGATATTATCAAGTCTTTGCATTTAACTCATTCAGTGAGTAGTGAAAACACACCCGGAGCAGTGGTGTCAGTCATTCACTGCAGCGCCTGGGGAATAACTGGAGTTCTGGTGCTTTGGGTACCACAGTCACAATTTCTGCCGGTTGTGAGAATCATGCCTGAAAAAGTCCCTGGTTAAAAAAACCTGTTCTAACCATTATGCCACAACATGCCCTTGGCATAGGCCTACCACAACATTTTGTTTTGTCCTTTTAGTTTTTAGATATTTCAATGCAAACATTTTACATATTGTGCCTTTAAGGCCATTAAAGAGTAACTAAACCCCTGGTCAGAGCCTGACTCTACCCACTAGTAATATTGGAAAAAGCAAGAACAGTGGGCAGACCCCAACAGAGATAGAGGGGACGAACTGAGCTCGTACCAAGGGCGTGGTGAGCTTGAACCTGCTTACGTAGGATCATACCGCTTACATCAAGTGGTACCGCAACATCCAACAGGAAAATTCAACTGCAGTAGCCACCGTTCAACCTGAAGAGGGCAGCACTCAGATGTTTTTACACCATATATTGTAGCATTAAAACACTTTATACCCAAATGTCAAAAAAATTACTCAAATCAATGAACAGCACTAATAAAGACCCATTCTTACAGATTGTTAACTAAAAAAGTTGGTTTAGGGTTTAGTTACTCTTTAAAGGACAAAAGGGTAACTGTAATCCCCGTCAGTGCCCTCTGATGGTCAAAACAAACACAAAACAGGTCAGTAACAGTGCGTCCCGATCCTCGTCCTTCCAAAAAGTTTTAGAAGTTTCCTTATTTAAAACAACTTATTCAACTAATCAGCCTTTTTTCCAAAATGGTAAACATGTCTCCCTAACAAGCTGATGAGTTAAATCAGGTGTGTTAAATAGGAGACATATAAAACTTTTTGGGAAGGGGTCCTCCAGGACCAGGATTGGAAAGCGCTGGTATACAATACATTGAGTATATATACTTGAGTATTTTATTATATAACAGGGGTCTCCAAACTTTTTGTGAGTAAGGACTACAACAATGGATAAAACAATCTGGAGGGCTACTTTTTGATATAGTCGACTCAAAACTTTTTTGTTTTACTTGTTGATTTTATTTTAATTTACTTGATGTTGATATGTTTTAGTATTGTTTATGTAAACATATGTAAACCAAGCCAAGTTAATATAAAATATATGTAATAAATATTTATTACTAGGGCTGGGCCTAGATTAATTTAGATTAATCTCATAAAAAGTAAAAGTAATTTTTTGCATAATATATGAGTTTGTGATGTGTGTAAATATTATGTATATTTAAACGCACGCACGCACACACACACACACACACACACACACGCACACACACACACATTCTGGTTTCCATGTTTTGTGAGAACATTCCATAGACGTAATGCATTTTATACCATACAAACTGTATATTCTATTCCCCTTACCTGCCCCATTCCCTAACCCCAACCATCACAAAAACCTTTCTTGTACCTTAGATTTTCAATAAACATCATCTTGTTTGATTTATAAGCTTGTTTCCTCATGGGGACATCAAAATGTCCCCACAAGGTCACAAAAACACTGGTATTCCTATCTTTGTGGGGACAATTGGTCCCCACAACGTGATAATTACCAGGTACACACACACACACACACACACACACACACACACATACACGCACACACACGCACGCACGCACGCACGCACTCACACACACACACACACACACACACACACACACACACACACACACACACACACACACACACACACACACACACACACACACACACACACACACACACACACACACACACACATTCTGGTTTCCATGTTTTGTGAGAACATTCCATAGACGTAATGCATTTTATACCATACAAACTGTATATTCTATTCCCCTTACCTACCCCATTCCCTAACCCCAACCATCACAAAAACCTTTCTTGTACCTTAGATTTTCAATAAACATCATCTTGTTTGATTTATAAGCTTGTTTCCTCATGGGGACATCAAAATGTCCCCACAAGGTCACAAAAACACTGGTATTCCTATCTTTGTGGGGACAATTGGTCCCCACAACGTGATAATTACCAGGTACACACACACACACACACACACACATACGCGCACACACACGCACGCACGCACGCACGCACGCACGCACTCACACACACACACACACACACATATATACACATTTAAGAAATGTTTTATTTATATATAATTTTTTAATAATATATAAAAATATAAATAAATATATATACTAGGGCTTGGCATAGATTAATATATATTAATCTCATACAAAATAAAAGTATTTTTTGCATAATATATGAGTTTGTGATGTGTGTAAATATTATGTATACATATTATGTGTACACACACACACACACACACACACACACACACACACACACACATATATATACACATTTAAGAAATGTTTTATTTATATATAATTTTTTTATAATATATAAAAATATAAATAAATATATATACTAGGGCTTGGCATAGATTAATATATATTAATCTCATACAAAATAAAAGTATTTTTTGCATAATATATGAGTTTGTGATGTGTGTAAATATTATGTATACATATTATGTGTACACACACACACACACACACACACACACACACACACACACACACACACACACACACACACACACACACACACACACACACATATATACAGGGTCGGACTGGGAACAAAATTCGGCCCTGGCAATTTCCTCGTGGAACGGCCCACCACTGGACCGACGACACCCCCCCCCCCACTCCACACACAAGCCCACCGATACCAAAATCGCCCCTCTAACCCAATGCTTTGATTTATTAAACATTTATATTAATTTCACAGTATAGTTACAATTCAACCACCTCAAACTCTCTTTGCCATGAACAAAGCTGACACTGTTTGTCCAAGCACCACAAAAACACTTTACTATTTTTGCACTGTTATATGAAGCAATACTTGTGTAGATGACCCCTTTTATCAAACTCTATTGAATACAATAATATGTCAAGTATATTAATGATAGACAGTGCAGGTCTATAGATTATAAATAGGTCTATAGATTATAAATGTGACCGGTGTTATAATGGTTTATGTAGCTTTCTTCACTTAATATTAGATAGAGCAGAAGCAGTAAAAGTGCCTCTCTTTCTATTTCTCTCTTGCAGATTAAAAGATTACCATCTCTTATATCTAAAATGTTTGCTCAGAAAGCAAAGATGGTTAATTAATAATATTTATAAAAATATAAGAAAGAAAGTGCATTGTGACTTTCAAAACAAGAGCCAGTTGTTATAGCCATAGAAACCAGGGGCCTCATTTATCAACAGTGCGTAGAAAATGTTCTATATTTGTACCTACGAATGAAATTTAGAATGTGCCTAAGTACAAAAAAATCGGGATTTATCAAACGTGCGCACGGGGTTCGTACGCACATCAGTAAGTAATCCTTGATGATAAATCCCACTTGTTCTTAAGCATCATGCTCGTGCACGTTCATGGTCATTTGCATTCCGAAACGCCTCCGATGAACCATATATGGTGACAACACCTCCCGTTATAAGTCACGTGGTTGTGCTTTTTCCCTCATCGCAATAATGGCAAAGAGAGCGAAAAAGAGGAACTTTACAGACACAGAAATTGAGTTACTGGTGGATGAGGTTATTAACACATTTGTTTGGTTCACTTAATACGGGGGGAATGACTAACAAAAGAAAACAAATCTGCATGGGAACATGTTACCAGTGAGTTTAATTCCGTTGGGAGAACACTTCTAGAAATATATAAGTGGTTTGACATTAAATTATCAGCAAAAAAAAAAAAAAAACGCGTCACAGCACACCGACGTGACAATGACAGAACTTACCTTGGACAGCCGCATAACCAGCATCATCGGCGCGATCTCTGAAAACGCGCTCCAGGCGGAATGGATGATTTGCAAAGTCTTCCAATAATGCAAGATAAGCCACTGTGTCAAGCATTTGACGGAGCTTTCTAATATAGGGTTAGACACTAATTTCTTTAAATAACTTCAACACTGATTTGCAGTTACTTTATTAACAGTAATCATTTTCAACACCTTGGGGTGGATAATAAATAGGCAAAGTGTTCTTTTAACGCTGGGGATGGACGGTCCTGAGTAGTGACGCTATTCTACCACTAGATGCTGTGCGTACGCATACTCAGAGGTGTGCGTATATTTACACACATTTCTACGTATAAGTGCAATTTGATAAATTCCACACTTTGCGTAAAACTGTTCCTACGCACACTTTACGCACACTTCTGTGCGTACGCACGTTTGATAAATGAGGCCCCAGAGCTTTAACGCATTAGCGCCGACTGGTCGATCAGACCCAGGACCCGAAGCATAATTAAACTGGGACCGACCCAGACCCAACTGCCCCTTTAAAACATAGACCCGGAACTGTACGGGTCCTCTGTGAAGACCTCTAATGCATACAACTCTGCTCAAGTTCAGAAACATGGACACAACGTGACACTGAACTTGCCTCGGCTCACAGCCAATTCATAGAGAAACAGAGAGCACGCGAACACATACCGAACTCGTTGGAAGAGACACGTGATGGCACTCAAATGTCATTATCAAATAGTGTCATTATCACGGAAGAACAAAAAAAAGTTATGCCAGATATATTTGGGCGGTTGTTAATATACCTGGGCGACTTTTTCTCGCGGATCTTCTCCGCTCCCCATTTCTTCTTTTTGGAGCCTCTGTTGTCCATAATGATTTTTCTTAAGTGCAAGGCTAAATGATGCGCTATCATCACTGTATATTTCCACATA
The DNA here is from genome assembly GCF_030506205.2 of Paramisgurnus dabryanus. Taxonomy (NCBI): domain Eukaryota; kingdom Metazoa; phylum Chordata; class Actinopteri; order Cypriniformes; family Cobitidae; genus Paramisgurnus; species Paramisgurnus dabryanus. The sequence goes on along the minus strand of NC_133356.1, from coordinate 33,641,075 downwards.
AACCCAGCGGCTGCTTGGACAAATCCATTTGAGGGGTGGGGCATGGGTGCGCGATCGTAACAACACACACTGAACCTGTCATGAAGAAGCCGAAAATATTTTCCTATCACCCGCCCCCAAAGCCAAATGCAACTGCATTTATACATGACGGGCCGAAAATAAATAACTTAAACATTTTGGCATGAAAAAAAAAATAAATCTCGGAGGCCACCGGCCCACATGTCGAGCGGCCCACCAGGCATTTGCCCGGTTGTACAGATTACCAGTCCGAGCCTGCATATATACACATTTAAGAAATGTTTTATTTATATATAATTTTTTTATAATATATAAAAATATAAATAAATATATATACTAGGGCTTGGCATAGATTAATATATATTAATCTCATACAAAATAAAAGTATTTTTTGCATAATATATGAGTTTGTGATGTGTGTAAATATTATGTATACATATTATGTGTACACACACACACACACACACACACACACACACACACACACACACACACACACACACACACACACACACACACACACACACACACACATATATACATGCAAATGTTTCTTACATACATACATTAATGTGTACACACAGCACAAACTCATATATTATGCAAAAATATACTTTTATGTTGAATAAGATTAATCTAGATTAATCTATGTCCAGCCCTAGTAATAAATAAATATTACAATTGAGACTATTAATAGAATGAGCTTTGGCGTGTACCTCAGAGTCTATGCGGGCACCACGCTGGAGAGAACCCTGCTATATAATATATAGTTTGACGGCATGCAGTAAACTTTATTTATTTTATTTAAAATGTTTTGATTTTTGTTTTGTAATAGTTTACATTTGTATTTGGCTGTAATTTTTATGTCTCATTTCCTTTATTTATGAGTTTGGTGCAAAGGAAACTTACCAAAAGTGAGCAAGAAAGCACAATTTCAGAAATGAGATGTGGCCTATAAATCATATCTAACTACAAATCCAGTGCTAAAAATGGTCTTGGGATAGTTCCTGGGGATTTAGGGGGCCCTCTAGAAATGTTTATTCTAGCTAATAAATTCTAAGATAATAATGCCTATTCTCATTAAATAATATATGTGGGTCATTCCTGAGATTAGGTAATATTTCAACTTGAACAAAAACATTTGTTTTAACCCCACATCATAAGGCACTTATCAAACTTTAAACAAATCATATTTTCCCACCACAGTCATTAAAGCCTTTTTATTATTTTCATTTTTTTCTTATATGAAAAGCTTCCGTTCTCAAAAACGTACCTGGTACGTCGGTCGAGTCGTAAACACGATTTACTGGCTCGTAAACACGAACAACCCAGGAAGACTTGAAACCACCAATCATAATAACGAATGCTCTTCTTCTTCTTCTTCTTTGGTGTTTAGCGGCAGCTTGCATCCAGTTTGTTGCACTACTGCCATCTTCTGCTCATATTTGTCTCCTCCTAAATTCTCTTATCCAGTCCAGTTTCTTTTAAATAGTCAAAAAAATAACTTGCTCCTTGTCCCTTTTCCGCTAAATATAAGATATTTTAACACTTACATCTATTTGCTCAATACTCTGTTGCTGTGCCATCACTTCTTGCCTTTCCTGATTATATTTTCCACATGATATAAGGATATGCTCCACAGTCTCCTTTTCCTGACAATAATCACACAAACCTGTTGGGTGCTTTCCTATAATATGAAGAGTGCTATAACGAATGCTCGACTCAGAAATACGAGTTTTCTATGTGCACTTGAACCGTTGGTACCACGTGACTGTAAACTCCGTGACGGGGGCTTACAGGTAGTGGTGGGAAAAAAGAAGCTTTTCGAAGCTTTGAATCAATTGAACCAATTGCTTCGTAAATTGATTTAGTTTTTCGTAGCGCTCGAAACACCACACACGCTGGCGACACCTGCTGATCAAAATAGTGTAAAAGCAGCAAGATCTGTCCAAACATTTTACACCATTTTACAAAATAATAGCAAGATTGTTCTAAAAATATGTTTTTAAGAAAATAAATTATTTCATTTAATTAAGACATGATTAAAAGTGTATTCTGTGTTCTTAGTTTTATTTATGGCAAACAAATAATTAAAACGAACTACCTTTTTTAATTATGCACATTTTTTTGTCATTAAATCTGTCTATAAACAGACAAAATGGTAGTGTTATTAATCAGAAGGATCCAATGTTTTATAAACTTTTACAATAAAACTGAACCGAGTTCACCTACACTGATCATTTGTGATCAACTCCCCCTAGTGGTGAATCGTCGGATTTTCGAAACGTTTCGAAACAGTTATGACGTAATAGGCTTGTTCGACTTCATGCGACGCCGCAAGAATCGACAGCCGGATGAAGTCAAAAGTATCGCGAGAGCGAGGCGAAATATGATTTCTTGAATCATTCTCGCGGTACTTTGACGTCATCTGGCTGTCGGTTCTTGCGGCGCCGCATGAAGTCGAACAGCCAAGTGAAGCCTCGTTTGCTACAATCACGTGACTTTGGCCAGTTTGAAACAAGCTCCGAACCAATGATTCGAAACAAATGATTCGTAAATGTTTCGAAGCCTCATGAAGCGTGCTTCGAAATCGCCCATCACTACGTACAGGAAGCAAGGACCTGTCAACTTCCGGCGGCCATATTGCGGTGAGACAGCGAGTTTTGGTTGTATTTCATGATGATATCCTCTCAGAGTTACGGCGATAATGGCAAAATGAAGGAGTATCACTACACGGGACCAGTGGAGCACAAATTCTCCCCCTATGCGTTCAACGGAGGGTAAGAAACCAACAACAAAATAATGCGATATGATTTGTATCAAGCAAGAGCTAAGATAGACAACACTCCGCTTGATTTTACATATCGCAAATGAAGCGATAATCTCTTAAATTTTTATTTAGTGGTGTTATTCATGTTGTATTCAAGTTTCACAGTTCAGTAGCAGCCGCCCGTAAAATTACTGAGTGATCATACTGTATGAGCTGATGTTGGCTCTACTGCTGTTTTAGTTTCACTATCAAAAACGGGTCATTCAAATAAAAAATAAATAAAAAAGATCAAGAATGTGACTTATAAGACTTATTTATTGAAAGTAGCTCACTCTGGCAATAATAATAAAAATAATGCTACATCATTTCTAATGTCTAATCAGTAGACTCGACTTCACAACTACACTAATGCTACATCTTGTACTGATGTCTTTATCTTTTTATAATTTCTGTGGGTGTTGTACTCATGCCTATGTAGTCTATATTGTGTTATTGTTGTGATAAATGTGTTAAAAACTGCATTGCTATTAGGACCTCCTTGTACACCTGCTGTCTCAAGTGAATTGTTGCTGTCTGAATCACACACGTCTTCAGGATAACATACTAAACAAACTAAAGGATGGGACTGTATGATGTGATATTAAATGAGATGTGTTTTTTCCTTAGGACTGTGCTGGCTGTGGCTGGAGAAGACTTTGCTCTCGTGGCTTCAGACACACGTTTGAGTGAGGGATACAGCATCCACAGCCGCGATTCCCCAAAATGCTACAAACTGTAAGTGATGCAGTGCTTTACTCTTTATTTCATATGCACACACTGATGTTACTTCATGTGTAGGGTTGCAAAGGGACCAAAAAGTTTCCATGCGAACCCAATCTGGGAAATATTCCAAATTGGAAACTTAATAGGAATTTACAGGAATTATTTGGGGAAATTTATTTAAACTGTATCATTTACAAACATAAATATACATTTTGTTTTGTTTGGTCATAAGCAGATATGCATGCAAGGTAATAAAACTTTTTGAAAAATCCTGATATTTACACCTTTCAAGCCGTGTATTTATTTGTTCAAAAATCCTTCAGAAACCATTCTTCTTTCAAAAACATGAAAAATAGTAATTTGTCCAAACTTTTGGGAATGCTGTATGATAACAGACAACTGGCTTGCAGAATGTAGAAGAAAGAGCATCACAGCTTGATAGCTAGCCTCATGAATTTTTTTATGAAATAGTGCTAGCTTACATTTAGATATCTGATTTTCTGGCTAACTAGCTAGCTACTGTATAAACACAATTTGGTATTTGCTAGTTGAACTATTAATACCATATATCAAAAATTCTCAGTTTATTCCCATATCTTCCTGTTAATTCCCATGGAAAGTTACCCATCTTGAAAATTCCCAGAATTTTGCAACCCTATTAATGTGTCACTTAGAGATCAGTGCTTAACATTCGAGCAGGTTCAAGAGGATCTCTCTGGTTCATTCCTATACAGGACAGACACAACTGTGCTTGGCTGCAGTGGTTTCCATGGTGACTGCTTGACTCTAACCAAAATCATTGAGGCGAGACTGAAGGTAGGCTAGAAATTTTTTTTTTTACATTTATTTAAGCTTTTTAATTCATGATTGCTACCTAGTAATATTACTGTTATACGAGACATTTGTAAACATAAACAAGGTGTGAAATCAGATAGCGCCTTCACCCTTTTGTGCTGAAGCTAAAATGTTGGCATATTAATGGGTAGCTGGCAAAAATAAGGCACCATTATGATGTCTTTGACTTTAACTAAGCGTAATACATCAGACCTCTCATTTCCTCCAAGACACTAACAAGCAGATAGAGGAATCGAGCACAGAATGGCTATTTTCTCATGAACGATCATTTCTCTGTTATAGATGTACAAGCATTCAAATAATAAGATCATGACAAGCGGGGCCATCGCAGCCATGCTGTCAACTATTCTATATGGCCGGCGTTTCTTCCCTTACTATGTGTACAACATCATCGGCGGTCTCGACGAGGAAGGCGAGTACACTGAGAAATGCCTTTCAGTTTATTACAGATAAAGAATTACATTTTAAACACAAGTGATTTCTTTTTGTTATTCAAGGTCGAGGTGCGGTTTACAGTTTTGATCCAGTTGGATCATACCAGCGGGACACTTACAAAGCAGGTGGTTCAGCGAGTGCAATGTTGCAGCCTCTTCTGGACAACCAGGTTAAGACACTTTTATTTTACTTATTTAACATTCATTGTTATTGTTCAAAGAAAATGAATTTGTACTAAAGACTCATCGTTCTCATTACTGTCACGAAAGTTTGAATATATTATGTTCATCATTAAATATATATTTTGAAATGCATTAAATACTTTTGTTCAGTAATTAATCACCCTATGTAAAATGTGTGGACCTGCACATGTTTTTGTGAGACTCTCAATCCCAACTGGAGCGAGTGTCTCTTAAGGTTTTCTTGTGTAGTAGATTGTTTGAATCTCTATATTATCTCTAGAGAATTGTTTTAACCTAAACATCTCAACTTAAATCATTGATCTTACAGTCCCAGTTTAGTTTGTTTTATTGGTGTAAGGTCTCTGATATGAACTAACACCTAAGAAAGGTTTAATGCATGTAGTCCGATACCTTCCTGAAAGCTTAAACGAGTGTATTTTGTGTTCAGATCGGATTCAAGAACATGGAGAATGTTGAACAGCTGCCCCTGAGCCAGGAGAAAGCCATACAGCTGGTGAAGGATGTGTTTATCTCTGCTGCAGAGCGAGATGTCTACACAGGAGATGCTCTCAAGTTATGCATCATCACCAAGGAAGGCATCCGAGAAGAGATTGTGCCCCTCAGGAAAGACTGAGATGATGCCTCGCCAAAACTAGCCTGTTTGTGTTTTTCTGAAGTTGCAACTTTCAATCCGCTGTTCTTTTTATATTTCTATTCAAGAATAAATACATGCAACCAGTATCAATATTGTCTTTCATTCAAAATGGATTATTCTCTATGAGAATTATAGCTTTTGTTTCTATGAGATCCTATTGAGAATGTAAAACCTGCTTTGGTTTCAGGTTACCAGCATAGCAAATGATAATGAAATGATTTATTTCAAACAATTGCACAAACAACACCGTTTGGTATCAGTTGCATTTGGCTAACATGGTCAGCAAATGACATTTTGTATGTCAACAGTACAATGGACAATGTTTTTTGGATCATTTATGACATCAGAAAACTTCACTTTTGGGGAAACTATTTCTTGAGTACTGTTAAAATGTGATATTTTAATACTTTTACTGAAGCAGTACTGAAATTGTTCATTTGTAACTTGTAACAGTCATTTTTGCAGTAAGGTATCTGCACTTTTGCTCAAGTATGGTTTTAGGTTGGGGTAAGCAGGGCACAAACTAACGCAGGGTTAATTGTAACACTGCTACTTCACATATTTATACAGGGCAATATGTGCCTTTGGTCTGAAAAGTAGTCAATTTTTTCATCTTTTTTTTCCATTCCTGATTTGGGTGTGCAAGTCCTTATATTATTTTAATCACTTTCTTGTTACCTAAAACATAACAATTTTAAAACATGTCAGAAACTCTTAGTAACTGATAGCTGGGACTGCAAACATTTTTACACAGTAAGTTGTCACACAGGGTTACAATTAAGCCTCGGGTATTCAATGATAATGAAATGAAAACAATGTAAATACTATTAATGAAAATGATAACTGTTAATACAATATCAGGGGAAATAACTCACAATTATGATTTTTTTTTTGTTTTAGTTTGCAAGCCATAAAAAATTCAAACTATTTACATGCATTGCTGCATAATACAAGGATGTTTAGATGAAGGATCATGAATGGATAAATGTGTTGATAAATATATATATGTCTATAATAGATAAACAATATCCACCTTTAGTATATAGACACATTTTATTTATTTATTTGTGTTTAAACCAAAACTTCTAGCAGGTTTTACAACAAACCCTCTGTTTGTTAAAATTAACCCCACCTAACGTTTGCGCTCGTGTCACTTTTGGTGTAATTGTACGATAACGGTAGGTCCCACAAACAAAACTTTAACTTTGTTCATTTGTAGAAGAGATGTGTGTGTTGATTGTGAAAAAATGATTAATCTAATATCAATATTTTTGAATGATAGAGCCAAAGCCAAAAAGTGTTAGATGCCCCATTCGCCTCTACTCTAGAACGCTGCAAAATGTTTAAGATACTGCCTCCCATGACTACATATACACAAACATCTGTGTTAATAAACTTATATCTTAATCAAATAGGGTTTAGGATATGGTAACTCATTTAATGTATGTATATCAACAAGCAATTCATATATAAAATTTTAACACAAAACTGAAAAATAATAGCACAATACATGTGGTATGTATCTAGTCAAAGATTCCAATTTGTTTGGGAATAATAAAACAAAGTTCAGAGTCTAATGTAAACTCAGACTCTGTTGAGCTTGGTCACAATGAGGACTCGCACAGACTGGTCAAATGAAGAGCAAACACAAAGACCCTGTTTATCAGGACTCCAGTCAAGACTAGAAATGGGTTGTGTAGATACAGTGACATTCTGCAGGAGATTCACGGTCCCAGCTACACCCATTTCTACATCATCTGCACCCTTTTTACTCCTTTGAGCTGGATATTCACTAGAAGAAATTAAACATGGCAGAGACAAAAATGATTTATGTAATAATGTCATTTCACTCTTCACATGTAAAACATTTATCAGGATTTCCACACTTTTTGACCCATGACATTATTCGATTAAGCATTTTATTTATTTATCCTGACATGACATGATCTTTTACTTTATTTTGTATGCAGATGTGTGATTATAATAGTACTTAAGTTGTTTTTGCCCCCCAAAATACAAAATTCAGTAATTTATGGCCTGACTTAAAAGCTCAGATTTCTGTGTTCCCTTTTAAGAACCTTTGGTTTTCACAGACTGGGTCACACATGTCGAAAGATCCAGGAACATTTGTTTCCTCATGTCATTACCGGGTCAGATTACCTTGTGTGTAACTATTTTGAATGAGAATCTTAATAGCCAGAATGTTGTCGTCATACTGGTTAACAATCAAGATTTTCTTTACATAAAGATCAATCATTTTCAACTTTTAAACATAGACTATAAAACCCATTACAGATTTTCCATTTTCAGGTCTGGAAATATTCCCTGATTTTTCTAGATTTTCACTGAAATGCAGTTCACATATATAAAGGTTCACTTACTATTTCCATAAATGTAGATTACCCGCTCCACCAGCTGTCATGAAAATGTCACGATTCTGAGGCAAATGCCTCACTTGCCATACTGTAGATTTATGAGCCTAAAACGCAGAGAGCAAATGACTTGATATATTTTAGGAGTACAAATATTTAGCAAAAACAATATTTTCACAGTGTACAGAAAAGATTTGGGGCGCGCCATAGCAAACCATTATTTTGTTTTTAAATAATGACTGTCAGGATTTACTTAAGACGCGCAGTGGATAATTAGCACTGTAAAGGTGTGGTCTAGATATTTTTACAACTGATCTTATTGCATTTGCATTTCTAAGAGTTTCCCTTTCAGACGCAAAACTTACGGGAGGAGATTATTTAAATGAATCATGCAACACGATTTACTAATGTTTGCCCGTGTGATATTACTGGTATTTGTGCCATTATTTAACACTAAAAAAGCATGTCTTAAACCATTTTGCGCTTGAAATGGCTGCAATTGGTGCTGATGGGCGATGCATCACAGAGATCAGAGAGTGCGTGGTAAGGCACATGTATTTTTTAACATGTAACAGTTTATTTGGAATGCCAGATGAACATATAATACAGTTTGCCAAGCCATGTTATTTTTTATAAATCAAAGGGGAGTCACACAATAGCAGGTGTTTCTTGTAAACCTTCATTTTTTTATCCTCCAGTACTTTTCAGTGTCCTATGGCTTCTTTGGGCTGGGATTTTACACCGCAAATTTTTAGCTGCGATGTCCGTGGTGCTGAATCAGGAGTCAGTAGTTCACCTCATCAGCTCTGCTTATTTGCGACCCTAAAACAAATTTGGCGCTGCTCTTGGTAGATTGTGTTGATCATTATGGAAATCAGCTGTTGCACCTGTGTTATTTCGTTTGTGCCAATAACCTGGAGATATAAACACCCCTATTTGCGCTTTTGCTACTTTGCCCCGTTTAGTAAATCTGGCCCTTGGTATTTATTTTTGCATCCTTGGTTGGAAGTTGAAGCGATTATTACCAGCTATGAAAGCAACTTGGAAAAACACGCTGATCCTACTCAAACGTTCCAAGAATGTTAATGCAGATTGAAATACCTTTTCAGATACTGAAGCAAAACCTTTGGTTGGGTGTTGAGTTCTCATGTCAAATACATGAAATCTTCCCTCTAATGATGTTGCCGTTAGTTTGTTCATGTTGATGTCTTTTCGGTCAAATTCAACACTGCATACCTGTTACAGACGAAAAGCTTTCAGATAAATGCTGCTTGGGAGCCAAACTGTCTCTGTGTCTACACCAAACATTGTGAGGTTGTCTATGCCGCTTGTCATTTCTGCACATTACATTGTGGACCAATCAGCTGATAGCAACAACAAATGAGGCCAAAACTTTCGTTCTGACAGCAAACGTCTAGTCTAACAGTGTCATTATTACAGCATTAATTCAAGCTGCAATCTGCCAAACTTTTGTCTCTCTATCCACATCTCTGTATGAAACATAAACAGCAGGTTATTTTACATACTTATATGTGGTGAAGTCAAATGATGTCAAACTGTCATCCAACCCCACAGTTCATATTATAAATCTATATTATAATCTTAACCTTATGAAGTAAGGAGACAGATTTCAACACTGATTATAATGTAGGGGTAAGCAGGGCACAAAATAACGCAGGGTTAATTTTAATACGGCTACTTTACATATTTCAACAGGGCTGAGCAATCTGTACATTTGGTCTTTTTCTCTTACTGTCAGAAGATGATTTGTGAAAATTGTATGTGTTTTGGTTAAGATTTTGAACAAAGAGTGTTTTGGAGGTTTCACCTATGGGCTTAGTTGTAACGTTTGCACTCGTGTCACTTTCGGTGTAATTGGACGATAACAGTAGGTCACACAAACAAACTTTAAGTGTTCATTTGTAGCAGAGGTGTGTGTTAATTGTGTAAAAAATTTATTACTCTGACGTAAATATTTTTTGAATTATAGAGCCAAAGTCAAAAAGTGTTAGGTTGTGACCCGCTCTCCCCTACTTGCTTAATAACTGATTTAGTTTATTTTTAACCAAATTAAGGTTACAGTTAGCAGCTTCAATAAACACTGAAATATTCTTATATAAAAACATGTTAAATATAAAGGCATTAAAGAACTTTTCCACCCACTTACACCATTTTTGATATTCGTCTCCCATCGTAGAGACATGTTTCTTAGATCAAATAGTTTGATGTCACCGTTGTCATATCCAGCACAGACACAACGGTCCTGGTCATTGAAAGCATGACCTTTAGATAAAACGAGACAATCTGAAATGAGCATTTTGTATTCATCTCAAATCAAATGTATGTGAAAGGATTATATTTGGACTATATTTGTTTCAGTGTTATAAAAAGCATAATACAACACACATTACAATGACAGTTTTCAATAGATTCAAAACTAGACAAAAACAGAAACATTTACTTTAGAATCTGTCATAATAAACACCGACTAATTCTTCACAATAATTCACAGTGATAAAAATAAGTGCCTTTACTACAGAAATTTCCATGACACTTCACAGTAGATTTTACCAGTTTCTGTAACTTTCCCATGCTTTAAATCCCAACTTTATAAGTCACAAATATTTCTGTGTGTTTTGTGTCTGATGGAACAATGTTTTCATAACAGACCTTTAATATAATTGTCAAAAATACATACCAAATGCAACTGTCCAACAATCTCTCTTTGTTTCTCCTTCCAATGGCTCCATGTTTGCCACAGGTGTGTCTTTTTGTCGGGGGTCCCACACTTTAACTGTACCTGTAAGACCACAGATAAAAAATCAAATAAAACAATCATTGAAATAAAAAAAGCATCAATCCTAGAGCAAGCTCAATTTCCATGCACATGCGAGGAAAAATCATGGTGGTTTTGTTTTAACAATAACGTCAGTTACCGTCTCGACTTCCAGTAACAATTTCAGGTGCCCCGTCACCAATGCCCAGCCCTCCTACTCCATCAATGCTGTTTATGATCTCCTTGTGTGCCTTTACGGAGTATACAGGACACTCAGGGACTTCGAGATTCCTGCAACGCAAAAAGAGGCTTTATTAAAAGATTACTTTAACTCTCTCTGTGGATGGATGATGAATGTGATATGGAGTGAATTAAGACCAACAGATGCAACAAAACCACACCAAACATTAAGACTGCCATCAAAGTCTCCCGTGGCCAGATGCCTCTGCTGAAGAGATGTCGCTCCAAATGTTCCACATTTGATAGGCTTGGCTTTTTCTATCTGGAATATACAAATTAATCAATCAATCAACAAAATGCATTTTAAAAAAATACCTATTCTAGCAAGATAACAAGTTATTGTGGGTTCGCATGCATTTCTACTAACAGTTTTAAATGAAAGCGTTTAAGAATTAAACACATTCTCTTGACTGGCAGGAGATTGCGACCGACCCGAGCTAAAGAAGAGCCGTTTCGGTGTTACCATGACAACCAAGTGTTTGGCGTTTTCTAGAAATCTGAACTTTGACAGTGCATGTCATGTAGTTTATTTGTTTCGTGTCAAGCGAAAGATCATTTCAAACCTCTTTGATCAGCTGCAGTTCCCCGTGTTGAATCTCATAGATCTGCATTACTCCCGTTCCTCTCGCCAGGTTTCCCATACAAACAAACTTTGCGCTGCAGGGAATCCATTTGCTCTCAAAAACAGTGTAATTCAAACTTTTCTGAATGTGCGCTATTATCTGCGGTTTCTCCAAGCCTGCTGACATGTTTTGGATTCAGCTTATAAGAAATATAACGAAAAATTAAGCGACTTTAGTGGTGTTTAGGCATCTATCTCCTCACAGCTTGCTCCCTTTTCCCCGACCCGTGCTCGTTCAGGACCCTCACACAACACACAGCTGCCCTAGTTGTTGCCTGATCTAAATTAACCGCAAACTTACATTTTCATACATAATACGGAATATTTTTTTAAGATTAATTCATTAATTACAAGTAGTTGTAGACAACTAAAGAACATATGTTTCCTCATTAAACGTGCAAAAAAAAATTCCACAACGCACAATTAATGTTCATTCTAAAACGTTTCAATTAAAGTTTAGAGCAAAAGTTATTATTTATACATTATTTAAAGCAACTTTAACGACGTTTACTAAAATTCATGAACAATTTATAAGACTTAAGTATCAATCTGGCACGATTTAGACAGCAATAGGGTCCTTTCTCGAACATGGAGGACGCCGCGTGTTTACCATAAACATCTCCGCCGAGCTGTAGTTTAAAAAAATATAATTTAACAATGGACTCAATAACAAATACAGCAGCTGATGGGGCTGTAGCTGTGGACAATGACTCATTTGAGAAGGTGAAATCAAAAAAGACTCATAAACGCAAGCGGGACGCGGGTGAGATGGAAATGGACACGGACACAGTAGCACACAAGAGACCGCAGTTCCCACCAATATCAGGAGATCAGCTGAGGGTACAGTTAAACATTACATTCAATGTGTCTGTCTAATGTAGAACGTGGTATTACATTGAAAGAGCCCGTGAATTATTTAAATGCCACTCGTTGTTTAAGTTCCTCACGTGTTGTCCAAGTGTGCTGTGCGCATGCGCGGTGCTCAGCTGATGTTGGATCAAGTCTGTTTATAAAATGCAAATGTTTGTAGTTATTGTATTAAAACGGCCTGTTAAATGCAAATGGCTGTGTCGATCACAGTTTTTTTATTAACAGGAATATATAATAAGATGCTAATTCCTCTAGTGGACTAAGTAATTTATTAAGAAATAAAGTAGAATATATTTGTGCAAAGTATGCATGTGACTATGAAATGTGCAAACAGCAGATTATTATAAAGAATATTATTATTCATGATAATTAAGATTATGTATAATGATTATGTTTGAGGAGTTTTTCAAATGCATGTTATAAAAGACTCAAACTAACAGTGATTTTAGATTAGGACTTCCTACTGATCAAAAGCCGTAGTACATGAAAAAACTGCATAATATTGGCAGCCATTGCGATTTGGAATCGTTATTAGACAGTTATTATTAGTGTGTATCGGCATTAATCGTCCCATTCCTAGAACTGAAAAGGGGCAAAACAACAACATTTTTAAAATGTTATAATTTTTTTCACAGTGCTGTTTATTAAAACAAAGAGAATTTATGTATGATGATGGTAAAATATGTTAGAAATAGAAAAGGCTGTTTAATAAACTGCCCTTTAAATGATGTCTTATATGATGTCTTGTCGTCTTGTATTTTTACTGTTTGTTACAGGGTGGTGCAGATGAAATGCGCAAAGTTCCTGTCCCCGCTCACCGCTACACACCTCTGAAAGAAAACTGGATGAAAATTTTCACCCCCATTGTTGAAAACCTACAGCTTCAAGTGCGCTTTAATCTCAAATCAAGAAATGTGGAGATCAAAGTAGGCTAAATCTGTACAGCTGTGTGCTTTAATTTTTTTTAAGCTGCATCCTCATGTTTGCTGATGTAAACCTCTCTTACTTGACAGACATGTAAAGAAACTCAAGACATCGGTGCTCTCACCAAAGCTGCAGATTTTGTCAAGGCCTTCATTTTAGGATTTCAGGTGGAGGTGAGTGCCAGTACAACATTTAGTATGTTATGTATTCATATAGGTAAATATTATATTGTTGCATCTAAATAAAATGATTAAATCACACTCTTCATAAAGTTTTGGTTTGTTTGCCGATAAAATGGCTATTATGTTACATCTAGAAGATATTTACATCTAATCTGCTGCAATGACTCTTTGCTAAAAACATACATTTTAAGCCCCTTCAGAGCAGTTACATGAATGTGATTCTGTCTGTGAAATCCAGGCTAAAGTCTTATAATCTAATGATGAGATCTGGAGCCTTTATGAAATGAAGAGTAATGGTGTATAACTTATGTTAAACAGGACGCACTCGCACTGATCCGACTAGATGAACTGTTTTTGGAGACGTTTGATGTCACAGATGGTAAGTGACTATTAAACAGAGCCATATTTGTTTTGTTGAATGCTTTGTGTTCAATTTTTCTTTGTGTCTTTGCAGTTAAGCCTCTGAAGGGAGACCATTTATCAAGAGCGGTCGGACGAATAGCTGGGAAAGGAGGCAAAACGAAATTCACCATTGAGAACGTGACAAAAACAAGGATTGTGCTCGCAGACACGTGAGTCATTTTTATACATTAGAAAAACTCATTAAGAAAAGCACTTTAATCATCTGCATCTGTTTAAACCTGATGTTATTCTTGTTTAATACTTTTGTACTAAAATAAAAATCTCTGTTGTTTTGGTTGAATTCATACAAAAAATCAAAATGATGTCATTATTCGCTAATGTTCGTGTCTTATCAAATACAGTGGTGGCCGGTGACTTCTTTTTTTCAAGGGCGCTAGATGCAAAGTTCGTCACAACATGTATGTAGCCCGTCATGTGTGTGGTTCCTTATTTCAAAATTTTGTGTTTTGCGCTTCGAGAGATCCTGTGTGCATCACGTGTTTTGTCAAAAATGAAGTGCCTGCTGCAGACGCGTCTAAAGGGTTTATGATAAAAGAGACACTTGCGTTTGCCAGATACTCGCATAATCTCATGCGTAATAAAATTTTACTTTAATGGAGTGTCTTGCGCATATTTTGTGAACATAAGCGTCTCATTTTTAAATCATTAATGGTTTTGACGTGTGTGCAGCAGGCACTTATTTTGACAAAACATGCATTTCTCAACACGCAGAACACATATTTTGAAAAAGGAACCACACACGGGACACTCCGAACATTTATTTTGAATTAGCGCCCTTCGGATGAGTAGTCAACACGCCGCCACTGATCAAATACATGCTATTATGCTTTACATGTTTGTATTTTTTTGTACAGCTTATTTTTAACAATGCAAAATCCTGAAAAGCTATAGAAATAAAATGTAATGGATTGTTTTGGTTCTTCTCTCTACAGTAAGATTCATATACTGGGATCATTCCAGAATATCAAAATGGCACGGACGGCAATATGCAACCTCATTCTTGGTTAGTAAAAGTCAAGCTTTTAGCTTATGTCTTTTTGAGTAATTCTGTGGTCACACTAGACTTTTAGTTTCATTGATTTCCATTTATACATGTGTGAATGTGACAGACCAGAAACACAAGCATATGTGAAAACATTTAGCATTTTGGCTCGTTTTAAAGATCAGGTTTGGTGAACTTTGACCAAAAGATGATCGATATGTCACAGCGTTACCTTGATAATACCACTTGAGATATCCGGTTGCTTGCTGAAAGTCTAGTTTAACAGCAGCATTAACAGGAATGAAAACTAATTATTACTTTTCATTGAACTCTAACAGGGAGTCCTCCATCAAAGGTGTACGGCAACATTCGGGCCGTGGCGAGCCGTGCGGCTGAGAGGTTCTAATGTGAAATCTACTCATCTTTATGTTACACATGGACTGATTTATGATGCCTGTGCCTCATTGCTATGAAATGTTGAAATCCATGAACTGTAATAGGCATCAATCTGAGCACCAGTGGACTGATGTTATTTGACAGATTATTTATACCGGTTAACTCACTTTAAAAATAAATAAACACATCAATGAAAATCAAATGCAGTGTGGATCCAGTAACTCAACATGTTTTATAGTTTTTATTGTGTTTATACAGAATCAAGTAGTTTGAAAAATCATCATATGATGCAGCATGCACAATAGACCTCCTCAAAATGACATTTAATAATGCACCCTCAGATATATATGAGGTAACTCAGTCCATTCACCAAAAAAGATTGAATACCTTACAGGATTTAAAGATGTGCATTTAAAAGTCAAAGGAACATATTATCACCTAAATCTGGTATGCGATTTGACAACTGTATGAATCTAATGAAGAAATGCAAGTAATGCTTTGTTTTGCATCGTTTCAAATTTGGCAATGTTTAGTTGTAATGGATATTTGACATCAATTTCACAGTTAAGTGTAAACAATCAGCAAAGGTTTATAATCTAAACATGCAGATAGGAAGAAGTTTAAACAGGCAAAACAGATCCTTTATGTTTCTCAATGAGACCCGGTGATGTGTGTAAAAAGTAAAAAGACATGACTTGTGTTTTTCATTAACATTCATTAGCCATAAATTTGGTTAAGCTGCTCCTGTCATGCATGTAAACATTCACAGTACATAAATGTGTTATAGTTTTATTCACGTGTACTTGTGTATACAAGCTTTTGGCTGCTCATATTCACTTGAAGAGTGTGCAGACTGTATAATACGTACATTACTCAATGATATCTATCTGCTTTTACATCATTTAGGGATTTAACAAATATAGAAATGAAATGATCCATTGTATAATTCAAATATACAGTGGCGCCAAAAGTCACATAAGCCACATTAAATAAAAACATTAAAGCAAGAGTCATTTATGTTGAATGCACTGTAGCTTAAGCAAGAAGCATGTTATTGCATTGATAACCTGCTATTACTCTTTAAAGATACCTTCACAACGCCATTAAATAAAGCACAGAGAAAAGTATCATTTCTTTGTGGATATGACTGGTTGGATAAGTATATATCAAAATGCATTTTTGTTAATTATATCTTTAAATCATTTGAATGAATCCAGATCATTTCTACTTGGTACCAGTGTTTGCTAAACTGTCTCAAGTTTGAGAAGAAAAAAATGCACTTTGCAACAATATAAACATTTATACATAAACATCACAATTAATACAAAAAACAATGAGTATTATACATGGTTAGATGCTAGAATTTAAAAATAATAGAAATGTTTCCCTTAATCTATCACATTTTTTGGTACACTGCGTATATCACAAAATGTGATGGAATAATATAAACCTGTAAATGGACATTATTTCATCATGCAGTGAAAACAGCTCTCTGGGTTAAGATCATGATGATAACTGTATGTTTTGCTTGGCACATCATAACCCTACTTACACTTATTTATATCAAATAAATATTAAAAAGAAGCATTAACAACTAAATAAATATGATCAAGCCAATGCCCTCTTCTCTCTATTACAGAAATGCTCTTTCAGTGTCAATAAGGCCTAATAGTGCTAGTCCAGGTTATTAAGCAGATCAGTTCAATATCACGTACAGTTGGCGTCACATAGCTTCGTGGCTTGGTAAATACTTCCATTTGAATACACAGAGAGCATTCGCTGAGCAGATAGTCAGAGATGAAGAGGAAAATGGATGGACGTCTGGAGATGAGACTTGCTTACACATCCACAACCATCTTCTTGTGTATGTCAAGACCTCCAACAACCTGTAGAAGCAAGTGAGAAATGTATATTAATGTGATAATGTATGGTAACCCATATTTGGAACGTAACCTCTGCATTTAACCCATTCCAGTAAGTAGTGACCACACATGCGCACACACGATCACTACATCGCTCAGAGAGCAATGTGCACTTGCTCCAGACAGAGCACCTCAATTACAACCTGCTGGCTCCAAAACTTAAACCAGCAACTCTTGGATTACAAGCCCGACTCTCTATTACACGTGAACTACAATGAGTTCTGCGTAGGGCCTATATCGTAGGCTACGGGGTTTTCATTCATACTTCTGCGTTATCATTTACACTGATGTACAATTACACATGCAGATCGCTAATAGGTAAATGTCCACACCGGGCATGTCATGGTGTGTACACGGCATCAAAGCAAAGCACAATATTGAAGCATCAACAGTGATGAGGTCGACCATATAGGAATAGACATATAGGAGTGACTTCTATTGCAGCTCGAGATAAATCACTCCTCAACTTGTCCCCTTCTTGTTTTTACCTTTGCAAGCAGAAATGAGGAAAGCACAGATTTTTTTTACCTGACAGGAGGGGTTAAATCCGACCAATTACAGCCCATGCGATCCGCGTAGAACAAATGCGTCGTTACATTTTATTTGAGAGGTGCGCATCAGGCTATGCATAGCCTACGCAGAATCAGACATCACGTGATTGTCTGATATGGGTGTTTTACGCCCAATACCGATATTCAGAAAACAGTGTGGCCAATATGACAAAAATGTAATTACAGTAAAGAGAGACAAGCCGATGAGAGATACGAGACAAAATGAAAAAAAAATTGTGAAACAAAATAAACATTTGTCATGATTAATATTTACAAACATACCCCTTATAAGTACATGAAAAATATATGACAGACATATATCTCACTTGTAAGTCGCTTTGGACAAAAGCGTCTGCTAAATGACAAAATGTAAATATATACTGTGTATATGACACCTCATGATCCCTGAAGACATTTAGTTCTGAAAATAATTTTGTTTTTAATTTTGTGTACATATTTCCTGTACTTTCTGTTTGTTTCTTAAAAAGAGTGATAAATAAATATGGATGGACATTAAAACTTTGCTAAAACAACAAAGCTTGTAATGGTGGCCTAAGACTTTTGCACAGTACTGTATATCGCCCAAAATACCGGGCACTGCAATATATCTCCATCACTAGTCGGAATTTCAATTTTAATGGAAAGTTACGAAACATTCAACAACAAACTAAATAATGAACTTTAAACCTATTGGCAAAAACTGTTATTATGATTATGATCAAAGCAATAGTCATTTATTACTGTTAAAGGTCTGCTTTGCTTCATGTTTAAAGATAATCTTTAGCCTTGATACAGTCTCTGTATATGTCCTCACGTAGCTTGTATACTTGCCTACAGGGCCTGACATAAACAAGTTTCTATTGTGGCTTATGGTTTTCTGAAGTTAATAGTCACTCAGCATTTTTACTGGCCATAATTTTGTTAAGAAACTAAACAAATGGTTTTGATTAAAGTGGATTATGGCCTACTAAAAGTTACTTGAGCAAAAATCTTTTATATGTACATTGGATACACACAAATAAAGATAACATGAAAACACCTGTTCAGTTTCTCATTAATGCAATTATCTAATCAACCAATCACATGGCAGTTGCTTCAATGCATTTAGGGGTGTGGTCCTGGTCAAGACAATCTCCTGAACTCCAAACTGAATGTCATAATGGGAAAGAAAGGTGATTTAAGCAATTTTGAGCGTGGCATGGTTGTTGGTGCCAGACGGGCCGGTCTGAGTATTTCACAATCTGCTCAGTTACTGGGATTTTCATGCACAACCGTTTCTAGGGTTTACAAATAATGGTGTGAAAAGGGAAAAACATCCAGTATGCGGCAGTCCTGTGAGCGAAAATGCCTTGTTGATGCTAGAGGTCAGAGGAGAATGGGCCGACTGATTCAAGCTGATAAAAGAGCAACTTTGACTGAATAACCACTCGTTACAACCGAGGTATGCAGCAAAGCATTTGTGAAGCCACAACACACACAACCTTGAGGCGGATACGCTACAACAGCAGAAGACCCCACTGGGTACCACTCATCTCCACTACAAATAGGAAAAAGAGGCTACAATTTGCACAAGCTCACCAAAATTGGACAGTTGAAGACTGGAAAAATGTTGCCTGGTCTCGATTTCTAAGGTCAGAATTTGGCGTAAACAGAATAATAACATGGATCCATCATGCCTTGTTACCACTGTACAGGCTGGTGGTGGTGGTGATGTAATGGTGTGGGGGATGTTTTCTTGGCACACTTTAGGCCCCTTAGTGCCAATCGGGCATCGTTTAAATGCCACGGCTTACCTGAGCATTGTTTCTGACCATGTCCATTCTTTTATGACCACCATGTACCCATCCTCTGATGGCTACTTCCAGCAGGATAATGCACCATGTCACAAAGCTCGAATCATTTCAAATTGGTTTCTTGAACATGGCAATGAGTTCACTGTACTAAAATGGCCCCCACAGTCACCAGATCTCAACCCAATGGAGGTTCTTTGGGATGTGGTGGAACGAGAGCTTTGTGCCCTGGAACTGCAAGATGCTATCCTATTAATATGGGCCAACATTTCTAGAGAATGCTTTCAGCACCTTGTTGAATCAATGCCACATATTAAGGCAGTTCTGAAGGTGAAAGGGGGTCCAACACAGTATTAGTATGGTGTTCCTTATAAACCTTTAGGTGAGTGTATTTAGCTCTGGTAAGGATTTGTGTAAAGCTCAATTTTTATGAAAACATACAATCTTTTCACTGTATAAGAAAACTTATAATATTAGGCTCTTGTTTAGTAATTATTTAAAAGATCATCATATAATATTATCATATAATTCACCTCACATGAATTTCATCGCATTACATTGGTCTGCGCAACACTGAGTGAAGGGGAATTCACCAAATAATATGAAAGGCACCACTGCTAAAATCCACCCACATTTAGTGGTTGTTAACATCAGACCCTGCTTGCCTGGTTTACACCTGGAATTAAGATGCGTTTTGGTCGATAAATGCACACACATGCAAGTATATATTTAAGAAATGTTTACATGTGTATATTCTGTTGTATATTTATGTATCATTTATATTATATATAAATATAAATACTTAATATATAAATATATATTTTTCTTAAATTGATTCATGCATGTGTGCATATTTATATATACATAATTATTTCACACACACATTTGTTGTAAACAAAACCTTTTTTTCTGCTATAGATTAATCGCGATTAATTCCTAGAGGAGATCTAATAAAACCTCTTACAGCACAAAATTCCTCGAAAGATATCCTTCCGTCTCCATCCTTGTCTGCATTGATGATGGTTTTATCCACTATCTGCTGAAGCTGTGTGTCCTTCAGGTTGTTGCCCACCATCATCTTAAGCACCTGGAAGAGCTCTCCATTTGAAATGTAGCCGTCTTTGTCCATGTCATAGATCCTAAAAGCGACTGAGGGAAAGCATAAAACAGAAGCGAAGAACCAAATGTAATGCAGGTGGCTACAGTATGTGAATTCAGCACAGAGATGGTTTAGACAGATACTCACAGCGAAGCTTCTGTTCCTTATCACCCTTCACGCTGAACTGAGATACACCCTCGATGAACTCTAGGATAAAGAGACCAAATGCATTAGGTGTGTAATGACACCGGACATACATACATACATACATAACGGGGATTTTGGCGTTTCAGTTCATGTTCCATAAACCACAACGAACACGTTGTTTCCACAAACCCGAATTACAGCACGGGGAGTCAACTTTAAAAGAATCATCTAATTCCTTAACTCCTAAAGACCCTGATGTCTGATACGACTTTAAAACAAGAACTGGCTTGCGTCAACTAACTCCATATTTTTGGCTGAAATCTGTTTAATGATAATCGTGATTGATAAGCACAAAGCAATCAAATAAAAAAACATCAAATCACATTTAAGATAAACATCATATCTCCACTCTCTCCTATGTATATACGTCTGATTCAGAACAACATAAAATCAGATAATGAGTGACACCCTTTGGTATCCCCCCGAAAGCTCATACAATCTTGACCATTCATTCCCACTCTGTGGAATGCTCTTTGTAACTCTATCCGATCACCCTTTTCCAGAAAATATTTATTTAGGACCAGTCACCACTGATATACACACACGTGACACGTTTGTGTATAATTTGACAAAACAACAGCTTGATTGGAAAAGACACAAAATAAACTACTTCTCTTTTACAATACTTTTTTGATCAATCGGTAGAGGATTACATTAGGTAGTAGCACAAAGTTTCAGGGCTTTGATTCCCAAACCATTCACAAACTAATAAAATATATGCTTTGGATAAAAACGTCTGACAAATGCATTCATGTATATTTATTTTCACACATCAGATGTCTCATATTTTAATCACATGATGATCTGCAGTGACTCTTGTCTGCACAGACTTTTGTTTAAAATGACCTGAAATCATTGTAAATAAAATCACATTACACATATGAAATGGTTTATGTGTTTAGTTTATCAAGGTTTTAAAATTGTAATAATACATGAAATGAATATAGTAAATAAGATGATAAATAGCTTCCAAGACAAAGTAAAATTAGTTGAAAAACATTCTTCACCAGGAAAACAAAGGATCTTTTCAACCTGTGATGCAACACGTCTGTGAAATCAGCTTAAAGTGGCCTGAAGTATTTCATGGTTTTGATTTTGAGGACATTCTTGTTTCCTCATAATTTTTAATAATAAACGCATTTTAAATAATAAACTAAAAGCAGAGTATTTTCTCCCTGTACATGTCAAAGATAGTTTGAGGAACCGATTGTTTGCTCTCACCTTTGAAGTCCACCTCACCGTTGCCGTCCGTGTCAAATATTTCAATCACTCTCTGCACCAATGGATTCTGCTGTAACTCGGGCAAGGACATGAACTCCTCCACACTGAGAGATCCTGAGTTATCCAGGTCGAGTTTCTTAAACCTCTTTCCCAGCCTTTTAATCTCATCAGCATCGACTAGAGTGGAAAGAAAGCAGGTGAGAAAACAAGAGACAGAAAAATTAAACAAATGAATGGAAGGGTTGACAACGTTTGCAAATGTGTATGAAGCGTTTAGCTTTTTGTCTGAGCAGGAAATGTAGAAATCTTCTAGCTATCAGTGTTTCAGCCAAAATACCTCCTAAATGTCTCAAACAATGCAAATTTGATGCACTTACATCCGGTGGAATGATTTTTAGCTACTGTTGGCATTTTATTGGCCATTCCCGAGTGAGGCTTCCCCATAGCACTACAGCTCTGGGCCATACCGCTCCCACGTATCCCAGTCTATAATACCACTGGTAAGCTTTTGAATATCATACTCTGTTACTAACTGTAAGCTCATTCAGTCTGTCATGTGACCCTTCAGTCTGCCCCCTCACACACCCAATGCTACTGTAACTGACGGAAAAGAAGGGAAATTGTGAATTCGACACATGAACAACATATATCTGGAAGGCTTAGCTAGTTTCAGATCAATTCAGAATCATTGAGTGTTGTGTGCTTAAACCCATTTCATATGGTGCACAATATGGGTTTTGAATATAATCAGGACACTGCTATTTTTGTCATGTATTTTGTATGATAATATCAAAGGAAAACCATCTTAAACATAACCGTATCTATTATATAAGAAATACAATTTCCAGCATTTAATAAACACTTTTATCACACTGTATGAATCATTTATCAGATTCATTTTCATTCCCTCAGGATAGCATTATCTCAGAAATGTACTGTAATAAATTTATTACACAGCTCTCCAAAATGAATGATTCTGATTGGCCGGTTGCGACATTCCAAGGTTTGTTATTCACATCACAACCGCTCAAAACTACTAACACACGATAACCTGGATGCTGCAAATCCATCTGACAGGTAGGGCTGTCAAAATTGCTCAAAAATGACGTTCGAATATTCTCCCTAAAAAACCCACGAATATTCGAACTATTCGAATATCTGGTTGCCCATTTTTTCAACGACGTTAACGACGTTTAACAACGCATTACTTCAATAACAGGACAAATTAATATAAAGAGACATAACTACTTCTATAGGTAGTCTATTTAAGTTTAAACATATTTGACAACGTATATTACATACACAAAACAAGTAAATTAAGAGACATCAAAATTATATGGTACCTCGGTTACATTGCTTGACAAAACTCCCTGATGCCTGCTCCATCCACGACACTGATCGGTCTTATGTCCTTACAAATGAACGAAATTAATTTCTCCGTTATGACCTCTTGTTGTGTTGCAGACAAATAGCTTGTGGCGGGCGATGCAAAGTAAGTGTTAAGACGTGACTGTTTAGCTGGAGTTCCACAATTGTGGTCTCGTACACACTGCAAACTTTCAGGAGTGACAACCGCATTTAAATGTGAAAATATGATGATTGACACGGAGATAACCATAGCAACGGTCTGCCGTCTCACATGCTTATAACTCACAGCTTTGATGAAAATAATTTAACAGCATTATGTTTTGCAATAAACCTCCGTCGTGTCGTTGTGTATTGTACGCATTTGTGAGGCTGCGCGCGCTCTTGCAGTGTTGCCAGGTCCTCGTCTTTTTTGTACTCGCATACCATTTTAGCGCTTAAAGGGCGATTTATAGTCGTGCGTAGGTCCTACGGCGTAGCAGCGACGGCGTAGGTTCCGCGTCGGTTTTCATTTATACTTGTGCGTCGCCGTCCGCGTCGACGTGCAAAGACACGCGAAACCGCTGGTTGGCAGTAATCACGCGTGTAACCACAGTAGCAGCAGAAGTCGTCACAGAAGAAGAAGCTAAGCAAGTTAACCCACAAACGAAGAAAAAATAGCAACTTGTTGTGTATAATTTGAGAAGACCAGCAATGATGTAAGTAAATAAACAGCGACTTATGTTGCAGTTTGAGTTAAATCACTCCTCAACTTGGCTCATCTTTGTTTTCACCGTCTCAACCGGAAATACCTATGACGCAGTTTTTTTTACCTGACGGGAGGGGTTCTGGTGGACCAATCACAGAGCTTGCGGTCCGCGTAGGTCCGACGCGCTGTTAGGAATTTTGTGAGGTGCGCGTCAGGCTACGCAGAGCTACGCACAGGCTACGGATAGCCTACGCCGTAGCTACGGCGTAGCACCTACGCACGACTATAAATCGCCCTTAACCGTTTATGGCTTTTGGCTCATGAAGCGATCAAGTTTTTGGTGTTGTTAAAATGTGAAGGTGCCTGTCCCAATATTTTGATCTTTGAGGTAAAGCGTTTGGATTTATTTTGCTTTATTATTGGATTTTTCTTGTTCGCTGTTTTTTTAGTGCAAGATCTGGCAACACTAGTCAGCAAACGCTTGTGCCTCTGTCATTCTTTGTACCGCGCATACAGAAGACTTTTCCCCCTTGTAATAATTTATTTCTTCAGAAGAGAGACCTGTCATGTCCATGATGCACGTTTAAACACTTTATTAACTAGTTGTTCATTTCGGTTATGTAGGCTACACACTATGCAAAGATTCTGTAAACGCGGTTGTCACTGCAGTTTGCGGGAGTTAATGCGGTTGTAGAATGCGATTGTCAGTCCCGTAAATTACTTTCAATTTCTGCCATCTTCCATGCAAGACGCGTCAACTTTTACAGTGACAGACAGTGTGACTACTGTGACCTGTCCCTGAACCAGGCGCATTAGTGCGCCCACTTACAAAGCAGACAGCCATGCCTCTACTACCGCGGGCTTTAAAAAAAAAAAAATTATTCGAATATTAATTTTCATATTCGAAATTCGTTTTTTTTTACTATTCGAATATATATTCGAATTTAGAATATTCGTTGACAGCCCTATTGACAGGTAAAGTTTAATATTACACAATATTAAATATAAATATTTAATATATATAGAAAATTATATAGAAATTGTATGATATTATCCTACACTACACAGGGAATAATATGGATTTTTTTTCCAGAAAACTTCTTGCATAAAATAGATTCAAGCACTTCAATGACCTGTATCTATGTATGTATATTTTCAAAAACTTCTCAAGGGCCTTGCATTTTTTTCTCCCAGATTCACAAACTTTCAAGGATTTTAAGGACCCGTGGGAACCCAGCTTCAAATAACATTTATGACATTAGATTTACAAATGTGTTAAACCAAAATGAAACCAAATAGTGTGCTCATGACATATGAACTCTTATCTTAAAACTGAAAGTAAACAGATTTCCTCACAGAAGGTCTGAATTTGTAGAACTTCCGCCGGTTGTTATTGTGAAATAAGCACATTCAGTGTGATACAAGACCCTCTGCTTTGTGTTGGGTCCGGATCACACTGTCAGGGCGTTTTTCTGCGATAACAACCGGCTGCCTATACATTATCCCTTACATAATACAAAAGATAACACAATACTTCTATCTGTGCGTGAAACCCAAAACATGCTGAAAGACATCACATCATCTGCCCATGTGTGTTGGGCATTCAGGAGTATTATAATGGAGCTAACCTAAGTTTTTATTGACTATTAAACAGACACACTGTTCTTTGTTTGCAATGTGCAAAGGAAGGTACTTTGTATCAGGAGGCATAATAACCTGTATGTGATGTGCAGTGAGGATACTTTTATATTAAGTATAAAGTGGTCCTATTGGGATCCTATAGTGTTCAGCTACTGAGTTTAGAGTTTAGTAAGATCAAAGCTGAGGGTAAGAAACTCTTCTTAAACCAGCTGGTACGACACCAAAGACTCCTGTACCATCTCCCTAATGCAAGATGAGTAAACAGTCTGGGGCGAGAGGTGTCTTTAGTAGAGATCGATGGATATATCTGTTTCCCGGTTTTTTCCCTATATTTAAGCATATTCCTATTATCGCATATCGGTTTTGTAATATCAGATTGACCGATAAACACCGCCATCTTGTGGCCGTTTTAAGAATTGTGTGCTAGACGACACAGCATTTGAGGAGATAACAACAACTACAGTGTGCACAGCAAATATGACGGCGGAGTGACATGACTTCATTAAAAGGACTTTGAGTAAACTTACTTTGCTTTGATTAACTAACTTATTTAACATAACAGACATTAATGCACACATAAGATATAGTGTTATAAATGCCTGCAATGTATGCAGCTTGGCTAAAAAATAGAGACAAACTCACACATAAATAGGGATGCACGGATACCACTTTTTTTTAATACGAGTACAAGTACTTGCATTTCAGTTCTTGCCGATACCGATACCGAGTACTTAAAGAAAACATGATTTAAATTTACAGGTAACAGCTTTAGTCATATAATTTAACAAAAAACAAAAAAAAAGGACTAGTTTTCCAGTTTGTTGTAAACTCTGCCTCTTTGGACAACACAAGAGGCATTAACCCCTTACACGCCGCTCAAACATAGACATTTCTCAGACCCTGGTATCGATCCCCAGTATCGGGGGACTTTTAACGAGTAAGAGTACCTTAGAAAATGTGGTATCGAGGCCGAGTATCAGTATCGGTGCATCCCTACACATAAACGTATCCATCAAATTTTGTCCCAATAACGATGTAACTTTACATGAATAAAAGAACCAAGATTGAATGCTTGGTGGAATTAAAAACGCTGAATAATTTTTTTGTTTGTTATTTATGCTTATTAGTAGCCTTCGTTAAAGGTGCTCTAAGCGAATTGAAGCGTTTTAGACCATAAAACATTTTTTGTTACATACCGGAAACATCTCCTCACTATCTGCTTGCTGCCTGTCCGCTGATCAAACTGTAAAAAAACGCGATCTTTGTAGACAGCCCAGGCTTCACAAATGGCAATATCAACAAATGGCCAAACCTACAAACAGAAACCATAACAAAGTGTTCCAGCCAATAAACGACAAGAAGGATTTGGGGGTGGGGGTTGGGCGCGTTCATGAAAGCACGGAAGGGAGGGGGAGGAGTTAGCTATGCTCCGTCTGTTTGAAAACAGTTTCGAAAGTCAACAATAACTAACGTCTCGCAGATTCGCTTAGAGAACCTTTAAATCACATTTATATTGCTGTTCACTTATCAGGTTAAAGGCTGAAGCACAGCCACCACAAGATTTACTCCAAGTTATATTAACATTTACCAGATAAACATTATTTTGCCAAAAACATCTAAATAAAGGTCTGTGGATATTCATTAATTATAAATAACCTATGCAAGCTGTCGCAGTTTGATACAGTTAATGCGTAAGTAAAGGCATATTATAAACAGCGCTTTGTCAACAGCCATTTCAACAACAAAATCTGAATTATTCTGACATAAAATACCAGTTAAGAAATTTTATGACTTATAAGCGGTTTGTTTGTTACTTTTCTGACAATGAATTATTCCAGTTATAATATTTATTAAATTAATATTATTCTTCACTCTTTCAGACCCCTATTTATTACATTGCATGCAAAGAGGGAGTGATTGTTAGTATTATCAGTCCCTCCAGAAAAAGGTGATTATGCGATCGCATGATTTAACGCATAATCAGCCAAAGTCTGCATATTTATGCAGGGGACGCATTTTTTTCAAAGCATAAATTGCAGATCTCCATGCGAAAAATATGCGGGGCTTGCATGATTTCATAATACCCGTATTTTTGTAGCAAAACTCACATATATCTTAGCAGAAAGTTAAAATTTTTTTGCATTTACCTCACACAAGCGCATCCATATCCACTGTTGCCATGGGAACGTTATGAAGTGACGTGATTATGTGACGTGAACATCATTCAAAAGCTGCAAAAGTTTCTGCAAGTTCATGCAGTTTTTGCAAGTTCACGCAATTTCATCGCATAAAATTGGATAAATATCTCGCATTTTCAAGGAAAAGGTGCCGCAAGATCAAAGATTTTTGCCCGCAACAATCACAAAAAAACTCTGCGTTTTTCTGGAAGGACTGTACGATCTCTAGTCTTTAGCCCTTTTTACACAAAGATTACGCAAAATACATGAAAATTGTGTTATTTTCACACAGAAGCCTCTCTGGCAATTTTACAGAAAGTTTCTGGGACCAAAGTGCTGTGTGAATGGTGTTAATGATATGCTTTTCACTCTATGCCAGTGGTTTATTGGTCACCAGTTGCCATATCATACTGCAATGTAGATTGTTAAGATGGTTTCAGTGGTGAACGTTTATCAGAATGCAATAGGACAGGTTAGCTTTCGTAAGATTCCTGTAAGGAAGTAAAGGCATTGCTGCGCCTTTTTTAACAAAGCAGAGGTGCTGAGAGCCCAGGAAAGATCCTCAGAGAAATGGACACTCAGGATCACCTGCAAGTCACATGCTCCACTTCAACCCCATTATCAGTGGATATGGGAAGGTATGTGTGACTCTTCTTAGCAGGCTGGTGGTTCGCCAGGTGCTGAAATTCCTCTCTGTAAGCCATCTCAGTTGTTCTCAATATAAATATGCTTCCTTAACAAATAAAACATCAGTGCTAACTGATAATGTGCTAAGACACATGTGCCCTGGTTATGGTACTTTTTGATTTACATAAGTTAAAGACTTGAGGTTACACAGGTTATACCAGTCCCCAACTACAGTCCCAATATTCCAATCCAAAAATGAGCCATGTGACTGTCCTGACCAAACAGCCATATTCTGACATCACATAGATATCAGTGGGGCAAGACCTCGAGCATTCATTTTTTTAGCCATGAGGTCATAAGAAGCCCCCATAAGTGCCCTCAGGGAAACCCCCAGCAACCCCAGCCAACAAGCTCAGGTTTATTTCGAGCGGTTACAGACATGCTTTCGGGCTGTGCCGCATGCCTGTATGAGCCACATCATTCCACATATGGTTTGGTAAGTAGGTCATTTGCATGAGCAAGCTGCCGGTTTCTCAAATATTAACTCTTGCTCTGACACACATATAGTTTTTACCTTTTTATTTCGCATCACTGTGTAGTGCACTGTTTAGACTCTATGAAGTTTTACGAGGTGCTTATGAAAGGCAGATAAGCAAATTATATGATGGTGCCTCCACAGCAGGTGCCAGCACAACACATCACTTTCTATCTGAGAAGTGCAAAGCTTTATGCTTACATATTAGTAGCCTTTGGAACAGCATCGGGATATTATTTACCCTTGAATTATGTAATGCAAAATGTATTTTGCCTACATTAACTTCTTACACCCTGAAGCTATTTTGGGGATTTTTGCCTGGATTTGGCCTACCCAATTTCAAAAGCATCCCATACCCACATGCAGAGGTTTACATACAAAAGTTTGGTATCATTTTACAGGTAACCCTTTAAAAATACATAAAACACTGTTAAAAGTGCTCAACATGGTTGTATGTGATATCAGTCCTCTAATAAACACAAAAATAAATAGGCGCTTTTTGATGTTTTTTTCTAAAGTTTTTATTTGAAAGTATATAACTCTGGCCCTGGGTATCTCAGGTCCCTGCAGACAGTTTTGTTTGATTCCAGCAATTGTCAGCTTACAGAGGAAAAAGGAATTTTTTCTCTATCATAATCTATGCAAAAGTTATTTTACTCCAACTGAAGGGAGGAATAATACCCTTTTTGTATACAATTTCTGCCTAAAAACATTTGAAGTGTCCCCATAACCACATACAGTGGAATAAATGCAATTTCTTTATATCATTTTAAAGAAAACCCTTTGAAGTTACATAAAAAGCTGCTGTTTGTGACAAATATTGTTATTTATGTTGTTTTTCATATGATGAAACACCAAATTTTCTTTTTTATGTTGAAAATACTGTCTTTGATAGTGTATAACTCTGGTTCTGGATGCTCTAGCAGACTGCAGACAGTTCTGGTTGTTAGCAGCAGCAGACAGTAAACACCCAAAAAAAGAATGAACTCTTTAGCATGTCGTATTCAAAAGTTATTCTCATTTTACTAAAGGGTGTGAAAATACATTTTTCATATAAATATTAATTTTTTGTTTTGCACATATAATAAATAGCAAGGGATTATATATGCACACAACCAAAGAAAATGCTGTGAATGGACTCATTGTTTAGAGTAGGACCTAAAATAAAAGATGGTGTATCATTTGTGGCTATATGTGCTATCTGAGGCAGTCCACACTCAAGTTTCCCATATGTTTACAAAAGACCATTTTTTACCTTATTATTCATTCAGCGATTGTTGGATATGTGTTGATATTAGAACAAAAATAACGCTGTAGCCTTATTCCTGAGAGTGAGAGCTTTCATTTGATATAAGACTTGCCCATGTTTGTCATTTTTGAAAAATATGAAATATGTAAATATTAAATGATATAATAAAATATTGGGGGGGTGATAGTGTAAATTAAATGTAAATAACTTTCTAACAGTAAAAGATGTGTCAAAGTGATGCATATCTGCCGAAAGTAGAGACTCTAAGCTTTCAAACAGTATCTCATATGTGTTACTGGGGTCCATGACGGAGCATCAAAGATTAAAAGAATATTTTATATTAAGTCAAAATACGAAATTCTGGACCCGGGACAGGGTCCTCAGGGTTGAAGAGGTTAAAAAGTATTAAACATTTCAGTATTTGTTCTTCTTCATTAAAAATGGCACCATTACACACAAACAAGTATGCTTACACACAGTTTCCCAAACTTATGTGATAATTGTACTATATCGTGGCAACCTTCACACCAGCAGTTCTTGGTAGGGTTGAAGGTGTTAAGACGAGATTGAGATCATGTACTGACGGTGGGTCAAACCTTACAGGTCCCAGAGCCTCACAGCTCATTAAAGCCACACTGGAGACTCATAACACTTCATATACTCCGTCTATGAAACCACAAGCTCATCTGAAGCCCCTCCCTCCAGTCCCATTTTTTCCTGAGCTTTAATAAAACAATTTATGCTGGTATGAGACACAAACCGCTAGATCAACTGATGTGCTGTAATCTTTTTTCTGTAACTTTACATGCACGTGTTAAAAACTTGCGTACATGAGAAGGAAGCACAACTAATTAAAAGCAAATTTTAAAGCTAAAAATAAACCTCAACACCTCTGGAGACAAACTTTACTTGACATCAGGTTTAGCTCATAGCTGTTTGTAGCATGCAATGACAATAATGTCTCAGAGGATTTCAATAAAATTAATAAGGCAAAGAAACATTCAAACAGTATATGCAAAAAAGATTAGTTTGTGTGTTAGGGTATAAATGCTTTTTAATACTCACAATGCGAGCACATTTCCAGGGGATAACTTGCTTCATTTCCCTACAAATTAAAGAAAAATCATCAGTACTAAAGATGCAGAATATAAATTAAAACAGTTACTTGAGTTGCATGCACATAAGGTTGTTTTAAAGTTTCTTTATTTGATAAAGAAAAGAGTTATTTGTGCACTGTAACAACTGAAAGCTTTGCCTTCAATGTTTCTCTGCAAAAATGCATTAATGATGTGTAATGAAATTTCAACATCTTTCAAAACAACATTTTGATTTAAACTAAGTCATTGCTCTCCAAGTGTTTGTTGAATTATGGCCCATGCTGTTACTTTTGTGTGTTGTCAATAATACTTTATATTCTTTCATAATGCTACTGGGTTTAGAACATGAAATACTAAATGGCATCATCCTGTGTATCTCCATCTGCATAGATTTATTATTTATAAAGTTTCATTCAGTTCAGAAGCTCAAAGGCAAACATTCAACATCCTACAGCTGGTACATCTACCACAGAATTAAGGGACATATGAGAGCTTCGCCTATTTTGATACAAGTTTGACTTAATGATTCTCTGTCTGGATTATAACACATCTCAGATTCATATCTGCCAGCACTACATCTAAAATGTTAAAAGAGTCTGCAGTTACTTTAAGACATTTCAAATCTGGATTCTGTACATTTTCTATCACTAAATAGCAACAGTTTGTGTTAAGCATTCAGGTTGGTGTTATTGAACGGATCATCATATCTACAGTAAGAGGTGGACTGCAGCCATCTATCACTCATAGACCAATAGAAAACCTCAGTCATGGCAGACATGACACCACTTCCCTAAGATTTTTAGCTTGGGACAGACAGGAACCATCCCATAAAAGAAAGACAAAAACACATTTAACTTCCTCAAGTGATGGGTGCTTCTCAATATGCTTCCTCGTCTCCTCGCTCCTACGTCCTACATCCCATGACCCAGAAACTGATCGAGGTCTGCCATAATGTAGGACATCTCAAGTCTTAAACTGCACCACGAGGAGGTGAGGAACGAGGAGTTAGGAGGCTTTCTGAGGAGTCATGAGCGAGGATACACAAGTGTATCCTATGCGGAAGTGTTTTATCCACTAAACCTGGGGCACGTATAAATCTCCTCCCCCTTCACATCGTCACGTCATTAAATCACATAAATCTATTATCATTTAATTATTGTAAATGTAGCGCCAGAACCCAAACGTTTCAGGAACTAGTCAGACCATTAAACAAACAGAAACCGGATGTAAAGTTCAGACCAGACCCTTATCGCGTCACCGAACGTGCGCCCAATGAAACGGCCTATATAAATGATCAGTGCTATAGACATAAATATTAATTTTAAAGCCCTTTTAAGAATGTCTTTATTTTAATGTAGTAAGGATATGAACTATAACTCAAGTATGAATTTAACTTTATTTTATTCAATATTTTGTTTTTTTTTATGCACTTGATTATTTGTTTTTTAATGCACTTGATTATTTGATAACATATTAAACATTATAGATAGGCTTTTCACACCTGAAATTGTTAACCCTGGGTTATTCTAAAACCAGGGTTAACGGAATCCTGGGTTATTTTTTTCATGTTTCACACTGTTCAAACTTACCCAGGGGTTAAGAGATAACCCTGGGTATTCATAATTTGACGTTTCACACTGCATTCCTAAACCCTGGGTTAGGAGTCTCCAACCCAGCTCCAACACACCTGTCTGTAATTATCAAGCAACCCTGAACACCTTGATTAGCTACTTCAGCTGTGTTTAATTAGGGTCATAACATTCTAACCCTGCTTCCTTTCACACTGCATGCGTTTGGCACCGCAATGCGGGGTTAACACCACAAATGCGGTGCTAACCCTGCTCCGGAGCAGGGTTTCATAACCCTGGGTAAAAAGCGGTGCTAACACCGCTTTCAAATTACAGGTGTGAAACGCTCCTAAACCCAGGGTTAAAAGCGGGGTTTAGAATGAAGATAACCCAGGGTTAAGCGCAGTGAGAAAACCCCTAAAGAGAGTAAGGAAAGAGGATATCATTGAACTTAATACTTCGTCTCCTCCGTCCTCGCTGCAAGGAAAGGAAACGAGGATGCACAAATAAGAATTGAGAAGCTAGGTATTATAGTTTTTATCGTTTTAAATATAGATAATTTCTTACAAAATCACTTTGATTACTTGATGAAGGCATTTTATTTATCCCACTGGAGCCATTTGGATAACTTTTGTGGATAACTTTTGAAAATATCTTATGTGTCTCGGCAGGGCCGTGCACAGACATTTTGAGGGGCAGTGGCCCAAACCAAAAAGGGGGCACTGGGGGAGGGCACAATTTATATGGTTTTAACAATATGATGTGTTATAGATTAGTATCAGAAAAAGAGAAGTGATTATAATGGAAAATATACTTAATAACAAGAATTAAAGTGTGACAAAACTGCTTAATATTCTATACGATTTACATGCTGAAGCTTTGAATTTGAATCCATGTTTACAATTTTGAAGAGCTTTTGCAGCCTTCCTTTGCAGTCTTCTTTTTTTTTGTGAAAACATAGTTTTTTACTTTTTTTGTCTACAAAGTGTTCCAACAACAGCAAATTTGGTGTTATTTATATTAGACAATCACTGTAATTCTAAGAATGTTTACTTGCTAAGTTGTTAGCACTTTTAGAAGACCAAGAGCAAATCATTACCCACAGAAATACAAAAACATACGAAAGCCAAGAGAGGTCATCCACATATTTATTTTTGCTGCTTGTTTTCTCATGATCTCGAGATAACAAAAGTTGTTGTCATTTTATCCTGACATGATAATCCAAATGCCATAATGTAATTTCCTGTCCATAATATTCGTTTATTTTGAAGTGGACTGCTGATGCATATATGAGTTGGGTTACCACGCGTAGCTCATTGTCGATAGACTTAATAAATAAATAAAGTTTGATGTTCGTGAATTTAGGTACCATCTCTAAAGTAACAATGTACACGTTTCTATCTTCAATAGTATTTAACAGTTTATTTGAATAAAAATAAAAAAATCTAAAAAAGTGTGCGTAGTTGACAACCACATGAACACTTTACAGTTGGTTTTGTGACTGTTTGTTGACTTTAAGTAACTCCATGTTAATGCTGTTTAAGTAGAAACGTATATGGAGTTACTTTATAGACGGTCCCTAAATTCACCGCGCTATCAAATGGTCAATTATTGGCAAATCTGTTTCATCTTGAGCGAATCCCTGATCCAAGTAAAATCTCATTTGTTCCTTCATGCTAATTTAGCTAAATATGCTTTTGCTGTCTAAAAATTATGTTCTTTTGTAAGCTTTAATCACATCACAAGAATACAACTGTTAAAATTAAGTTGTGATCACGAGAAAACAACCAAGCAAAAATAAATATAGTACACGACCTCTCTCGGCTTCAAACTACCAAATTACTAATTGAGCAGCTGAACAACTGAGGTAATGTAATGAATCTACCTGTTAATACAACAAACTGTCGTCTCCGCCCTTCAAAGAGTGGACACAGATTGTGAGAGATGCTGCGTAGCGGGCGGGAAATCACGAAGTGGATTACCAGAAAAGGTGGATCTTTAGACGAGCGGTAACAGAACACTTTGACCCGGGTTGGCGGTTGGTGAGAGGGGCACCTCAGCTGATTAGGGCAGAGGGGCAGTTGCTCTAGCCACCGGGCCACCCCCCTGTGCACGGCTCTGTGTCTCGGATGGCTTCAGGATGAGTAAACCATGGGGTAATTTTTATTTTTGGATGAACTATCGCTTTTTAATCTATGGTGACGTATGGTAGCGTCGGGCAACAGAGAGAGCAAACCTCCTTACTTTTCTGAATACAAATGGAGGAAAAAAGATTAAACGTCAACTAACTGAACTTGATTGGCTGATTAATTGCAAGCTGAGTAACAGTTGGGTGTGGCAAGTTCAAGATTTGTGATAGCCTAAATTTTTTTGAAACATATCTGAATACACTTAATTAAATTATTATTAATAAAACTACTAACTTTATATAGATATAAAGCTGCAGTTGTAACTCTGGCCTTTCTATTGTTATCTCTGATTGAAATATAAAATTTGCAGTTATTTGCGGAGTTATGTTCTGTGTGTGCGTTGTGCTTCGCCCGCTACTCTGTGCGGATGAATCTGATGTCTGCGATCAATGCATCAGAGAGGATCTGTCATTATTTATCAACATGACAGAAGTACATCCTAGTACATACATACACATCCAAAAACAATCGACCTAAACCCATATTAGCTGTCCATTTTTCAGCCATGCCCATTGGCCACCACAATTAAGCCTATGGGAAACACTGAAGTGAAGCAATATATCTGACGCGTTTGTTCTGGCCGCAGTTTGAGCTTTCACTGTTTTAACAGATTTGTCAATCGATGAAAAATATACAAAAAAATGAAGTTTCCTCAATTCAAATACAATATATTTTAACATTTCTCCTTTTTCTGATAGTGGATGGGCTTCAGCAAGCAGACACTATTCAATGCCATTAGAAGAAGCTTACATATAGGGTATTATTTTATTTAACTCTAATGCCGCATTCACACGGGGCATAAGCGTTGACGCTTCCCATACACTTTTAATGGGTGACGTCAAGCGTTGGCGAACTGAATTGTGGATCCGTCGGCACCGCGTCAGTGCCGTTGCTCGTGGCAGAAGTTGAACATTTCTCAACTTTTCAAGCGGTAACGCGTGCGTCAGCCAATCATATCGCCTTATGCAAATAACCTAGGCAGAGCCACCCAATTACGTTTATGGAAAACCGGAGCTTGTGTTGCGGCCACAGTGATTGGCTGTTGGACACGCTTCAGACAAGCCTTCCGTTAAGCGTTAACACTGACGGACCGTGTGAATGCGGCGTAAATCAGCTGAAGAAAGGAAGTCATATACACAGCAGGGCTTAAGTCAATAAAATTCAATTTGTACATTGTAATTTTGATTTTAACTCTACACTTATAGTTTTGTTTTATCTGTTTCACCCAAAATGACCTCAGTTACCATCAGGCTGAAGTATAAATCATCTCTGCAGGTGAACTTTGCTCACACAGCATCCTCTTTAAAGCCATGTAAGCAAAACTGTAACAGCGGATTTGGTTCAGTAAGTGTATTATAGGCTGCACAAATGACAACAATCATAAATGTCGATTATTTATCTTGACATTGTCAAATTAATTTTAACATTGAAGTTTTGACATTTTTTATAACTTTCTGAGAAGCAGCTGCATGGTAAACTTTTAACATCTAAAACTAAATAGTAGAATGTAAATAACAAAAAATTATGGGAGTTATGTTGTTAGTAAAAAATCCAAAAAGAATGTCTAAAAGACACGTCAATTTATTAATTTGAAAAATCTCTGACTCATCACTGGGAGTTGCCGAGTTTTGACATGACGTGTGAAGTTTCAACATAAGCAAGGGTGTGGTAAATGTTGTATGTGCTGTATTTTAATCATTTTAAATGTGCAATCTATTTACCACAAGGAAAATTTAAATTGGTATTTAATACCAGTGTTAATAAACTACTAGGATTCTTACAATTTTTTTAATTGGCTGCCTTTATAGATGTATACAGTGTTTCCCACAGGATTTTGAGGAGACTGTGGTGGTGATGACGTCACCCGCTAATTAGCATATATGTGACGTCATCATGTCGTGTTTGCGTTTGATCTAGTGTTGGCACCTGAAATATGTTTCACTTCTACTCTTTGATCTGTATCTGTATTTGATCTATATTATATATCAAATTATATTTTAAGCCGAATTAAGCGGTTTTAAATGGTGAAATAAAAATGTAAATGGGAATCATGAAAATTCTATTTGTGGGGGCCAGTGTTGATTCTGTGGTGGGCCACCACAAATAAATCAATGTATGGGAAACGCTGGTATAGATTGATGTGCCATTCATGAATTATTCATAAAGTCCACAGGAAAACAGTTTTTGTTTAGTTAGTTAAAAACAGTTTGTTAGAATTTCTCTAGAATTACTTTTGTTATTTTATGCCTTGAACCCGTTAAACATTGTAATAAAGACAGCCCAACACATAGGTACGAGTGTGCAATTGAAGGCAGCAATGTGTCTGCAACGTGGGCAAGAGTGAAAAAGAAGTACACTTCCATAGTGTACTTAAAGTGCTCTATTTTTGCAAACTATATTTTCTACTTAATATAGTAAAAATTCATCTTTAGTAGAGAGGGCAAGCGAGAGAGAGATTGTGTGAAAGAGGCTACCTCTGTGCGTCTCTAAACAGCGCTGTTCTTGCCTCGGAAAATCGTCTGTCATGTTTGTTAGTCCGTTATTACAGTTAACTATGCGAAGTGATATGGAACTGTAATGCAGTCAAGACAGCTGCCTGGAACTACGTTTGCCGTGCGGTTCCCAGAAAATAATGTCTCCTTACATGGAAATCACGGTCATGTTTCTACAGTAGCCCTAAAAATGCACAAATGCATTTTGTTACTACGTTGTCTCAGATGATGATGTATGTCCTGTGGCCTCTACCATAGCTTCTCTATGCATTTCAAAAAGGAGGGGTGAGATGTGGACTGAGCCGTTAGCTGCAATTCGCAATCTGTCCACTAGATGCCATTAAAAGTCTACACAGTGGACCTTTAAATGGCTTGATAATTAGAGAATGCACCCTTTCGTATTAATGCCATTAAAGACTTTTAGTAATATTGAAGACAACATTTTAAAAAAAATGTTTAAAAAAGTGAACCCAAGTGCCATGTATTTGCTAAGATTACAGTTAAGATTTTGTGTTGAGTACTATTTCTGACTCAACACTTCAATGTGAAATTAACCATGATGATACATGAGGATTTATATAACAAAGTAGTATTTGTAGTTCTTTCATTATTAAGAAAAAAATGAATTGTGTTACCGGCTGGATGAATTCTATGGATATTTTACATCAGGAAAAAAAAATCACTTTTCAGTTCGTTTTTAATGGCAATTCTAAACACAAATTAGGCCATTTAATAAGATTTGGTATAACAATGTATAAGAGTTTTAACTGATGCAGAAACAAAATATAAAATCATGACAGATAATACATTAAACCATTTGCTACAAACAGATACAGTAGGCAACTGCAGTAAAGTGGTACCTGAAGAGGATTTGAACATTTGCACCGTGTTACTAATATCGGATCACCTGAGAGTGAAATACATCTGAATAATAATGACACAGTACACCTACTTTCTATCAAATGATACGAGGAACAAAAAAACAAAGGCAGCAAGCTATAGAGTTTAAAATGGATTCTCGAATCATTAGTGGACTCTTGTGAGATGTAAATGATCTGTTTAGTGGGCTGAACATCGTCTGTGAGCGAAACACTGAGTGGAGTTCATAAATAATGCATTCACCTTTCAGACTCAATTAGACCGCACAAAACAATGCACCAATGCCCTCAATAGAGTTTAGTGTTACCATGTTGTTAAGATAACAACATGAAACTCTAATAAGCATAAAACACACAACATACGCAAAAACAGGATATAGCTAATTTATAAAGATACTAAACTATCTAGTTTATAATTTACAACACATATCTATGGAAGGTTTTTGCGGTCAATTTTAAATGAATTAATTAAATGCTAAAAAAAGATTCGCAAAATATGTTTGTTAGAAATGCCAGTATGTATCAATCATCAAATTGCAAGCTGTTGTTGACTCTTGTCAGCACTTAAAACAACGCACATTACGTCTAAAGTTTAAATATAAAGAGAATTGTTGTATTGGTATGAGTATTTTGGTTTATTTTATTCATAATTTTAAATTGGTTGTTCCTTGATGTTCTACATCTCTCTATATATTTAGCTTGTTTTTTTTTAAATACTAATGTAACAGATTAAGGGCTTTTCAAAAAACACATTTCAATGTTATGATTGGGAAGTATTGTGGTAAGTGTCAAAATATGGCAAAAATATTACAGCTATAAGATAAATGTTATAGGTTAATGTTTTAGTTTACATTTTGTTTATAGCTACATTTAAGGAGAGACAATGAATGTGCTGACAGGGCCTCCCCACGAAGTTGCTTTGGGCCCCCTAAAGTCTAGGATCAGCTCTATTCCGGGACATTTAAGAGTGTCCTGTCATTCATTTAAGAATAATAATCAAAACAGCTGGTCCACAAAACAAGTTGCACAAGAATTCAGTCCATTTTTTATTACATGTTGAATTTGAAATGCTTTTTAGTTAGTTTAGCTTTGCTTTTATAGTTACTCATAGCCTCAGTTTCCCCATTCTGCCTAGTCTAGCATGAAAACTATGGATAAATTTTCCCCCTGAAATAGGAAACCACTCACAGAACTAGGAGGGGGCAGCAAGACGATGACGACGTCTATACGACACACCGAAGCAGTTTTGTTTATCCAACACGGCAACAGACGCGAAGTTACCTTTCGATGCAGCCTTAGATAGTGTTCAAAGTAGTTTTGAACGCAAGTTTATAAAAAAGAGAGCAACTTTTGAAGTTAAACAATTTCATATCCAAGAACGATGTTTGGATATAAGGCAAGACATAATAGCCACGTTTTATAGGCCCAACCTGCTAGGCATCGTCGTAGACAAAGTCCATTAAACTTGGTAAGTGGTATTTATTAATATCATATTGTCATTATGCCTGTACTGTGTTTGTCACAGTGCCACTAGGTTGTGTTGCTTTTCAATATCAATATACAGCTATCAGTTTAGCTATCAGCTGTGTGCACAAGTACCGATAAAAGTTGTTGATGCTTGAATTTATGTCGCTCTACATACGTCATCTGGTATAATTGAATGATTGGATATGAGCTACGTACTAGACGCATTTGATAAACATTCATTCATAGCGCCCAATAAACGGTTCTGGGCATTTATAAACCACGCCTCAAATAAGAGAAAATGAGCATGTGGTTCCCAGACCATGTCTTCTCTATGACAGTGGTTCTCAAACTGGGGTCACGAGTAGGTGCCAGGGGGGCCCCAGTTTTATGACATTTTATAAAATACATTCATTTATCATGAATTCTGTGTAATTAAACCCAGTGCTTTAAGTGGCCCAAAAGAAGTGCCGGTACTCTAGTTTTCTTTCTTTTTTTTTGCTGACTGGACTTCTATATTGAAGGGGTTTTATATTTAGCAGTCAACAGACGACCTTGTAAAAAATAATAAATCCTTATATAAGTTTGTGGATTTGCTTGAGCTAGAAATAGCTATTGAACATGCATAAAATGTGCAAAAGATATATAAGTCAAATTTTCAGCATGGTCAAATGCTAAAACTAGTTGTTCAGATAGAAAGAGCTTAAAAACAAAAACTTTAAAATGACACCAAGACCATGTCTATGGGTTCAAGAATAACAAAATAATGGCAATTTAAAACTAGAAAGTCGTCACTTTATTTTTTCCCATTGTTTTCCATTTTGCGGGTGGTAAAACTACTGTGCGTGTCGTTCAAATTCATTTAAATTTCGTTGGGCAGTGTCCCAAACCAAAAAGGGCACTAAGGGGGGGTGGTACTATTAGTATGGTTTTAATAAAGTATTATAAATATGATGTGTTATATTACTAGCATCAACTTAGACAAGTGATTATAATGGGAAATATAATAACAAGAATTAAAGTGTGACAAAAAATATTCAATATGATTTACCTGCTGGCTTGATGGATCTTTGAATCCATGTTTGCAATTTTGAACTGCCTTTAGAAGCAGCCTCCCTTTCCGTTCTCTGTCTTTATTTTGTAAAGGCATTTGTGGTTTTTTGCCTACAAAGTGTGCCAACAACAGCAAATTTAGTGTTTATATTAACTTAGATCTGATCGGGAACATTAAATCCATTAGACAAGCGATAATAGTAAGAATGTGGATATTTTGTTGTTGTTTGCTTGCTAAGTTGTTAGCACTTTTACATTTTACAAATACATAAACAAACTTCCAAATGAGTAATTCTGCGGTTTAACAGCTGATATAATATAATAAATCTACCTGTTTATGCAACGAACTTCAGAAACTGTCGTCCAGGCAGAGAGTGCACACAGAGATGCTGCGGAGCGGGCGGGAAAACACGAAGTTGATTAGCGGAATAAGTGGATCTTTAGCGATCTTTAGGATCTTTTTATAGATCACAACCTTTGCGTGCGAAATTACGGAGGATAAAATACGGGAGATTTAAGGGAAAATACTAATACGGGAGGACAGCGGGAAAGAAGGGTAAAATACGGGACTTTCCCGGCCAAAACGGGATACTTGACGGGTATGGTGAGTCACACCTCTCCACACCACGTTGAGGCTGACTGACAGCAAAGGCGATGCATGCGCTTTTAACTTGTAAACTCAAGGGTGTATGGGTTAGGGATGCACCGAATCCAGATTTTTTGGGTTCGGCCGAATACTGAATCCACTGTTTAAGATTCGGCCGAAACCGAATACCGAATCCTACTCGCATCCTTATTCCATTACAGGGCTCGCAAAATTTCTAAATCAAATTTTGCCATTACAAAGCCAATAGGGCCTCTAACCACAATGTTTAATCTTGCGATGCTGTTGTTTTTTTAACAAACAAAAAAACTGGATTTCCATGTAAACCAACTGTTCCTGCTCATCCCCACACCAGATATACTCATCATTTAAAAGTGGTTTAGTGGGTCACAAAACTCACAGTTTGGATCATCCAGTTAGAGATTGGATAATTTTTTCGATCAGAAAAACAGGGGCTACTGTCGCTTTAAGAGCGATTCTGCACAGAGTCACTCTCTTCGTACAATCTATATCACTTTAAAGCTTGCTGCGAGAGATTTAATTTTCTTACGTGAGGATAGTAATGACTGACAGGACGAAGTTGGAGGATTTGCACAACAAATCCATGACAAATCAGTACGGATTGCTTCCTGTACTGCGGCTTCGCCCAATCGATCGTGAAAGTGAAAGTAAAACTCGAGCGCGCGCTCAAACGCAATTTAAATACCCAATGCCTGAATTTTATACACCACAATTACCCATCCTAATCTGTGAGAGAATACATAAGCATTTAAATATATTTTTCCTCCCTATAAGTCAATATAGCCTGACGGGCAGGGCTGCATTTTGATAGCCCGACTGCAAAGCACAATGAAACCGATGCGCTAGTTTATCCAGGTGCGTCCATGAAATGTGAAACGCCCCTAGGCTCACCGAAAAAAAAAAA
The DNA here is from genome assembly GCF_030506205.2 of Paramisgurnus dabryanus. Lineage (NCBI taxonomy): Eukaryota > Metazoa > Chordata > Actinopteri > Cypriniformes > Cobitidae > Paramisgurnus > Paramisgurnus dabryanus. The sequence goes on along the minus strand of NC_133356.1, from coordinate 33,598,269 downwards.
AGCTTATCTCCACGTCAGCACCTGATGTGTGTAATCAACGGCCGCGTGACGTCGACCAGCGTAGCGCAAGCTTAGGGTTCGGTGGAAAAATAATTTAAGATTCGGCCGAACCCGAACCCCGTCAAAAAGCCCAGTGTTCGGCCGAATCCGAATCCTGGATTCGGTGCAGCCCTAGTATGGCTAATGTAGTCTCTGCTCTCGGTGGGACGAATTAGGAAGTGTACATTGGGAAGAGCGCTCTGAAAAGCGGCAGCGCAGCCAAAGGATTAAAACCTCTGATTTAAACAGATGTGCAAATGAGCGTTCCGGTACGCTAAAAGCACGTTCTGGGCTCAGGGAGAGGTGGTGGTACGCTCAAGAGCTATTTTTAGAAGTGGCGGTACTGAGTACCGGCGCATTCCGGCCCACTTAAAGCACTGATTAAACCTAAAAAAAATAAGGCTACTAACCAACAGCACTACTTTGTATAACTTAATATGTTTTGTTTAATTAAAATGTTACATTTTAGAACAGTTTTGTCATAAATTTTCTTTGGGGGGGCACGAAGGAATGCACCACACACAAGGAGGGCCGCATGCGGAAAAAGTTTGAGAACCACTGCTCTATGAGACTGGTCTGGTGTAAGCAAGGCTAAGTTATTATGCATTTTCAGCAGGTTTCCCTCATAAGAATGGAGGACAAGTATTTCCGTATCACCTCCGCTTTTAAAGCTGTGATCTAATTTGTTTACATTTGAAAAGCCTGCTGCCAAACAGGTTTAAGATAATAGACCTGTTGCTATGACAGCATCTCCAGGATGAGCATCGAAGAACCAAATAATCCAAGATCAACAATAAAATCCAGCTAACGGAGTTAGCAACATACGAAGACAGGCCCCTGGGCTTAACGGTCTCCTAATAAACACACGAGGATCATCAATCACTCTAAGTGAGTTCACTAACTGAAAAACCTCTATATGACAACAGCAGGTGTTGCAAAACTCTTTCATCCAAAATCAAGTGAAAGTGGAGTGGGTGTGTATCCAACGCCCTTTCAGGAACGGCTCTCAAGAAGAATATTTTGCAGTGCACTAAATACAGTTTACTTTATTTGTCAAAATATGGAGAAAATCTGTTTACAACATAGACACTGTAAAGAAATGAACAACTCCAATATCCATAAAACAGAAGAAAAATCCAAATAGATAACATTAACTACCTAACACACCCTGTTAACTAGAAACAAGTGTTGCATTCAGTTTAAATTTGATCTCTCCTATCACAATCTGATGGTCAGTTACTATTGATAGTTTTCAGTCATGTGATCTAACAGGGGGTTGGCGGGCAAGAAAGCAGCAGTTTCAATTAGGCTCTCCATAGAAACGCAGCACAAGCTGGTCAATTTTCCATCTGTTTTAAGACATGATTATTTAAATAACCTCTTGACAGATATGAGCAAAAACTAAAAGTTTAAAGCATTTACCTTTATACATGGCACCCGATTCCATATTTTATAGTCACTAAAAATCGTCAGATTAATGGCAGACCTTCACTTTGGCTATGTTTACATGTATTTTATGAAAAAATGTCATGCATAATATATTATAATATTATCACATTGTATTGTATTTTGTAATATATTAAATATTATCAATGAAAAAGCAAAACATTTCAGTCTGAGCAAAAGTTTAACACTACAACAAATGATCTAATAAAAGTGCAAAATAATTGCAAACATTACTTTTGCACAATTTCACGACAACTCTTTAACTAACACCCCCAAAATTTTACAGGACTGCAACACAATTTCTGGTTGGTTCACAGCACCCCCAACCTAAAACATCTTCCTGCGCCCCTGCTAATCACTGTTGTTGGTTGCCCAAGTATGTGACAACAATCCAGGTAAGAAAATTACAAAGATATGATTTATGGCTAAAATTAAAATGATTAATATGTTTAAGTGATGTTACCTTTGATAAAGTGTTCTCTGTAATAGTTGTATATATTGATGATTGCTATTGTTTTCCCTCACTGGGAACAGAAGCAAATATGTTTATGACACAAAATTCCTATTTTCTGAGTTTTCGTCTCTGACAAGTTTTCGTAGAAGCATAGTATTATCTCCTGGTCGGTTAATGCATTTTATTGCACAACAACTATTCAGTATTTATGTTAAACCAATGCCATCCAAATACCATCTTAGAAAATATTTGGCTCTGCAATTACCACCACAATGACCAACGTAAAAATACAGAAGTGTAGTATTCAGCTACAGCTATGCACAGTTCAAAAACCAGCCAGTTTTATTACGAATAAGAATAACACTGCACTGTTGCCAAAAGTTAAATAAACTGTACTGTACTTAAATATAAAAAGCTGTACATCAATTTTTTTTATGAATCAGACCCTTTTTGTTAATAAAAAAAAAAACTAATGTGTGTTAAATATGTTTGTAGAGATGCACCAATATAAAATTTACTGATAGCCAATTGTGTTGAGTGATATGTGCTGATACCGTTATAGTTTGGTTGTTATATTAACTTGCGGGCGTTCAGTGTTTTACAATTTCTTGCCAGAATTTAATATTACATTTTAATTTGTTCATTAAAAAAACGGCCTCTGGTCTCTTTCCCAGTGTAGCAGCATAAGCAGGGTTGTTATGCTTAGCTTGCAGGCTTTCATAGAGAGAGGGTCTTTGCTTTCAGTAGGCTACCCGTATTTGCATATTCTGTATTGGACCCTTTAAGATCCACTGTGAATTCCATTTGGCAGGCAGCCTCATCTCGCATGACGTTAAAGGTGCGGTGTGTATATTTTAGGGACATCTAGCGAATTGCAACCAACAGCTTAGCCCACTGCTCACCCCACGCTTGTGAAGCACATAGAGAATCTATGGTAGCCACCACTGGACAAACAAGTACAAAAATGTGTCCGTTACGGGCTTCTGTAGAAAAATGGCGGCACAAAATGGCGACTTCCATGTAAGGGGACCCTCTTTGTATGTAGATAAAAAGGTCTCGTTCTAAGGTAATAAACACATAACAGTTCATTATGAAAGGTCTTTATACACCACTGATAATATAGTTTTGTATATTATTTTGCATTTCCGTCAAGAAATCCTTCTAAAAATTACACACTGCACCTTTAAAAAACCCAGATGTGTGCTTAGCACTGAGCACCGTGATCATGTTTAGTTTAAACTTCTGTGCATTGGCTTAAATTTTTTTTTTTTGCTGTATGTGCTTTGCACAGGCACCGCACATTTGCATGGTCTTGCTTTTTCGACCATAGTTAAGTTTTAACAATTTAATTATTATTGAAAATTAATTGTAGATTGATTAATTGTTAAAGGTGACATAGAATGATTGAACGGAGTATTTATCCTTATTTTGTGATGTGAAATGTAGACAAATTTTTTTTTGTTTGGGTCTGTAATGCCTTAGAAGCTTCCTAAAAACCTCTCTCAGATAGCTCTATTAGGGTGGGGGATTTTAAACAAATGTTTTGCACCTATTTGGCTCCCCCTACTGGCTTAACTTGCAATCTCATTACTGATTGGCTGACTTTCCTGCCACTTTAAAAAAATTTACCCAATTATTTTAAAGTGGAGGGGCAGTTAGATGCCTGTGATGTCATAAGCATCAGTTTTTCAGATTGAGCTGTTTTCTGGCTGACATTTCTAAAAGAGGAATTTCTATGAGACTGAGATGTTTAGCATGTTTAGCACTTTTTGTATGTTTGTGAATGTGGGTAGACTACCATTATTCAACAAAGACTAGGTAAAAATGGTTTGTCATTCTCTGTCCCCTTTAACATTCCTAGCAATGACAATCGACTGTTTTTAAAGTATCGGCCAGTGTGAAAAATTGCTTTAATTGTCCGATAACAATATTTTTTTTCGGTATATTGCTGCATCTCTAGATTTTTGTCATTGTTTACTATATGCCAAAAAGTAAAACACCAAACTGAACCGTATTCTTTTAAAAAGCTCTTGCAGAATTTCGTCACAGGATAATTGGTCCTTGCAGCAGTAAAAGCAAACCTCGTGCCCACGTGGATCAAGCTCTGGCACAGTGCTAGTGGTCTGACTGACTGATTTTAATGCGTTAATGATTATTTAACTAATCATATGCCTTAATGCTGACAGCCCAAGTTTTACCATTAGATGAAGTTCTAAATGTAGGTTCAGGAAGAGGCTTTTTATTTCTGAGCCTCCCCATCGACAATTCTTCCAACAACCCTTCTCGTGCAGTTCTGAACTTGGGGCACGAGATGAGCCTCTGGTTGAAGATCCTTTTGTGGTAGCAAGCCAAGTTAGTTTCCCATTTAATGGTAAAATTGAATGGGCAGACAAACCCATAAATTTACATTGAATTTAGCGATTCTTCCATGTACCACTGGGCTAAACAAAAACATAATAATCTTCTTAACCTGCAGACAACAGCAGATAGCCTCTCTTGCCCGCCAGCAGGGCATTCCCCTAAGTGCATTACGACACATGAACACTATCGACTGATCACTACACAGTACTGTACTACACACAGTAACACACGCACAAAGTGTAATTGACACAATGTTCACACTTTTTCAGCATACACTCGTGCATACAACTCGTGGTTGACATTAACGGTCCCAGATATTTAGGTGTCCTCAGCATAACACATCAAACTGTTGGTAAGCCACTTTGCTGTTTGTGGTGTGTTTTGTACCACTGATGTAAAGGCTCTGAATGTAACGTCTTGCTAAATATCATTTGGGAACTCAACCCACAGTGGTCTTTAGGCTATCACTGAAAAAACTCATTTTGATTTACGCACTTTTTCATGTCATTGGCTAAAACTTATTGCAATATTACAGTTTACAATTATTTGATTGACTGATCATTAATTTAACAGATCATTGAATATGGGGAATTGCATAAATTGACAACCCTAATTGCAACAGGTGTAAACAAAGCCTGTGTGCACACACAGAAGAGATTTTTCAAATGCTGAATCTGAAAAGAGACATGAGAGAACAGACCTAGTTTTTGTTCCAGAATAATATCAAACCTCAACTTATCTATGATGTGGTAAGAACTAAAGCAATGTTCATTTTTGTCCTCATGGTCAATATTAATAATCCCAGGACAAATTTCCTGCAAGTGGAAAACTAATCACACATAACACGTTTTTGGCAGTGGCAGGCACCTTTATTGAATGGCCAGTGAACATTATGCAGACTGTTCCTCTGCGACGAACGCCTTGCATTTAGGCCACCTCCCACGCCATGCCTTTTTGGCAGAAACGCTCTGGTTGGAAAAGCGCCTGTTGTCTTTCACGCTTTTCCGTTGTCCAATCGAATGAGGGGAGAGGCAGGGCTTTCGTTGTGGTGACAGAAGCTCGCACTATAGTTGATACAGTGGTTGCCTAGCAACATAAAAAGCTGCCCAGCACTGCTCTTTTTTTTAAAGCGAGGGACCAAAAAAAAGGCTTGCGTTCCCAAGCGTGTAAAACGCGTTTGATGTGATCAACCCCTAGTCAACTTGACATAAACATTTACATTTCAATCACGTGTACAGCATAACACTTGAAGCGTTACTGCTTTCTATGGCAGATAATGTATCCTCGTTTCTGATTTTACAAACTCATGAAATATTTCATGGAAAATTTTATATTATAGTTTAATAATATTGTATTTAACCACATCTCACTGAAATGGACAAAAATGATATTTCAGTCCATGGGTCGTTGGTTTTAAACAAACAGGTTATGCAAGTTCACAACTATTATTCACTTTGACAGTTTTTACTTCACTTTGGGTCTTCTTCAGTACAGGAGCTCCATATATTACATTTATGCATTTAGCAAATGCTTTTATTCAAAGCTACTTGCAGTGCATGTAATCTTTACATTTTATCAGTAAGTGTGTTCACTGGGAATCAAACCACAATCTTTGCACAGCTATGCTTGACCAGTGTAGTACACAATATGCACATTTTGAAATACTGTGGAAATCTTCACCAATACTAAACTACTAATATGCTGAATCCAAATTGACTTGGTGTACTGTGCTCTTCTATCCAAGTAATAATTAACGGCAGTCGGTTATTATCCATTATTAAAAAATAATGCACATACAAGGTGGTATATATTTTTTTTCTGCAGTTTTTATGTATTAATTTGTAATGTTTAATGTATTAATATATTAATTTTTCAATGTATTTATTTTGCTACCACACGTATATTAGTATGCTTTATTTGTTGAAATTAAATAAATCCGTTTTTATTTTGGCATAACGTTAGTGATTTGCAACGTTCATAATGCACACCCTTACAACGTTTGTTAGCCAATCAGAATGAAGCATACAACCGCCCCATGGTATAAACATTATTAATTAATACCGTAAGTCATTGTATCACCTATCTATAGTCTTAAACTCTCATAGGTAAAAAAAAACCTGACATCAGCTGGGTTTAAACGATAAGATTAGTGATCCCTTGCCTTTACTTTCACGCATCACACAGACGGATACAAATTCAGCACCACGCAACTCATTACATTTAGCCATTTGTGATGTAATCATAGATCAGTGGATGTAACCCCACTGCTAAATATGGCTCAACCCAAAGTTCACGTCTGCAATGGCTCTTTTAAGCACTTTGCATGAATCTAAAGGCACTAAAGGGCATAAACCCACTGGACCTGACAGATACATAAAGCTTTATTTGATGAAACGGCCACCCGGAATTTGCAGCAATCATATGCAACCATAATCTCTGGCATTTATAAACACTGGGCTTCTTACCATTTTTCTGCCTGTACGCCGGAAGTTCGCCTCAGCAATGAAGAACAATGAAAGACAGTAGAGATATAAGAGGAGAATCCTGCTCTTGATCTCGTGCTTTTGTTAATAAAACGCCACGTTTATGTTTGGATGTGGCTGCTGTTTTCCGTCCGTTTCCACTGCAGCAGCGACGCGAGGAAGAGCCGCAAGGCGGGGCGGAAGAGGCGCGCTGCCATTGGACGAAAGGCACGCACGCGCCGACAGGCGGTCGTTTCATACGCCACATACGGGCACTTTCAGCTAACCTACTTCCTAGTAGTGATGGGAGAAACGAAGCCTTTCGAAGCTTTGAACCAATTGCTTCGTAAATTGATTCAGTTTTTCGAAGCGTTCGAAACACCATACACGATGGCGACACCTGCTGGTCAAAATAGTGTAAAAGCAGCAATATCTGTCCAAACATTTTACACTTTTTAAAAAATAACAGCAAGATTGTTCTAAAAATATGTTTTTAAGAAAATAAATTATTTATTTTAATTAAGACATAATTAAAAGTGTATTCTGTGTTTTTAGTTTTATTTATGGCAAACACATAATTAAAAAGAACTTCCTTTTTAATTATGCACATTTTTTTCATTAAGTCTGTCTATAAACAAAAAGTAGACAAAATGGTAGTGTTATTAGTCAGAAGGATCGAATGTTTTATAAACTTTTACAATAAAACTGAACCGAGTTCACCTACACTGGTCATTTGTGATCAACACCCCCCCCCCCCCCTAGTGGTGAATCGTCGGATTTTCGAAAGGTTTCGAAACAGTTATGACGTAACGAAGCGATCGTTTGCTGCAATCACGTGACTTTGGCCAGTTTGAAACAAGCTCCGAACCAATGATTCGAAACAGGTGAATCCGACGAGTCACCTCCCACGTAGGAGTGGAAGGAAATGAAACTGCGATATACTAGCAAAAAACTCTACAAAGCATGAAACAGATCTGCATGTACCAATAAGTAGAGCAAAGGTCAGAAGCAATTGTGGAACACAGCTGTAACAGGACGTCATTTATACAGTATACAAAATCAAGTAGCCACAATAAGCATAAGGAAGGGCAGAAGCCCAAGAGAAGAGACGTTAGTCTCGCGTTTTAGAATGGGTCACACTGGTATAAATACAACATTGTGCAGAATAGGACAACATCCCACTGGATTATGCACTGATTGTAATGTACAAGAGACAGCAAAGCATTTACTGTTAGACTGCGAAAATATAAAGAACATAGGGCAGAATTAAAGGCACACATGGATGAACAAAGCATGACACTTGAGCATTTATTAGGGAAAGAATCTGGGAGTATACACAATTTATTAAATTTATTTTTTTTAATTACTGGGTTAAAGGGACACTTCACCCCTTTGCATAAAGCTTTGTATAGTTAGAACCACAGTCATTTTTTTGAATGGTTGTGCATCATTTCCTCAGTTGCCGCTGAGACAGGAGAAATACAGATTTCAGTGTTGCACTTCCTTCTTTCAATTATGTAAAAATCATCATTTTGCATCATTGAAAGGAGGAAGTACAATATCTTTGTAGAGGGGGTGAGACTACAAACACCCCTTTTCTTGATCAAATAGGCACCAAATTCTAAATGTATGTTACATTTCGACTACAAATATGACGCACTTTCAATAAAGATTAATGTTTCCTCTGGTGAAATGCTCCTTTAAAGGGCACAGAGAATGAAAAACCATTTTTACCTTGCCTTTGTTGAATAATGGTAGTCTACCCGCATTCACAAACATACAAAAAGTTCTAGACATGCTAAACATCTCAGTCTCATAGAAATTCCTCTTTTAGAAATGTCAGCCAGAAAACGGCCCAATCTGAAAAACTGATGCTTATGACATCACAGGCATCTCACTGCCCCTCCACTTTAAAATAATTGGCTACATTTTTTGAGTGGCAGCAAAGTCAGCCAATCAGTAATGAGATTGCAAGTTAAGCCAGTAGGGGGAGCCAAATAGAAGCAAAACCGCTTGTTTAAAATCCCCCACCCTAATAGAGCTATCTGAGAGAGGTTTTTAGGAAGCTTCTAAAGCCCGGGATACACTGCACGATTATTGGCTGTCCCAGACGAAAGATTGCCAATGTGAAACAATCGTCGCGATTTCTGTGATTGTGGCTCTTCATCGGTGGTCCTATATGTCGTACAATGAGAGAGGTTCAAAGACGGCCGTTTTCCTGGTCTTGCGTCCAAAGATAGCCTACGATAGTTTTCTGACAGTGTCAGAAATTCGGCATGATCACCGAATTTCAGTGTGTTTGCTGCTACGACCTGCGCGCCGGTATTTGTTTACCACGAGCGCATGCTGGTGACGTTGTGCAACGTGTGACGCTGCCGCCGAAGCTTCCGTGTCATCATCGTACAGTCTACATGCCTCTCGTACCAGAGTTTAAACAATACATGTCGCACAGTGTGATAAGGTAATGATCTTATAGGAGGGCAAAAATCGTGCAGTGTATTCCGGGCTTAAGGCATTACAGACTCAATTACCATTGTTTGTCTACATGTCACATCACAGAACAAGGATAAATACCCCATTCAATCATTCTATGTCACCTTTAAGTGAAATAATTTAATAAGGATTTTTTCCCCCCTTTGATTTCATTCCAATGCCCACATTCCAGTTTATGAGGTGGCGGTAATGCACCTTCTAAAAGAGTTTCCAACCGCCATTAAACATGAAAGAAGAACAACCCACTTCCTGCAAATTACACAGAGAAATAACTAGACCACTTAACTTAAAAAATGAAGTCTGATATTGTTTTATGTAAATATGCCAAGGATTTATGGAAACAATGGACTTGGGTTGGTTTTCTCTGCTTACAATAAACTTTTTTTTATTAATTAAGTATGTTTTGATTTGGGAGTCAGGGTCCAAGATGTATGATTACCGTGATGTATTAACACTAATAACAGCTATCAGACGTACTAGTTACATAATTTATTGGTCATTGTTTGTAATATAATGACTTGATTCCAATAGATTCTAGTCTATTCAACAGTATAGGATGCGAAATGGTATCAAATGCTGCACTAAGGTCAAGAAATATGAGTATTGTTAAAAGACCAGCATCAGCCACTAGTAATAGATCATTAGAAATTAGGGATGCACCGCTAGGATTTTTTGGGCCGATACCGATTTAAACAGACAACTTCTGGCCGATACCGATGCCGATATTAAACACTTGTATACAATACTATACAGTTGGTCTATTAGCTAGTTTATTTCTGCATCAAATTATTTTTACTGAACATGGATTGGATCTAATTAACATTCAACTGACCAACATAATAAGAGAGGCACAAATGAAGCTAAAACAAATATAATAAGACAGCATGACGACCGTAAAAGGTGGTTTTTGCTATTCAGCATTTATTTTATTGACAACATTAACTAATTTTTTTTTTACATATAATGGATTTCTTTATGCAGTTAATTAATAAACAATCGGTATCGGCCTTTCTTGTGCTATTGCCGATATGCCGATGGTTTCAAATTCATCAAAAATCGGCCGATAAATATCGGCGGCCGATACATCTGTGCATCAGTATTAGAAATCTTTACAAGTGCAGTTTTAACACTGTAAAAAGCACAAAACCCTGATTGAAAGTTCACGGAGCTAAAAAGCTAAATATTTTCCAGGATTTTTGACAAAAACTTGGTTTGTGTATGTAAATTTGAAATGGGTCTAAAATTATCAGATTTCTTTGTGTCTGTCCCCGGTTTCTTAAGGATAGGTGTTATAACAGCAGTTTTAAGTGCAGTAGGGACAGTAGAAAGAAGTGATGTATGGATAATATCAGTGATTAAAGAGAAAAAAAGATGATAACCTAACTTTAACCAATTGAGTCGGTAGTGGGTCTAGTTGACATGTGAAAAATTTAGATTTTTGTATGATGGAACAAATGTCTTCAACTGTTGGAATTTTAAAAACAGAAAATAAGGGGAATGGCAAAAAGCCACAATGAATTTGGTTACGATCAGGGTTTGGTGGAACCATTTGCTGGTGGATGTGCTCAATTTTCTTATTAGAACAAAAAAGAGCATAAATGCTTCACACAAATCTGTAGAGTCTGTACACAAAAAAAAAACAGTCAGGTGATAAATCAGAAGTAGTGCAGTTTCGATGAATCACACCTGTACAGCAGACCAAATCAAGAGTATGACCTTTTAAATGAGTTGGGACATTAATAAATTGCTATAGACGAAAACCATCTAGACATGCTAAAAACTCTCTAGAATATGAATTTTCTGAATTATCCACATGGATATTAAAATTACAAACCAAAACCACGTTTGGAAACAATGAACAAAGAAGTTAAAACGTTGAAAATTCCTGCTGGAATACAGAACTGGCCTTTGGAGGCCTGTACACAATAGCAATGATAGTTGGTACAAATCCATTGATTTGTAAAGCAACAGATTCAAAGGAAGTATAATCTCTCTGACCACCTCTTACAGTTTTTGAACTGTATCTGGAATCCCAGAAGGCAGAATGAGTTTGTGAATTTCAATGATACGCAACCTTACTTGTTCTGACATCTTCAGAGCTCTGCAAAACACAAGAGGAAAACATTTTAAGTTTAGCATATTTAAAAGGATACTCCATCGGAAATAAAAAATGAGCCCCATTTGATTTACTCAATGATGTCAAGTTATCCAAGATACATATGACCATCTTCTTTGAGGCAAACGCAATTGGAAAAACTTCTGTGAAGGATGGATGCACTTTTTTGTGGTTCAAAACGTGCTTAAAAAAAAAACACACCCTAGTTAGTTACTACCATTATAATGCTTGAAAGAGCCAGGACATTTAATAACTCTGATTGTGTTAGTCTCAAAGAGGATGGAAATATGTATCTCGGATGACTTAAGGGTTAGAAAATCATGGCCTAATTGTCCATTTTTCAGGTCAATAAAACAGGTCAAGACTTATATGCCATTACAAGTTTCTGTTACGTTTGTAACTTCTGTGACAGAAAGCAATATACATAAATAACATAATATAGCAGAAGCATGAAATCTAAGGAAACCAATGCTTAATGCTTACCTAAAAAGTAACATTAATGTGACACTTCAGGGCTACCATACATTTTTCCCCAAAGTTGTATGCAGCCAATAGCACAACATCATTTAATTCATTATGAACAAGGAATTCAAGATGTCCCGGTGCTTCCAACTCATGATCTTATATGTTCATCATACCAGGCTTTACGCGTCTTCACCAAGAATCCAACAATGTTCTTAACAATAACAACTTGGTGTATTAGAACAAAATATTGTGCAGGTATGATTCTTGCTCATGGCTCTACTGCTGTACTCAACAGATTTTGTTCTATGACAGATCACTGTTTTAGCCAAGTGCACAGATGCCTGACTGGGGATTCTGTGTTGCTTCCTATACATCAGTGTTGAATGAATCCAAAGGCACATGAGAGACACGAGACACAGACAGGGATGGTTTTGAAGAGATCTGTGACTGATAAGTTATCAACAGCTGATGTTTTGTAGCAAGATGTTCTTAAAAGAATGTGTATACAACACATTTAAAGAACTTGTTTTCCTTCAAAATGCATCATCCACATAGTCACAAGAAGGCCTTTATCAAACCTGGAGAGTGCTCAAGAAAATGATGCTTTGGGATCAATTTCTCAGTTGGGAAAACATTCAGAAATCCAGGTTTGTGTTTAGATATTTTGATGCCTAGGTAGCAAATGGTTTTCAGTGTATGAATTGGAACTACTGCAAGCTCAACAATTTTTTGCAGCTATACTGGTACATCAGTAGGAATTTTCAGTCCAATGAGAAAAGAAAGAAATCCTAGAGAGCCCAGTTTTCATGAGGATTTCCTCCTATAGTATTCCGGGAAGCAAAATTGACAGGTACAGTCTTGGGACAGTTAGTTCTTTCTGACCATTTGAATGGAATAGTCAGAATAAATGACTCCATTAAACATATAGTTCTAAAGTCTAAAGTTTCTTCTTCATAAAAACACTGAGACACAAAGCAATATCCATGGGAACCAGGGACGTGCACAGACATTTTGAGGGGCAGGGGCTCAAGTGAAATAAAGGGCACTTCTCATAATTATGTATATATTTTTCTTTTTTTTTTAACAAAAAGTATATATTAACGCAATTCTGACTTCCTTTTTAAAAAAAAAAAAGATTAAAAAAGTTAATTAATTTTATCTTCCTCAAACTCACGCAATTGTTTAATTTTCAAAATATGTCTACAAAATAATCAGTTCACACAGACACCATGGTCTCCTTAGTAGTCTAGGTTTATAGAGCAGCAAAGGAAGCCATTACACAATGTGCATGTTTTGAAAACATTAAATTACACATTAATTACAAATTTGTTAAAATGCTAAAAACAAAGTTTGTGACTGCTGAGTTAGCGCTACATTCCAATAAATGCTATATCATATGCTAGCGTTTAGCTGATTAGTTGTTAGTTGTTACACAAAATGTATTTTTGTCAAAATGTATTTTTTTGTTTTTCTAATAACAATTTAACATATTATGACAACACATCCTATGGCACCTTTAATCTGAGGTTTCATATTTATTAGGGTTACACATGTCAGAAACAACAAATATAAATTAGGCCTATTTTATTTGTATTTTATATTTTACTTTTTTGTGATGTCAGTGAAAATTCAGACTGGGCAAGTAAAATACTGAACCATCAGATTTCTTCCCAATCTACTCCAGCACTCCAGTATAACACATTATACTTATTTAACAGCTATTACAAAAAACGCAAACAAAAAAAGCTTACTACTGCAGTTAGCAATTATTTTATTGTTTGTGCTTTCTTATTTTATGAGCAGTCTGTTTAAACTACATACACTACACTGTTACAAGTTTGCAACTCTTCAGGTTAATATGGGATTGCCATGGAAAACAATGTCCCTGAATCTTTATGTGTAACAACGTGTCCCATATTTTGTGCATAAAACTGTTAATATAAGAATGCTTTCTTCCTCACACACTTACCGGTAGCTGCCTGCATAATCATGCACATGATCGCGTCTCGTTCAGGCTGAGCTTTGGCGCTTGAAGCGCGAATGATGCAGCACGAGTGTAGACAAACCAATCATAAAGCGAAATAAGTTAGAGAGGCGGGACTAAGGAAAGGTAAAGCCAATCATATTAGCGATGTGAATTTTGGAGGCGGGACTCATCTGTTAACCGTTTGTTTTTCTTTATATAAGAGTTTAAATCTCATTTAAATGATTTCTGAATAAATTCATGTTAAATTAAATAAGCAACAAGTAAAAAAACAAGAAACAGACAGACATCAGTTTTTATATGAATAAAGATCTTTTTTTTTTTTTTTTTTAAAGCACCCCAGAAAAAAGGGCACTTTCTCTCCAGGAATAAAAAGGGCAGGTGCTCAAGCCCCCTTTGATGTCTATGTGTGCACGTGCCTGCTCTGTGATTTGCAGACGGCCCTTAAAGCAGCCTAGATGGATATGCAGCGAATATCAAACCTAAAACTAACTTACCTCGCTCCTCTGTGAAGCCTAATGTGGAAACGCAGGTTCCGTTTGACGCCGCCTAACGCAATGTTGTTTGGTCACGAGCAACTTCGCGACTGTCAGCGTTTGCCACAGATGTAAAAACAACAAAATACGGACCGTGGATATTAAGTCATAACCCGCCATTGTTTACAAATACGACACTGAGCTCATCGGCCGTGCGCCACAGGTAACTCCGCTTTCTCTCCGAGTTTACTGGTAATTTGATATGTGTGAATGATGTCTTACTGGTAAAAAGACGAAACGTCACTGCATGTGTGAACAGCACATTTTTGTTTTTACTAGTAAATTCATTCTGGTAAATTCATGGTAATAACAACAAGCACCTCCTCAGCCTCACGTCCGCCTTCCGCAATGTTTGTTTTCACTCCGCACGTGAACAGTGAATTGGGCGCGCACAAACTACCTCATCAACTAGATTTATCGTTGTTATCATGAGGCGACAGATTTTCATTGCGTGGATACATTTTGGCGGTATATCGCAAACGATAAGATATCGCCCATCCCTAGTCGACACAGGGGGTGATCCATAGGTAGGCGCAGCAGGCTTTGGCTGGAGGTTGGTGGACGCAGCAGGCCTTAGCAGAATGGGAGTGGGTGCAGCAGGCTTTGGCCGAGTGGAGAAGAATGACGCAGTGAGCTGAATGGGCCGGTTCACAGGAGGCACAGGCTATGGCTCTTCAACAAATAACCTGGAAATATAAAATAAGCATGTAATGAGTATTGATATGACGTGTGTGCTATTTGCTTCCCACAGCCAACAGGTAAAACAGAGTGCTTATGACAACTTACCTCCGCTTCTCACTACTCCCTTATCCAGCCTCGTGATGAACGTGCTGGTACTGGACCTGAGGCCGGTCTGGCGGTGGAAGGGATGTTGGCTGCGCAGGAGCTTCCGGGAATGGTTCATCTGACAGCATTTTCAGGTGACGCGTCACCTTCGGCAGTACCGTTGCCCCGTAGTTGGAATTTTTCTACTCCGTGGCAGTGAAGGTCGAAAAGGACTTGGCGTTCAAGTTGGTCAGAAGAATGACGAGACCACCAAGGATGGGATCGTCTCGGACTGCAATCCTTATTTGTTTATTTATTTCATTCATTTATTTAGCTGACGCTTTTATCCAAATGACTTACAATTGCTATATATGTCAGAGGTCCCACGCCTCTGGAGCAACTAGAGGTTAAGTGTCTTGCTCAGGGACACAATGGTCTCTCACACCAAAGGCGTGTGTCTTATCCAATGTGCCATCACCACTAATCCTCTTATACTGTCCCTTCAAAGAAGCTGTGACCTGGCTGAGGTGAGCTGATTGGCCGGTGCTCGGTTCTTCAGCGTCTTGGAGGAGGAGGTAGAGCAGGCGACTGTCCTCGGTCACCTGTGCCATCTGAGCGTACCTCATGCAGCCAAACTTGGTCTTCTGGGCTGCTCTGAATCCTTTGTCACTGAAAATGATATCATGACATTTTGTGTAGGTGTGTTATGTTTAATTATCTATTTCATCATAGGTTTCAACTGCTATTGAACTCACCGACACCACTTGTTGTCCGCATACACAACCTTTGGAGCAGAAGTGTTGGCACGGCAAAAGCGGACGACCAGACCTCTGGCCATGCGTGCGTAGCACCCCTCGGAATCGGACGCCGCCACCACCACTGTGATCAAAAACTGACCCCACTCATTCAGCATGCAGATGACGACGTACTGCATGGTGCCCTGGCCGTTGTTGTAGATCTTCCCTTGAGAATCTATAAAAACAAAGCAGAACATTCATTGTGTAGTATTTATCAACAGTCAGTCTGATCCATATCAGGGTTTCCCGCAGCATATTTCAGTTAAGGCGGCCCGCCTAAGCTTGGAAACCTTACCGCCTTAACTAACTTGTCCAAAAAAAAAAAAAAAATTCGCTGCACAAAAGGCCGTCAAGTTCATCTCGGAGAATAGCGCGTACGCGCATCACACCGCATGCGGGGACGCACGCCACACGGCCGAAATGAGATAAGACTTGCTCCATCATGTCTGGAGGACAGCCAGTTGATAAAACACGTGTCCGTGAGAACTGTAAGTGAACTTATGTTTTGGGGTTATTCAAGCCTGTTATTGTATTAGACTATAGTTCTTCTAATTTTAAAGTAAGTTAGCTGGTGATTTTGTTGTTTGAGCAACCTGCTAAGGTTTCACGTGCCTGTTGATTAGATACTGTATAATTGTTAAGCGCTCTTGCTCACTTTATTCATGTGCATTATTTACATGCTACAGTTACACTCCTTTAAGATAATGTAATTAATAGTGGGAAATAATCAGTTTTTACCATTTTTGCGCTATCTATCATCGTTTGCCAGACGTTCTACAACATCTGCTTTAGTTTGTGTTTATTAACCCTTTAGTTTCACTTCATAACGCAGCTATTCCCATGAGAGGTATCTGTTAAAAACATTAAAATTCATTAATAATCTAGTATGTGTTCATTTTTTGTAATAGTTTCTTCAAAATTAAGTTTTATTTGAGTGTTTTAAAAATAAATATTTTATTTATTTATTTAATTAAAATATTTAAATCATCATGACGCACCTTTGATTGTCACGCCCTTGGCCCCGCCCATCCGCCCAACCCTACCACCTTGACAAGCTAATTTTCTGCAGGAAACCCTGCATATTGACATGTTTACACTTCTAAAGCATATTTACACATCGAATTTCAACTCCACACTGTTGTAACAACATCTCTATGGTCTTAAGAAGTGAGCAAAAGTCTCCGATCACGTTTTGGAAGTATTTCCAGGGATTTTCAGGTCATTTCATCGGCGATTGGTAGCTCATTAATTCATTTTCAATGCATTAGTTTAATATATAATAGATGTTATTTAATATAAGCATATTAAAGCTTTACATTTAGAGTCCACACAGTAGGCTAGTACATTTGTCAAGGTCTCAACATGTAAAATCAATAGTTTGGTCGCATTTTAAACGCATTTCAGAGATCAAACCTTTGAAACTCCGTTGAAAAAAAACTGTTACGTGTTGAGTTAAGTGTTAAGTGTTGGTGTCCACTAAAGTCCATTAAAATGAGAAAAATCCTGCAATGTTTTCCTCAAAAAAGGGTGCTAGCCTAGTCAATCGGTGGTGTCATACGCCGCGAACGAGATATTATCATCTAAAACTTTGAATAACAGGCAAATTATCAAAATATATATCGAGTTTCATTCACTACTTAGCACTAGGGGTGTGCCGGTTTCAGAATTGGTGATGACGGTTATGACGTGAGTCAAATGTGACGGTTCGTAACATAACCGTCTGTGGGGGGCGTTTTGCTCGTTTAAATGCTTGTGGATTGACGCGAAAGTGTCATTTTACCATAAAATCATGAATGTGATGCCAAGTGTGTTTTTAACAGTAATGAATTTAAGCAATTTAACAGAAAGCAATGAAATATTTAAAAACACACTGTTGACAGAAGACTGCGCTGTCACTCTCTGCTCAGCATAAATGAATCCTCTCTCATCAAATGTTTTTTTTTTTTTTTACTTTATTTTTTATTGAACTTTTTAAGGAACATCCTCTATCCCAACATTCAAACCCCTTACAACAGAAGGAGAGTAAAAATGAAGTAAGAAGCAAATTAGATAATTAACACAAATAATATTAAGAATAAAAAAAAGGACATAAAAATAAAATAAAAACTATCATCAGTACAGTTTCTTTCCAGAGGACATTTTTATACAAAAGATAACAGTAGGTAATTGCATTTATGTTGCATTAAATTTTCCATACACATTTTTATGGCCCATCTTATTTACATGTCTAAATACAGTGAAATACTTTTCCATCTTTGCAAGAATATATCCATCTTCATTTGTAGACATGCAGTCATTTTTTCCATTATATAGACTTGTTTCAGTCTCTGAGTCCATTGAGCCAGATTTGGAGGCTGTTCTTCTTTCCAATGCACTGTTATCATTTTTTTTGCTATCAGTAACAATATTCGCAGTACATATCTCTCTTCTTCATTATAAATTTTTTTGGACAATGCTCCCAACAAACATACCACTGGATCTAAAGGTATCTCTAACTCTAGTATCTTGTTGATTTCTTTTTTAACACATTTCCAAAATTCTTGAATTTTTGGGCAATCCCAAAAAATGTGTGTATGATCTCCTATTTTACCACATTTTCTCCAACACAATGCCACCGATGTTTCTTTCACAAATGTAGAGATCATATGAGGTGTGTTGAAATATCTAATTTTTACTTTCCAGTCAAATTCTTTACTAAAAATTGACTATTAATGCCCTTATGGCATCCCTTCCATAATTCTTCCCAGGTGTCATCTTCAATTATAGTATTTAGTTCCAATTCCCATTTTCCTTTAACATCTCCTGTGTTTTGTATGATATTAGTTATCAGCCTTTTATACAAATGAGACACATGTCTTTTAATTGGAAAATGTTTTTCTGTAATATTAATAAAGTATTCTTCTATTTTGGTTGGTTCTTTAATGAGCAGGTCTTTCTCTTTATGACTTGTGATGTAATGTCTTATCTGAAAGTACCTATACATATCTGTAGATGGAATAGTAAATTGTTCTTGAATTTGTGAAAATGATTTAAATTCATTTCCACTAAATAACTGATTTATTGTTTTAAGACCTTTATCAGCCCATGTTCTAAATCCCCTGTCCCATATAGAAGGAAGAAATTCAATATTACCTACTATAGGCATAGCCCTAGAAATAGATTCTGGAACTCCAAAAATTTTTTTGATTTTTGTCCAGGTTTTAAGAGTATGTTTTACCCATTCATTTTCAGTTTTAATTTTTGTGCCTGATTTTATGTTTATATAAGGTAGAATGGATAAGGGTGTCTCATTAACTGAACTTCGTTCTATTTCAACCCATCCTGATTCTTTGTCATTTTTAATCCAGGCCACTACTGCAGTTAGTTGGGCTGCCCAGTAATAATATTTTAGGTTCGGTAAACCTAGGCCTCCTTTATCCTTTGGTAAGAGTAAAGTTTTAAATTTTATCCTGGGTTTCTTTTTCTGCCATATGAATTTACTAATTAATTTATCTAGCATATTAAAAACTGAAATGGGTACATTTACCGGGAGTGATTGAAACAAGAAAAGAAATCTGGGTAGTAAGTTCATTTTTATTACCTCAATTCTGCCTAGTAGTGAGAGAGGGAGAATCTCCCATCTCACTATATCTTTTTGTATTTGTTTTCTCTCTCATCTATTTTGATAATCTTCAGAGAAACAGATTTAATTGTGTCTATATCTGTCATTACATGGACCAGAATGTGGGTTAAAAAGCGTATTGAAGAGGTTTTGCTCATAAATGCATGTAAAGTAAAGTAATATGAACTTGAGATTTTTATACTGTTATTAAACTGCACAGTATGCGCTGCAAACACAGCCGACAATGGCCACGCGCGGCAAACGCACTCCACATACAGTACGCGCTGTTCAGTGCTCACACTTGCGAAGTAAACCGGCGTTTGAATAAACAAGACACTGATTAGCTACTTACTCTACGTTTATTTAAAATTAACAGCAAGACAAGCAGTGAATCTGCTTTCAGGAGAGTTAGTAGATTAGAATGGGAGGATTTGAACTTGAAAAGAGGAGTGTACTGACGCCTTTCCGCGGTTAAAACAACATTCCTTCTTATGGTCATTCATGTTTATTTGATGCTATAAATTAACTAGAAGGAAGAGATGATTTGAAAGGTGAGACTTTGTTTAATATGTTTAATCTCAAAAGTAACCTGGTCTGTCCTGTATGTCAGCGTGTTGTCAGTGTCTGCTCCGCTCTGTATTTTTCACTGCGTGAGAACATGGTGGGGCGTATAACACAGACTGTTAACAATTGTTTTAAATAGTATTTAAAAATTCTTTATGATAATAATGTTTTTTTAAATATTTTAATAACACGGTTTTGTCGGTTATAGAGTTCTAATGACGGTGTTCAACTATAACCGTCGGTCTCACGGTTATATAATGACCGTCACAGCCCTACTTAGCACACAAATACAACAAACCTGTGAGTAAAGAAACACAATCGAATCGCTCCTCACTGACACCGACTCCAAATGTGAATATTTAACTTACCAGTAAAATAAAAATAAATAAATTATTAAAAAATAAATTAGATGACGTTTTCTAATCCTCGCTCAATGATTGGTCCGTTGAGCGCCGAGCTCTGGGGCATGTTCAATCTCACACCGGTGCGCAACGTTTTGCTACGGTTTCCGGGTTGAACGACATGTTCCTTGAAACGGTCTGCAACGGAATCCAACAGGTTTTAGGAGACAGGGGTAGCTGCAGCTTGGAGCAATGGGCGTGGCAAGAGGTAGGGGCGTGGCAGGAGGTATGGGGCGTGGTAAGAGGTTTCTCATTGGTCAAAGGAGCTTCCTCCTGGCAACTGCGTTGGCCAATCAGCCGTAACCATAATTTAACGTCATTTCCTTTAGCTAAAAATAAATCGTAATTTTCTTTTGATGGAAAAAAGAAGATGGATATAATACATGTGCGATATAATTTGATGGTCTCTTTGCTTGACGTCTTTTCAGCTTCGGGGATTATTTAATTGTTGTTGACAGATACATGTTACAGTGAGAAAAATTAATGACAGCATTTGCATCGAAGACATCCGAGTCGGCGATTTATGTCGATGTCCGTTCTGTGCTCTCAATGTTGTTAGACCTATCGTGAATATCGCAAGATACAAAGCCATTTGCAAAGCCACAGACTTCGTGCGGTTCGCCATGAAGGGGGTCACTGTGCGTTCTATTTAGATAGAGAGTTTGATGGCTTCTGTTCGAAGGAATGAGTTTTGAACACAAGAACACAAGCCTTTGATGACAACTTCAATTGACGTTTCAAAAAAAAATTTGTAAAAATGACTGAATAAATGTTTTTTGGATAAAATGGTGTTTGTTTTGCTTAATTGATTAATGTCACTAAAAAGAAGTTTATTAAATCGTTTTTACTTTTACTTCATTTAATAATTATATGGTGAGTGTTTGATCAAACACGTATATGCCTTTATACAGCCAAAACATTTGCTGTACCATTTTTATAAAAATAACATTACTTTTAGAGACATTTTTATCTTTAAAATAATAATTTGTTTTTAATGATTTTTTTTATTTTATTATTTAGTTCAAATACAGACATTTCAAGTATAGTGCAATAAAAAACGATGAATACAAAGCATTGCAAATACAGCTCTAAATGTGTAAATCGGAGAATAACAAGTATAAAATGAAAAATACAAATTAATACAAAAATAAAAGTTTATGAATCAAAGTATTTATAGATATTTTCAAAAACTTTTTGTTTTGTGATCTCATGGTTGAACGGGTTTCAAAGTATACTGCGAGGATTATAAAAGGTAATATAGGAGGGTTTCTTTTATTTGTGTATTATGCATATAAAACGTCGACAAAATAATTTAATTATATAATTTTTTTCCAGAAAAATATGGGTTTTGGAAACAAAGTAAAATGTCATGAGGTTCTAAATTCTAATACTGGGAATTTCTATTTAAGGGAATATCTATTTTGAAGTCAGTCCAAAATGAAATAGAAAAAGGGCAATACAAAAATAAATGTTTAATATCTTTAATTGATGTTTTACAAAAAGTGCATTTATCACAAACATTACGAATGTTTTTAATGATTGATCCTGAAAAAGTTGCGGTGGTGATGACGTCATGTAACCCGCGCCATACAGAAGGTGTCGAAGGTAACGTACTTTTGAATGAATTCTCAATATCATTATTGTTATTTTAACAGTGAAAGAAATGTATGGAATAAATTTCCCGCCTAATGTATTGAGGTCACGGATCAAAAAATAATATGCGTGAATGAAAAAATAATACGCGCAAATTTGATCTTTAAACAGAATTAAAATTAAAATGCACAAAACTGAAAAACGAATGCAAAGTTATCCAAATTGCATACAAAATGGCATTTTCTTTGTTTATATTACTCCTTTATTTCTTCTCTCTAATATTTTCTGCTCATATTTATTTGTTTTGTATGCTTGTGCTGTTTTTTCTCTCGCTGTTATTTTCACACTCTGCGCTTGCTTTTCCAAAAGTTGCCGTTAGAGTTTCATGCAAATCAGGGCGGACTTAAGCGTCACCATTGGTCCGCTAGTTGCAGATTGACAGCTCCTTTAGCCAATCAGTTGAAGAGGAAGTTGACGTCACTCCAGTGCGACTCCCGGCTGCATAGCAGTGTTGCCAAGTCCGCTTATTATAAGCGACTTTGGGCTTGCTTTTTTGTAAAGTCGCTTACAAATATTAGTAGTCGCGTGTCGCGTTATTTTGGGCTTGTTTCCAAAGTGTAGTTGCTTATTTTGGGCTTGATCCCAGCTCCATAATAAGTTGTCAATCAGATATTTTCTATATGTTATTTAAACGTAGGAGTTTGTCTAGCCTGTTCTCTCCGTCTCTCCCCTTTCCCCATACACACAGGAGACAGCTGGGGCATGTTCAATCTCACACCGGTGCGCAACGTTTTGCTACGGTTTCCGGGTTGAACGACATGTTTCCTGGAAACGGTGTGCAACGGAATGCAACAGGTTTTAGAAGCGTTTTCTCTTGTTTGGTGGGTGTGTCAGAAATGTCAGCCCAATCAGCGGCAAGATGTATAAAACCACGCGATAGTAAAGAGACAGCTCTCTCAATGGGTTCAAGTTGGAATGTTGTCTTTCATTTTGGACAGCAAGGTCAGTGATTGTAACATCGAGGTTATTTTACAGTATTAAACACACATTTATAACGATTTCATCAGGCTTTAGAAACATTTAAAAAAGAACACAAAGAATGGCCTCTCAGCTACCGTAGTTGCAACTCTTGCGTCATCACAACAGGGTGTTCAATGCATCACCGTTTCAGTTTAATAAACGTTGTGCAACGTTTTGTCGGGGCTGAACGCAGCCCAGTTTTTTCCCACCCACACCTGTTTCTAATTGGCTCTTACCCAGATGGCAACGAGTACTAGCCAATCAGAGGCAGAGCAGGGCAATCAGTTTTTTTTCTGGCTAGGAAAACGTAACCAGTGAGTGATGTAAACTTTAAATTAATGCGCGCGAGTTGCGACTGATGTTGACTGACTGGACTGTAGGAGAGTTTTTGGAGGAACAAATGCCTGGGACAAAGTGGGAAAAGACTGGGAGAAAGAGAAAGGAGTAAAAGAATGGATTCAACCTGTCGTGTGGGACGACTCAAAGCACTGTGCAGAGTATCAGTTAAGTGTGAAATACGTGCACACCATGCGGACCTCGTACAACATGATAGCACATAGAAACATAACAAATACAGCCCCGTTCTCCTCAATGGTCTCGTACACACTGCAAACTTTCGGGAATGACAACCGCATGTAAATGCTGGAGCGAATCCCCTACATGTTCGTTTCATGTCTGTACGGAACAAGACTCACTCCCGAAAATGTGATGATTGACATAAATAACCATAGCAACGTTCTGCCGTCTCGCGTGCTTATCACTCACAGCTTTGACCAAAATAAACTAACATCATTGTGTTTTTTGAGGCTTACGGACGGACGGACGGACGGGGGGGGGGGGGGGTTTGTGCGTAGAAAGTCGCTTGTTTTAGGCTTGTTTTCACAGGCCTGGTTGCTTATTTGTCTCGCGAGATCTGGCAACACTGCTGCATAGTCGTGCAGGAGAGGATGGATAACCGTCAGCTGGCAAATATTAGACAATTAAATATCATTAAACAAAATATTGTTAGTGTTTGACAGAAATACACTTATGTCTGTTGTGAGTACTCTTTGTCAGTTCTTTAAGATAATGTGTCATCCAAGTAAATGAAAGTCCGTTAACACGAATACTTTTAGCTAGTTTAGGTTTAGGCGGTGGAGTGAGTCTTTGCAGTTTAAGGCTAAAATGAATTACATACATTGGCTTTACACATTCTATGCTCAGTACACTATAATGATAAAGTGATAATAGTTAAGTTATGTGCAAACGTATACAGTATAAAACTAAAAATATTACGATATCATAGGCATTCAGACCTTTCATAGATGGCTGTCTGCTTTTTAGGACAAATACATTTATGAAATTACCATTGGTAGACTTCAGCCAAGTTGTACATCTGAACGATCTTGACAAAAAAAAAATAATAATAGCAAACGGCCTGAATATCAGTGTGGTGCTTCAGGTTTTTATTTTGAATAAATGCACAGTAGTTATAACATGTTATAAAAGAAAGCTTTGTGTTTACTGTAGGGGATTTCCCAATATTGATAAGAAATAAAGCATTTTCAAACCAATTGCTTTTGTTTTATTTTCAGACCCATTGTGTTTACTCGGGCATTACATTATTTGTATTAATACAAATAAATAATAAATATTACAACTCAACAATACAGAAAAAGCTTTGTTTATTATCTGTGCTAGCTATAGATGAACTGCATAACCGAGTTAAATGACACAAGTTAAAATAACTGTATGCTAAATTTACATAAATTATAAACTGGTGCTTTAAGCTCCAAAGTATCCAGCAAGCTGCACAAAATGAAACTAAATATATCTGCCAACAATCTCTGAATTGTGAATTTCCATTAATAGTCCTTTATTGAGCCAATATTCATATTCTGAAAGCATACAATGCAAATAAGTTTAAAAACACTGCATTACTTTCTTGCATATGACGTGTGTGAATACATAGATACACATAATATACTTTAAATATTGGACATAAGGAGATTGGTTTAAAGATGTTTAAAATCTCCAGCATGTCTCTTGGTGTGTCAGAGCCAGAACACAGAAATGGATCAAAGTAGCCAGATTTAGTGCAAAGGTTTATTTATCTCCACATATATTAAGATTATTAGGTGACAGGCAGGGTTGTAGAAAGGCTACATGTGTTTCAAACCGTACACGGGAAGGCACTTGTACAGTGTACAGTTTTATAGGACCTGTTGCAATAAGACCACGTAATATTGTGCCAAAACGTTTGCAATATAAACGTAAAAACAAATATATAAACATGCATTTAAATCCAGCACAAAAATGCCACTGTGAGTGTATAATGAGCACATTAAAAGCAAAAGTATTCATATAACGGCATTTAATGTCTCGTATTACAATAAATATATCTCTCATGACTTCACATAACAGCATAAACTCATAAATAAACATATAAAGAAGCAGGATTGATATGCAAACTGTACTACTTAAATAAAGGTAATATTACTGAAGTAAACTTTGAGGTAAATACGCTAACCGCTAAGTTTAAATAAGCTCAAAACGGACTCTATAAATGCCAATAATTATATTTAAAGAAACTGTACATGCATACTTCACTACCTGTGAATATACAAAAAGTTATCTGAAATTATCAAAGCCCATCTGACGATTATCCATCTTCACCTGCACGAATCACGATCGCCTGCTGTGAGTCGCACCGAAGTGACGTCAACACCGTCTCTTCGACTGATTGGCTAGAGGAGGAGCTGTCAATCTAAAACTAGCGGACCAATGGGGACACTTACAGTCTGCCCTGATTTGCATGAAACTCTAACTGCAACTTTTGGAAATGCAAGCGCAGAGTGTGGAAATAAGAGCAAGGGAAAAACAGCACAAGCATACAAAACAAATAAATATGAGCAGAATATATTAGAGAGAAGAAAAAAATGAAAAATATAAACAAATAAAACGTCATTTTGTATGCAATTTGGATAACTTTGCATTCGTTTTTCAGTTTTGTGCAATATAACCTTAAATCTGTTTAAAGTTCTGATTTGCGCTTATTATTATTTTATTCATGCATATTATTTTTTAATCCATGACCTCAATACATTAGGCGGGAAATTCATTCCATAGAAATGTATTTTGTATAGTGTTATATATGCAGCTAAATGTTGTGCTATATGAAGAGTTGCCATTAGGGGGCAACAGTGTTCTATATTAGACTGAGTTCTGTACTGAATAAAGCAGTAAAAGAAGTGAGTGAATCAGCAAACAGCGTGTGAGTGTTGCTCTATGTGTTACGATAAAATTGTTTATATACATACATCAACAAGCAACATAATATATAGTGATTAAGTTTATGGCTCGCTTTTATGCGGATCAGGAAGCTTTTCGCGTCCAATTGAAAAGACCTTACGGCACGCCCCATTCCTCGTGGCACGCCCCATTTCTTTCCGACCTCTTGCCACGCCCATTGCTCCAGCCTGCAGCTACCTCTACTTGGGTTTTAGAAGCGTTTTCTCTTGTTTGGTGGGTGTGTCAGAAATGTCAGCCCAATCAGCGGCAAGATGTATAAAACCACGCGATAGTAAAGAGACAGCTCTCTCAATGGGTTCAAGTTGGAATGTTGTCTTTCATTCTGGACGGCAAGGTCAGTGACTGTAACATCGAGGGTATTTTACAGTATTAAACACACATTTATAACGATTTCATCAGGCTTCAGAAACATATAAAAAAGAACACAAAACATGGCCTCTCAGCTACCGTAGTTGCAACTCTTGCGTCATCACAACAGGGTGTTCAATGCATCACCGTTTCAGTTTAATAAACGTTGTGCAACGTTCTGTCGGGGCTGAACGCAGCCCAGGTGCTGTAAGCTTTTGGGTTTCCTTTCTTCTGTACCGGAATCCCTTCTCCCATACTCGCTTTTCTTCTTTTACGCCGATTGGTGCATTTCCTTTCTGTGCTCTGCGTTGGCTTGTCTCTTCTCCGTTTGTGTGTGCCGGCTCAGTCTCGTCATTTTCCCTTCCTCCACCAGGGGGCGGTCAGACGCTTATTTTCTGTCTCTGCTCACTGTCCAAAACAGCACGGCGGAGGAGCGCTAATAAACATAACGCTGCATTGTTGCAGGTGATTTACGCCTTTCACGTTTCAGAACGTGCCTGTGTGCTTGTCTGTTTTTTTAGTGGGAAAGTTGTTTACATCGTCCCATTTGCTTGCTCCTCTCTATGGGATGAGCAGCTGAGTTAACAAGACACTGCGCATGCTCACTTTTAGTCGGGTAATAAAACTCGGGATGATTTTCCATCCATGTTATCACTACCTAGTAAAGACTTTTTATATTCTATGATTGAGTGCTGTACGAGCTTGCATCGATTTTTATTTATTTATTTGTTTGTTTATTTTATTATTTTTTGAATTATAGTCTATGGGGGACGAACCTAAACCAAAGTGAACTTCCGATCTGTATGTTTCGGCCTGGTTCCCCTCGAAGATCAGAGCTTTTGACTGTGCAGGAAGTTGGGCACTTGGAGAATTGAGCAATGAAAACTACTTCATTTTCTCTTTATCTGGAGCAAGAGTTATATGCGGCATCCCCTTCCCGCAGGAAGGTACTTTGAAATTCATCCATGGTCTCTCTGGCCATGCAGGAGCGAGCGTTTTTTTTTTTTTTTTTAATTAGTGGAGGATAATTATTTTTAATAATATGATTGGATTTTATACTAACTTGAATGCAGTATTCCACTGTATTAAAAATATGTGTATATCTGTGGGATTTTTTATGTGGATAGGAAAGCGTCTTGTATTGCTCCTGCATCATATGTAAACTAAATAATTAAATAAATAAAAAATAATGAACTACATAGATGCAGATGTCATCAGTTAAAGTACTCACCTTTGATGTTCGCTCTGCTCTGCTACCTTGGCTGCGGAACCTAAATGAACTTAGAAAAGAGGCTAAAACCAGACTAAAAGATGGGGCGGCCGTTTTTATATGAGATTTCAAAGGGACTAAAGTGATCACAAATTCATGCACATATTGTGAAATAAATCAAAATTTTTTAGAGTGTCAGGGAACAATTTTGGGGGGGCTAAAGCACACCTGTAAAAGGGCGTAATGACCCTTGGCTGGATGGGGGCCTGTAGTCAGGGCTCTAAGAGAGTCACTTTTTTATCACAGTACTTACATAATATTTGTTTTCCTACCATGGAAGTCAATCAGCCGTGTGTTTACCATCATTTACCATCAAAATAACCTTTGTGTTCGTCAGAAAAATAAACTCATACAGGTTTGAACATGAGGATGAGATCATTTTTGGGTGAACTTTCCCTTTAGGAATTACGGAGGCTATTTTGGGGTTGTTTTACTACAAATTTAATTTTGATTCATATCATTATGTTTTATATTATTACGTTTAATGTAATAATGTGTTAAATTATCTGATTTAAATGTTAAAGATTTTTTTTAAAGTTACCGTTGTAGAGATATAAAGTAGTTCCTTTCCTGAGGTTAAATACGAGAGTCCTTCACATATAGGGCAGAGATCAAGTTCTCATCAATTTTGTTTTAAATAAAATTTGACTATACGATTAGGGGGCACTGCCCCTAATGCCTCCGGGCCTGTGCCCATGAAACACGTAAAACTTCAATGACAGTAAAATACAATAAAGTGAATAGATGAGGTTCCGGTAATATCATAAAATAATATTGTCCAAATGTCTGTAAGTGTTGGCTGTTCCTTTGGGTCAAAGTGACACATTTTTATCTTTAACAACATGTATAGTGACTAAAATAAGTCTTTGAACATGGTAAAGTGACATTTACTTGTAATACTTGAGTGCTTTCATTTTCATTGCCCTCCTTTAAACCTTTTGTTCTCTAAATTCTGTTCCTGAAAATCAGTGTTCAGCTAACTTCAGCCATAACTTATATTCAGACAAACTATGAAAGAAACTAAATCAGATTTGAAGTGCTTGAACCCAGATTTAATATGATATTAAACCTGAAATGGTCAAATTTCACATCACATTTAGTTGATTTAATATACATTATATGTTGCAATTCGGAAAAATACAATATCAGTGGAAAAACTAACACATCTAACATACAAAAGCTCACAAGTGTACTAACTTACACAATTATACTGTACTGACTACACACAATTATTGCATATTTATAACTAAACACCATTAAAAACCATCGGAAGTGTTTTCATTTAGCCTACATGTAAATACTGTAAACCTGCTACCTTGAATAACAACTTCTATTCTAAATTCTGTTAGAGTAAACATCCTTACAAGATTTTTAGAGGTAGACAAACAACAGACAACACCACAAGAAACATCATAAAGTGCAACCATTTTGTATCAAATCCAAGACATATTCAACAAAAACTCCCATTTATAAATTCAACAATAAAGCTACTTTATATAAAAATATGACAACCGATACGTCCTTATTGAGTATTTTTACAAAGAAGGATTTGATTCAGTAGGGTGGTTTCTAGCTCATCTTTACACTCGAAAAATAGGTGGGTTATTTTTGACCCATAATGGGTAAATACTGGACAGAACACATGCCGGGATAAAAATTACCCAATGTTGGGTTGTTGTTATGCAACCATTGGGTATAATAACCCAGCAGTTGGGTTAAAACAACCCAGCATTGGATCAATTTTAACCCAGCTGTGTGTTCTCCCCAATATTTACACATTATGAGTCAAAAATAACCCAGCTATTTTTAGTGTAAGCTCCGTAATAAAATGTCTTCTTTCCCAGTTTCACACACGTCCAGGATCCATTGGCATGTAAATTAACATTACTGTCCAAAAATATGTCTAAAACTGTATTATACATTAGAAAAATATCCTTTTTTTTTCCTTCATTTTTTGTTTTCTGCATATTAGTGTCATTGTGTTACTTGTAGCATATACTATGTATAGGAAATAATCAGTCAATGTTTTACAATTCTGTATGACTAAGAATTCTTGGTTTAGAAATATTTCACATAAGCACGTGTCACCACATAATGTAGAAATGATGTGCAAGTTGTGACATCTGTTGGTCATCAGCGCATGCTGGGATGCACACAACCATTGCATGTGGAGATGTGTAATTTTTTTTACAGGAAAAGCTCTTTATTTATCCACATCAATGTGCGCGTGTCATTTGGTTTACACTCATACTCAATACTGTTAAAGCTGTTCCCCCACTGGCAGTGGTCTCTTTTGTTGTAGTTGTAGAACTTGACCTGCCAGACAGTCTCAAAAAGGCCGGCCTGAGTGAACTGTTAAGCACACAAATCACACTTTTATCAGGTATAAAACTATTACACTATGAGAAACCTGTGACCCTCGAGTGTATAAAGTCTGTGAATTAGCTTTACAAAATCTTAATTGTATAAAGTTTTAGAGAAATTAAGTAATTGTAATTTTGAGTTTCAGTACTGAATGAAAATGCAGAAGTTTCTTTTGTTAGATCATTCAGATCCACATCACAGTGCATATTAGGATTTAATAGCTTTTAAGAATGATCTTCTATCAGAAGCACACATGAGATGCTTTCAAATGCTACATAAAAACAGTGAGGAAATTAAGTGCTTAAAGACCCTGCTATTTTGCAAGTTCTCCCACTTAGAAATCATGGAGGGTTCTGAAATTGTCATCGTAGGTGCATGTTCACTGTAAGAGACATAATCTACAAAAAATCCAGAAATCACAATATATGATTTTTTAAACTATTTATTTGTATGATACAGCTAAAAATAAGTATTTGAACACCCGTCTATCAGCTAGAAATCTGACCCTCAAAGACCTGTTAGTCTGCCTTTAAAATGTCCACCTCCACTACATTTATTATCCTAAATTAGACGGACCTGTTTGAGGTTGTTATCTGCATAAAGACACCTGTCCACCCCATACAATAAGTAAGAATCCAACTACTAACATGGCCAAGACCAAAGTGCTGTCCAAAGACACTAGAGACAAAAATGTACACTTCCACAAGCCTGGAAAGGGCTACGGTGAAATTGCCAAGCAGCTTGGTGAAAAAAGGTCCACTGTTAGAGCAATCATTAGAAAATGAAGAAGCTAAACATGACTGTCAGTCTCCCTCGGACTGGGGCTCCATGCAAGATCTCACCTCGTGGGGTCTCAATGATCCTAAGAAAGGTGAGAAATCAGCCCAGAACTAGAAGAGGAGCTGGTCAATGACCTGATAAGAGCTGAGACCACTGTTTCCAAGGATACTGTTGGAAATACACTAAGATATCATGGTTTGAAATCATGCATGGCACGGAAGGTTCCCCTGCTTAAACCAGCACATGTCCAGGCCCGTCTTAAGTTTGCCAATGAACATTTGGATGATCAAATGTTTGGAGGAAGAAGATTGTTGAGTACAATCCAAAGAACATCATCCCTATTGTGAAGCATAAGGGTGGTAGCATCATGCTTTGGGGGTGTTTTTCTGCACATGGGAC
Source organism: Paramisgurnus dabryanus (assembly GCF_030506205.2). Taxonomy (NCBI): domain Eukaryota; kingdom Metazoa; phylum Chordata; class Actinopteri; order Cypriniformes; family Cobitidae; genus Paramisgurnus; species Paramisgurnus dabryanus. The sequence goes on along the minus strand of NC_133356.1, from coordinate 33,566,720 downwards.
AGGGCGACTGCACTGTATTAAGGAGAGGATGACCGGGGCCATGTATTGCAAGATTTTGGGAAACAACCTCCTTCCCTCAGTAAGAGCATTAAAGATGGGTTGAGGCTGGGTCTTCCAACATGACAATGACACAGCCAGGATAACCAAGGAGTGGCTCTGTAAGAAGCATATCAAGGTTCTGGCGTGGCCTAGCCAGTCTCCAGACCTAAACCCAATAGAGAATCTTTGGAGGGAGCTCAAACGCCATGTTTCTCAGTGACAGGCCAGAAACCTGACTGATCTAGAGAAGATCTGTGTGGAGGAGTGGGCCAGAATCCCTCCTGCAGTGTGTGCAAACCTGGTGAAAAACTACAGGAAACGTTTGACCTCTGTAATTGCAAACAAAGGCTACTGTATCAAATATTAACATTGGTTTTCTCAGGTGTTCAAATACTTATTTGCAGCTGTATCATAAAAATTATACATTGTGATTTCTGGATTTTTTTTAGATTATTTCTCTCACAGTGGACATGCACCTACGATGACAATTTCAACCCCCCCCCCATGATTTCTAAGTGGGAGAACTAGCAAAATAGCAGGGTGTTCAAATACGTATTTTCCTCACTGTACATAAATAATACTGTTACCCGTTTTATACTTTATACTAAAAATACTAATAAATACTACAACCCCAAAACAGAAAAAGTTGGGACACTGTAGAAATTGTGAGTAAAAAAGGAATGGAATAATTTACAAATCTCATAAACTTGTATTTTATTCACAGTAGAATATAGATAACATATCAAATGTTGAAAGTAAGATATTTTGAAATGTCATGCCAAATATTGGCTCATTTTGGATTTCATGAGAGCTACACATTCCAAAAAAAGTTGGGACAGGTAGCAATAAGAGGCCAGAAAAGTTAAATGTGCATATAAAGGAACAGCTGGAGGAGGACCAATGTTTAGGAATGGGAATGTTGTCCTATTCTTGTCTAATACAGACTTCTAGTTGCTCAACTGTCTTAGGTCTTCTTTGTCGCATCTTTCGCTTTATGATGCACCAAATCTTTTCTTTGGGTGAAAGATCTGGACTGCAGGCTGGCCATTTCAGTACTCAGATCCTTCTTCTATGCAGTCTTGATGTTGTAATTGATGCACTATGTGGTCTGGCATTGTCATGTTGGAAAATGCAAGGTCTTCCCTGAAAGAGACGACGTCTGAATGGGATCATATGTATCTAGAACTTGGATAAACCTTTCAGCATTGATTGTGCCTTTCCAGATGTGTAAGCTGACCATGCCACACGCACTCATGCAACTCCAAACCATCAGAGATGCAGGCTTCTAAAATGAGCGCTAATAACAACTTGGGTTGTCATTGTCCTCTTTAGTCCGGATGAAATGGCATCCCAGTTTTTCAAAAAGAACTTCAAATTTTGATTCGTTGGACCACAGAACAGTTTTCCACTTTGCCAAAGTCCATTTTAAATGAGCCTTGCCCAACGAAAACGCCTGTGCTTCTGGGTCATGTTTAGATATGGCTTCTTTTTTGACCTACAGAGTTTTAGCTGGCAACAGCGAATGACACGGTGGATTGTGTTCACTGACAATGTGTTCTGGAAGTATTCCAGAGCCCATGTTGTGATTTCCATCACAGTAGCATTCCTGTATGTGATGCAGTGCCATCTAAGAGCCCGAAGATCACAGGCATCCGGTATGGTTTTCCGGTCTTGACCCTTACGCACAGAGATTGTTCCAGATTCTCTGAATCTTTGGATGATATTATGCACTGTAGATGATGATAACTTCAATCTCATTGCATTTTTTCTCTGAGAAGCTCAGAAAACTATTTTTCGCTGCAGCATTGGGGGAATTGGTGATTCTCTGCCCATCTTGACCTCTGAGAGACACTGCCATTCTGAGAGGCTCTTTTTATACCCAATCATGTTGCCAATTGACCTAATAAGTTGCAAATTGGTCTTTCAACTGTTCCTTATATGTACATTAAAATTTTCTGGCCTCTTATTGCTACCTGTCCCAACTTTTTTTGGAATGTGTAGCTCTCATGAGATCCAAAATGTGCCAATATTTGGCATGACATTTCAAAATATCTTACTTTCAACATTTGATATGTTATCTATATTCTACTGTGAATAAAATATAAGCTTATGAGATTTGTAAATTATTCCATTCCTTTTTTACTCACAATTTCTACAGTGTCCCAACTTTTTCTGTTTTGGGGTTGTATAAGCTTTTTGGATTTTGGAAAAGAGACATAATCTGATAAAAATTAGATCTGCATCATATCAATTGAGTACAGAAGCTGAGCAAGGCCATGTGCTGTTATTTTTGCTTGATTGTTTACTAATGATCACGACTTAATTTCTCGTAATCTCAACATAACACATTGGTTGTTTTCTCATGATCTCTGGATTACAAAAAGTGTTTTTCTCGTGATCACGACTTATCTTTTGTTATCCCAAGATCATGAGAAAATTCTCATTATCCTGACATTTATGTAGCACCTCTCTGCTCTACTTGTGTGAAGGCTTATCTGTGTCCAAGGAACACAGGTTGATACAAGGGTAGAGTTCAAGGGGTTTGGTTGTCCAGTGTGAAAAGGAAAACCAGTTCAATCGAAATCCAATGGGATTGACTCGCCATCCAGTGTTCCAGCTCAGTGTTCCAGCTCAATAAAAAAAAGCAATCGGAGTTTGGGATAAAACAACAGAAGTCTTCTAGCCTCAACAATATGTAGACAAAATATGTACGAGGAATGGTAAGATGATTCAGATTTAGAAAAGTAGTTAGATTATATTACAAAAGTATCATATTTCTTAAAAGGGTTATTAATAACGTCTAATTACAATTCAAGTGGAGTCTCCAGAATGACAAACAAACCCGTCACCTAGGAGATAACTGCACCAAAGTAACAGTCTTTTCAAATATATTCAAAAACAAACCAGTCACCTTGAAGTTGACTATACCAAATTTAAAGTCTTTTATTAAACACTTTAAGCAGACCAAAAGAAAATGAAAAATAAAAACATATAATGTAAACAGCTTTTTGTTCTTGCTATATTTATATTTATTCTGGGTATTAATATGTATATATTTATATAGTTATTGAGCAATCTAATACTAAAGTTATGGTCTTAGTAACCAAACTTTAAGGTGGGTTACACCCTCCCCCCCAAATCACCCTGAGTCCCTTCATGGGTGTCTACAAGTCAAATTTTCTGAAAGCTATATCCTCAGGGGTGAGTGATTGTCTAGCTCATTAAAAGAGACCATGGCCCTATCAAAACCATCTAATATGGTGTGGGCAAAAGATATACGGGGGTTCCCAAGCAGGGAATACTGAAAACGGCTGGGAGCTCTCCGCATTCTCTCAGATCTCCTAGTAGGAGGATCTTCAGGAGGCACTTCATCATCTGGCACTTCATGGAGTTCAGATACATCTGAGGGCTCCAAGTTCCCAAAGAGAGGATCATCTTGAGACTCTTTTTCCTCTCAAGACTCTTTTTCCTCTCTCCAACAGTCATCCACAGGCTCAGGTAAGTCATTCTCACTGATTGCTGCTTTTTCAACTTCCTCAGCAGCAACAAGGCTTCCAGTAGCAGCAGCACTACGGACAGGACCCTCAGCATTGGCCGCAAGACTTTCAACATCAGCAGCATTAACGGGACCTTCAGCAGTAAAAGTGTCTACAGGACCTTCTTCCATGGATTTCACAGGTAACTTTCCCTCATGCTTGTCAGGTCCCACTGGGTGAACAGCTGGGGATTCATGGTGGCACTTGGGAATCTTGTAGACTCTGGAGAATCTTTTCTCATAGAGAGTTGGGGAACTTTCTGAGCAGGACGAGTCATCACTCTCAGGGTCTGAAGCTTCACTTTCTGACTGTTGAACAGGGTTGTTCCTTGTTCGTGATCGTCGTGTCGTTCCCTTCTCAGGTTGCTCTAGAATCTACTCATCAGTCAACACTCCACAAGGCAGCAGCAGGTCTATGTGGAGAGTGCGTGTTGGACCATCTTCTCCCTCAGGTTGATCAACATAGACTGGTAAGTCATCCACTTGCTTGATCACTTTGTAGACACTTGATTCCCACCAGTCAGCCAGCTTGTGCTTGTTCCGTAGCCGCAGATGTCGAACAAGGACACGGTCTCCCTCCGCCAGAGCAGACGCGCGGACAGACTTGTCGAAGCGTCTCTTGTTTCTGACAGCAACCTTCTCTGCATTTTTCATGGCCAATTCATAACTATCCTTGAGGTGAGACTTGAGCTTTCTTACATATTGAGAGTGGGAGGTAGATTGTATGCCTCTAACTGGCAGTCTAAAGGCAATGTCGATCGGAAGACGGGGCTGTCTGCCGAACATGAGCTCATAAGGGGAGAAACCGGTGACTTCGTTCTTAGTGCAGTTGTAGGCGTGAGTGAGGGGTTTTACAAAATCACGCCATCTGCTCTTCTCTTTATCTTTTAATGTTCCCAGCATACTCAGAAGGGTGCGGTTGTACCGCTCAACTGGGTTTCCTTGTGGGTGGTAAGGACTTGTTCTAACTTTCCTGATCCCGGTAATGGCACAGAGCTCTTTAATGGTGTGTGACTCAAAGTCCCGTCCCTGGTCACTATGGAGCCTCTCAGGAAATCCATAGTGGACAAAGAATTGCTCCCACAGACACCGTGCCACAGTGCAGGCTTTCTGATCTTTTGTTGGAATTGCAACTGCATACTTGGTGTAATGGTCAGTGGATGTCTTTGGTGTTGCGGTCAGGTTCCAGGGACAGAAAATCCATACAGACCAACTCCATTGGTCTAGTGGTCTGGATGTTGACGAGGGGTGCTGCCTTGTCTGGCTGAGATTTCCTTCTAACGCATCTGCCACAGGACATTATCTTCCTCTCGACATCCGCTGCCATTTTCGGCCAGTAAAACCTTGATCTCACCAGGTCCAAAGTGCGCTCAATCCCAAGATGGCCCATGTTTTTCATATTGTCTACCAAACTTTAAGGTGGGTTACACCGCCGAGTGAGTAATGGTGCTCATGGAGGGAGTGCTGCCCTTGTTGTGGATGTGGGCGATGGCCTGGGTGCCCACATGCAACATCAATGCATTGATCAGCTGGATGTTGTAGCGGTTCCCTGGTTCATTGGACACCTGCAGAACAAGGGCAGCACTCCCTCCATGAGCACCATTACTCACTCGGCGGTGTAACCCACCTTAAAGTTTGGTTACTAAGACCATAACTTTAGTATTAGATTGCTCAATAACTATATAAATATATACATATTAATACACAGAATAAATATAGCAAGAACAAAAAGCTGTTTACATTATATGTTTTTATTTTTCATTTTCTTTTGGTCTGCTTAAAGTGTTTAATAAAAGACTTTAAATTTGGTATAGTCAACTTCAAGGTGACTGGTTTGTTTTTGAATATATTTGAAAAGACTGTTATTTTGGTGCAGTTATCTCCTAGGTGACGGGTTTGTTTGTCATTCTGGAGACTCCACTTGAATTGTAATTAGACGTTATTAATAACCCTTTTAAGAAATATGATACTTTTGTAATATAATCTAACTACTTTTCTAAATCTGAATCATCTTACCATTCCTCATACATATTTTGTCTACATATTGTTGAGGCTAGAAGTATGGAATAAATTTCCCGCCTAATGTATTGAGGTCACGGATCAAAAAATAATATGCGTGAATGAAAAAATAATACGCGCAAATTTGATCTTTAAACAGAATTAAAATTAAAATGCACAAAACTGAAAAACGAATGCAAAGTTATCCAAATTGCATACAAAATGGCATTTTCTTTGTTTATATTACTCCTTTATTTCTTCTCTCTAATATTTTCTGCTCATATTTATTTGTTTTGTATGCTTGTGCTGTTTTTTCTCTCGCTGTTATTTTCACACTCTGCGCTTGCTTTTCCAAAAGTTGCCGTTAGAGTTTCATGCAAATCAGGGCGGACTTAAGCGTCACCATTGGTCCGCTAGTTGCAGATTGACAGCTCCTTTAGCCAATCAGTTGAAGAGGAAGTTGACGTCACTCCAGTGCGACTCCCGGCTGCATAGTCGTGCAGGAGAGGATGGATAACCGTCAGCTGGCAAATATTAGACAATTAAATATCATTAAACAAAATATTGTTAGTGTTTGACAGAAATACACTTATGTCTGTTGTGAGTACTCTTTGTCAGTTCTTTAAGATAATGTGTCATCCAAGTAAATGAAAGTCCGTTAACACGAATACTTTTAGCTAGTTTAGGTTTAGGCGGTGGAGTGAGTCTTTGCAGTTTAAGGCTAAAATGAATTACATACATTGGCTTTACACATTCTATGCTCAGTACACTATAATGATAAAGTGATAATAGTTAAGTTATGTGCAAACGTATACAGTATAAAACTAAAAATATTACGATATCATAGGCATTCAGACCTTTCATAGATGGCTGTCTGCTTTTTAGGACAAATACATTTATGAAATTACCATTGGTAGACTTCAGCCAAGTTGTACATCTGAACGATCTTGACAAAAAAAAATAATAATAGCAAACGGCCTGAATATCAGTGTGGTGCTTCAGGTTTTTATTTTGAATAAATGCACAGTAGTTATAACATGTTATAAAAGAAAGCTTTGTGTTTACTGTAGGGGATTTCCCAATATTGATAAGAAATAAAGCATTTTCAAACCAATTGCTTTTGTTTTATTTTCAGACCCATTGTGTTTACTCGGGCATTACATTATTTGTATTAATACAAATAAATAATAAATATTACAACTCAACAATACAGAAAAAGCTTTGTTTATTATCTGTGCTAGCTATAGATGAACTGCATAACCGAGTTAAATGACACAAGTTAAAATAACTGTATGCTAAATTTACATAAATTATAAACTGGTGCTTTAAGCTCCAAAGTATCCAGCAAGCTGCACAAAATGAAACTAAATATATCTGCCAACAATCTCTGAATTGTGAATTTCCATTAATAGTCCTTTATTGAGCCAATATTCATATTCTGAAAGCATACAATGCAAATAAGTTTAAAAACACTGCATTACTTTCTTGCATATGACGTGTGTGAATACATAGATACACATAATATACTTTAAATATTGGACATAAGGAGATTGGTTTAAAGATGTTTAAAATCTCCAGCATGTCTCTTGGTCAGAGCCAGAACACAGAAATGGATCAAAGTAGCCAGATTTAGTGCAAAGGTTTATTTATCTCCACATATATTAAGATTATTAGGTGACAGGCAGGGTTGTAGAAAGGCTACATGTGTTTCAAACCGTACACGGGAAGGCACTTGTACAGTGTACAGTTTTATAGGACCTGTTGCAATAAGACCACGTAATATTGTGCCAAAACGTTTGCAATATAAACGTAAAAACAAATATATAAACATGCATTTAAATCCAGCACAAAAATGCCACTGTGAGTGTATAATGAGCACATTAAAAGCAAAAGTATTCATATAACGGCATTTAATGTCTCGTATTACAATAAATATATCTCTCATGACTTCACATAACAGCATAAACTCATAAATAAACATATAAAGAAGCAGGATTGATATGCAAACTGTACTACTTAAATAAAGGTAATATTACTGAAGTAAACTTTGAGGTAAATACGCTATCCGCTAAGTTTAAATAAGCTCAAAACGGACTCTATAAATGCCAATAATTATATTTAAAGAAACTGTACATGCATACTTCACTACCTGTGAATATACAAAAAGTTATCTGAAATTATCAAAGCCCATCTGACGATTATCCATCTTCACCTGCACGAATCACGATCGCCTGCTGTGAGTCGCACCGAAGTGACGTCAACACCGTCTCTTCGACTGATTGGCTAGAGGAGGAGCTGTCAATCTAAAACTAGCGGACCAATGGCGACACTTAAAGTCTGCCCTGATTTGCATGAAACTCTAACTGCAACTTTTGGAAATGCAAGCGCAGAGTGTGGAAATAAGAGCAAGGGAAAAACAGCACAAGCATACAAAACAAATAAATATGAGCAGAATATATTAGAGAGAAGAAAAAAATGAAAAATATAAACAAATAAAACGTCATTTTGTATGCAATTTGGATAACTTTGCATTCGTTTTTCAGTTTTGTGCAATATAACCTTAAATCTGTTTAAAGTTCTGATTTGCGCTTATTATTATTTTATTCATGCATATTATTTTTTAATCCATGACCTCAATACATTAGGCGGGAAATTCATTCCATATAGAAGACTTCTGTTGTTTTATCCCAAACTCCGATTGGTTTTTTTTATTGAGCTGGAACACTGAGCTGGAACACTGTCTGGCTCGCCAAGATTTATGTAGCACCTCTCTGCTCTACTTAACTACACTGTAAAAAAATTCCGTAGAAATTTCAATGGTATTGCAGCTGGGTTGCCGGTAATTTACCGTAGATTTACATTTATGTTATTTACTGGAACGAGTTTGTTCAAAGTTAAATAAATGTTAAATATTAACAAGTCTTTATCTTTACAGAATAAAACTATACAATAACAGCCTCATGCACAGCATTCTGGGAACCAGAAATCATCATCAACCTTTTTCTGTTTTTTGCTTCAGATTTTGTTTCCCAGAATGTTTTACTTGATGCTGTTTTTTTAGTTTTACTCTGTAAAGACAAAGACTTGTAAATGTTAAATGTTCATTTAACTTTGAACAAACTCTTGCCAGTAAATAACATAAATGTAAATCTACGGTAAATTACCGGCAACCCAGCTGCAATTTCTACGGAATTTTTTTACAGTGTAGAATAAAAATGTATTGCTTTAAAAAAAAAGGAGGTGCCTCTGTAGTTTATGATTTGGTTTAGGCCAGTTCTAGGTTCAGCATTGAGGGGGGAGTAAATTGACAAGGACAATGTGTAAGAGTGGAAGAAAAATCCAGTAATTTTATTAAAACAATAAATTATTTAAAATATTTCATTCTGATCACAAAAGAGAGAACCACAGTTAAATATTGAGGAATATATAATAATAATAAATACACATAAACAAATAATAAAATAAATAAATAAGAGCTCTTTTCCCAAAGTTTCAAATAAAAGCTTTCCAATAAAATGATTAAAAGAAAAGAAGTCCTGTACCCGGGTATGTAAGGTGTATATGTCAGTGTATGTGTGAAGGCTTATCTGTGTCCAAGGAACACAGGTTGATACAAGGGTAGAGTTCAAGGGGTTTGGTTGTCCAGTGTGAAAAGGAAAACCAGTTCAATCGAAATCCAATGGGATTGACTCGCCATCCAGTGTTCCAGCTCAGTGTTCCAGCTCAATAAAAAAAAGCAATCGGAGTTTGGGATAAAACAACAGAAGTCTTCTAGCCTCAACAATATGTAGACAAAATATGTACAAGGAATGGTAAGATGATTCAGATTTAGAAAAGTAGTTAGATTATATTACAAAAGTATCATATTTCTTAAAAGGGTTATTAATAACGTCTCATTACAATTCAAGTGGAGTCTCCAGAATGACAAACAAACCCGTCACCTAGGAGATAACTGCACCAAAGTAACAGTCTTTTCAAATATATTCAAAAACAAACCAGTCACCTTGAAGTTGACTATACCAAATTTAAAGTCTTTTATTAAACACTTTAAGCAGACCAAAAGAAAATGAAAAATAAAAACATATAATGTAAACAGCTTTTTGTTCTTGCTATATTTATATTTATTCTGTGTATTAATATGTATATATTTATATAGTTATTGAGCAATCTAATACTAAAGTTATGGTCTTAGTAACCAAACTTTAAGGTGGGTTACATAATCAAAATCTCATAACATAATTTCCTGTCCATAATATTTTGTGTATTTTAAAGTGGACTGCTGGTGCATTGGTGTCACCAAAAGCGTAGCTAATTATTGATGATAAACTTAATAAATAAAGTGATGTTTGTGAAAGTTTACCCATGCTAATTTGGCAGAATATGCGTTTGCTGTCTACAAACAAAACAACACGTTATAACAAGTACACATAAGCTTTAATCACATCACAAAAATACAATTTTGTTATCTCCAGATCAAGAGAAAATTAAGTCGAGATCTGGAGAAACAACTTTTGTTAGCTCGAAATCATGAGAAATTAAGTTGTGATCACCAGAAAACAAGCAAGCAAAATAATAGTACACCACTCTCGGCTTCCGTAATTGAGAGATACACATTAACTGAAATAACAAGAAAGCATTTATTATAAACTACAGTCTCACCTGTATATTGACCTGGACGGGCTGTCTCTCCCCACTTTTGGTGTGTGTTACTCCTCCAGTGTCATACATTCCAGTGTAGACTACAGACTGGGGGTCTTTGGACTGCTGCTCCAGAGGAAACGTCACCCCACCAACAGTCATAGATCTGAGGAAACCAGACATTCACACAATAGTATAACGTTATTGTAAGTACACTATATCTTTAGTGAACAGCAGCCAGTTCAGAGGAAAGGTATAAGAATGTACATGTATGCATTTGGAAAACATTTTAACCCAAAGTGACTTCCATGGTATATTTTTACAAGTGCATTTAATCTACATTTGTAAATTAACCCACACTGCAAAAAATGACTTTGTTACTTAGTATTTTTAAATGTATTTTCTTAAATTAAGTGATTATGAAAATAGTCAACGTTTTTCAAGAAAATGTATCTTATTCCATTGGCAGATTTTTTTTTGCTTGTTCTAAGCACTAATTAACTTAAAGTTTATTATTTTTTGTCTAAAAACTAGACTTATTTTTCTAGATCATTCTGCTCATCAAGAAAATAAATCTTAATTTAAGGATTTTTAGATTATTTATAGCTACTGAAAACAAAATAAAAAATATTAAGTAAGAAAGCCATTTTTTTGTGCAAAACTTTGTGTAGCAAAACAATACTACAATGCTATAAAACAATTAAAAACACATGTCTCAAAAACCATGGCTGTGTGAGCAGTGAGCCTAAAACATTGCATTAAAACAGCGCGGTCGAAATCTTAATCTGTGGATTTTACTGTAATCTGTCAATGCATGAGATACAGGCACAATCCTGCAGATTAAACTCAAGCATTATTTCTCATAGAAAAGCTTTTTTGATGTTTTACCTTCCCTGCTAGTATATGGTTGCAGGACGTTTTAATACCAACATGCAAATATTATATATGAAGCACTGACAGAACTGCGTCATATGATAATCATACAGTAGCACATCGACAAGCAATGTACAGGACGATGATTTATGATTTATTAGCCTATTTTATTTCAGACCTTTATATTATAGCCTTAAACGCAGACTGGATGCAAAACTGTTCGGAGAAACCCGTTCATACTGAAGAGATAATAGCCTACTCACGTCGCCTCGACGGCTCCCGGTTTAACAATCACGTCAATCTTGTATTTGGTCCCGGTTAATAATTTGATGGTTCTGCTCTGACCAAACCTCGTGCCGTCCGCTTTAAAGTAAACGGCTCCATTATTCGGAGTCATTTTTAAGGAAACGCTTATTTTAATCTGTTGCGGTATGACGCTCATAATGCGGCCAGGTGCAAGGAAACCAATCCAGATATCAGCCTTAACTAATGCTGGATACTGCCATGCCAAGAGTCACAGAGATGCCTTCCATAATCCCCTACACACCCAGTAATCCATACAGATCTCATGAGAGAGAGAGAGAGAGAGAGAGAGAGAGAGAGAGAGAGAGAGAGAGAGAGAGAGAGAGAGAGAGAGAGAGAGAGAGAGAGAGAGAGAGAGAGAGAGAGAGAGAGAGAGAGAGAGAGAGAGAGAGAGAGAGAGCGCGCAGTTCGCTGTAGAATCAGGTGCGTTTTTCACTCATTTTCTGTCATTTACTTTCACACAGGATGATTAAAATGACTGTGATCATATAGAACATAGTCGCTTAAACAATGTTTGTTGTTAATGAATTAACACTTATTTTCTTATAACCTTTAATTTATTACCCCGACATTTAACCACCAGGTGACGCCTGCTGAAATGGTGGTTCTGTCATTTGTTGACAGGAAAAAGCAACAATTTGTGACTGTCTATGAAATCCAGGTTAAAGTCTCATAATTTAATGATGAGCATCGGAAACAAAAAAATGTGGGTTGGTCTCCTCCTCCACAAAATAGCCTACTTAATTTGTCAGTAGTAGCCCAAGGCTTAATATGATTTTCGTTTATGTCATATATTGTTTATAATTGTTAGTGATATGACTTATTTAATTTATTTTTCTCTGTTACATCAACATTGATAGTATACACTCACCTAAAGGATTATTAGGAACACCTGTTCAATTCTCATTAATGCAATTATCTAATCAACCAATCACATGGCAGATGCTTCAATGCATTAAGGGGTGTGGTCCTGGTCAAGACAATCTCCTGAACTCCAAACTGAATGTCAGAATGGGAAAGAATTAAGCAATTTGATTTAAGCAATTTTAAGGTACCATAGAAATAGGAAAAAGAGGCAACAATTTGCACAAGCTCACCAAAATTGGACAGTTAAAATACTGAAAAATGTTGCCTGGTCTGACAATTCTCGATTTCAGATGGAAGAGTCAGAATCTGGCGTAAACAGAATGAGAACATGGATCCATCATGCCTTGTTACCACCGTGCAGGCAGGTGGTGGTGGTGTAATGGTGTGAGGGATGTTTTCTTGGCACACTTTATGCCCCTTAGTGTCAATTGGGCATCATTTAAATGCTATGGCCTACCTGAGCATTGTTTCTGACCATGTCCATCCCTTTATGACCACCATGTACAACATCCTCTGATGGCTACTTCCAGCAGGATAATGCACCATGTCACAAAGCTCGAATCATTTCAAATTGGTTTCTTGAACATGACAATGCATTCACTGTACTAAAATGGCCCCCACAGTCACCAGATCTCAACCCAATAGAGCAGTGGTTCCCAAACTTTTTCAGCGTGTGGCCCCCTTTGTGTACGGTGCATTCCTTCGCGGCCCCCCAAAGAACATTTGTGACAAAAAAACTGTTCTAAAAATCAATATTTTAATAAAAAAAAAAAAACATTAAATTATACAAAAAAGTAGTGCTTTTGGTTAGTAGCCTTATTTTTTTTTAGGTTTAATTACACAGAATTCATGATAAATTAATGTATTTCATAAAATGTCATAAAACTGGGCCCCCCTGGCACCATCTCGCGGCCCCCAGTTTGAAAACCACTGCAATAGAGCATCTTTGGGATGTGGTGAATAGGAAGCGTCGTGCCCTGGATGTGCATTACACAAATCTCCATCAACTGCAAGATGCTATCCTATCAATATGGGCCAACATTTCTCCACAATCTTTTAGGTGAGAGTGTGTGTGTGTGTGTGTGTGTGTGTGTGTGTGTGTGTGTGTGTGTGTGTGTGTGTGTGTGTGTGTGTGTGTGTGTGTGTGTGTGTGTGTGTGTGTGTGTGTATAAATATAAATGTATATTCTGCCCTGAGAACCAACAAGTGGAGCTTAAAGAGTTCATGGTCAGATTTTCAAGAAGAGTCGCCAAGACAGTCGTCGTCGGAACATTCTTTTGTTAAAATGTCTGATAAAGAGTTTGGTTAAGGGGTGATTAAATTTCGCATGAGCCAACCGGCTTCCTTCATTCATATTTTGCAAATAATTTGAGTGACAGACTTCATTTATTTTCTCTGTGACATTTTTTCTCTACTCTGCTGACATTAAAATGTTTACCTTTGACCAGGGGCGTCGCTAGACCCATTTTAGTGGGGCACGTGCCCCAGTGTAAATCTTTTGTGCCCCAGTGTAAATCTCAAGTTTAAATTTAACCAGTTAACTAGTGCAATCCTTTACAAAGACAATCGCGGCAAAAACGGATCTTTATGCAAAGTAGTTACCCAATTTAGGCTTGTAAAAGCGACGAAGCATTCGCATTGACGCGTGCACGCACGTATCCATGGCCGCGTTCGTTTGTGTTCACCAGCGCACAACCACATTCAAAAGGTGACGCCACGCGAGTGCTTATGAAAGCATAACGAAACTAAAGTAAGTTTCTAAATAATAATGCTTATATTATTTTGACTCCATCATTATATTGGCTTCTGTAGATGGACATCAGAAATGTTTTGAGCAAAGCAGGGAAAGGGAAGAAGAAAGGAGAGATGATGAGTTTAAGGGAGGTAAGACAAACTACATCCTGACCCTGTCGGGTCTCAAACATTAGAGGAAAAATCTCAGGAAAACCTCTTGTCAAGTCTATAGAATTGCATTGTTGCCGAGAAAATCAACAGATGTATGTGTTATACTGTTCTGTATTTTCAGATATTAAATTAATATTTAGTTCACTAATATTAAACTCTAGGACACTAACTTACATAACAGTTAGCAGTAACTATGACTGAGATTATTTAGTATAGGAGTCAAAATGACTGGTTTCTTAAAATATTCTTGTAAAAATATTCTTGTAAAAATAAGTTGTTAATCATTGCTGTCATTGTATAATGTAGAAAATATTTTTCTGCTGTCATTATTTCCAAACATGTTATGCCATTTATGCCTCCAAACATGTTAATAATGTTAGGTATGATGAAGAATACACTTGTATATATCTTTCGCAGTAACTGTTGCACTGTAGAAAAGTGGGTTAAGCAAAGGACATCGTATAGAAGTGTTGCACACTTCTTGCACACAGCAGGCTTTCAAAAGAAAGTCAGCAAAAAATGGGGGGTATGTGCCCCAGTAGAGCTTTATGTCTAGCAACGCCCCTGCCTTTGACAAATCGAATAAAGGTAAACTGAAATTTTTTTTGTATACCCTACATTTTATATTCTTTTTTATATCTACATACAGTATGTATTTGTTATACCCAATCTCCCATCCCCTGCTTTACATTTTGTAGGATGATTTTATGTGGAAGCACATCAAATGACTTCAGCTGGGTTTTCACAGACTGGCTCACATATGACAAAAAGAGTGTTCATAATATTTTTGTACAACCGTAGGTTACATTGAAGCTTCAAGAAGAAGAGTTTTCCAGTGTGAAGACATCAAGAGCCGACATATCTCACTTTTCAAAACCACTTTTAGAAACACATTTATTCTGTTAACACCATTGTTGCTTAGAGCAGCAAACATGATTGTATATATCAAAGAGATGTAACACAACTTCTTTGTTTTGTTATTCAAAATATCCTAAACCCTACAGGAACGATGGGCTGGGTCCCTCTTGGGTGACCGCAAACACACTGTCAAACCTCTTAACTTCCGGTGAAAGCATTGTTTCTGAAACAAGTGTGACTGCTGATAAAGCTGTAGTTTTTTTCCATTAGTACGCTCAAAAGAATACAACTATTTAAATTGATATTATGACCAGAATGGTGTAAAACATTCTGTATCATTGATAAGCAGAAAGCAGTCACTATCATTTACCTCTGACTCATCCGATGTGTGGGTTATAAATGTAGAGGAAACAAGCTGACCATAAAGTTGTCTGTCATAGGCTATGTGCAACTTCCCCTTTACCAAAAACTGCTATAACTGTCAACAGAGGTCAGACACGTCAGAGATATAAATTCTCATGCAGAGTTGCATGTTTCTGACACTCACAGCTGCACCTTACAAAAGATAACCAGCTTGCCATGGAGCCCACACAGATAAGAGAGGGCTACTTAGTGAAAAAGGTAAGACGTGACTTTTTTATATTTTTTATAACATCTTTTCTATGACATTGGGATTTAAAGTTAGTTGTGCTGTGATACATGTGATACAGTATTGTATCGCTTGCATTCCTTTGGGGATGCTTGCATTTACATGTTACTTATAATGCTGCGTTTTTTTTTTATCTTATCTTATCCACAAAGTTTATTTTTGGAACAAAATACTTTCCCAAAACCAGAATCATGATTGATAATTGTGAAACCTTTTAGGGGTCCCAAAAACATTGTTTGTTCACATAATTTCATTAAATTTCCCATTTCTCAGTGAAAAAAGCTGTAATTTTGTCATCCGAATCTGGCAACTGAAAGTAAAGAGATATTTTGACCACTGCTTTGCATGCCACCTAAAACAGAGAACTGAAAAAGACAAAATAATGTTTGAGTGAAGTGCAAACTGTCCTGTGCATCTAAATGTTTGCTATGTTTTGTTTTTTAGATAAAGAGATGCAAGCCGTTCACATTTGTTGTTATTTCTAATTTATAAACTTAAAATCTTGTGGGACATGATAGTGTCTATTCAAAGGATATTTAAATGTCTCTTTGAAAGCATTGGACTGTCTGGGTATTTTCCACATGGAGAACAGGGGCGATAGTAAAATTTTTTCAGAAAACGTAATTTTAAAAGATAATGTTTTACACAGAGATGTATTTCTGTTGTGGTCAATAACTCACAAGTGTAATACCAGGTGGTATTTTGAACAAATGTAAAACAACTTCAGTATAATTTCACTTTGAACATAAATAGCGCAATGTTACTTTTGTCCAAGCTGACAGGGTCAAAAGTAACACAACAAAACAAGACAGATTTTTGTGTTACACTTCTTTTTAGGAAATATACAGGACTATGACCTTGTTTACAGTATATGTAACTGCAAACAAATTTAGTTGTTAATCAAAAAATACATAATCACATTTATTTTAAATTTAAATTTATCAAATGTTTCAAAAGCGGCCTGCCACTTATAGCTTTACATAAACTGTAGATTGATCAGTACTAACACATGAAACGAGAACCACAATGCGTTATAAGAATAAAATGACTGCTTTAGGAATTTACTTATAGTGTTTGAAAACAGCTTTATAGATCTACAGGCGTGAAACAATGACAAAATAATTCTGTCATACTTTGGAATGCAAATCACTTTGTTACTTTTGCCCCGGTTCTCCCCTTTACAGTATGTCTGATTCAGCCATATCACTCATTTTGCTCATTTTGCATTTTGCTATATATACACTAGTCAACATATGAAGTGGATCAAAACCTTTCCTAAAAGTTGTCTTAAAACCAATACCCAATACCCATTCTTATCTTAGGACAACTTTGATGAACGTTGTTGATCCACTTCAAATGTTGACTAGTATATATATGGGAAGTAGTCAATTTTAGACGCAGGGCATGTCTTCTTTATCTGATCCACTTAGTTTAGGTCCTGGGCTGGGTCCCAAATCTCCCCATATACCCTGATTCACTATTCCCTTTATTACTTCACTACTGTATATAGTCCACTTGAAGGAACCAATGAAACATATAAGGAAATTCACACACCATTGTCTCTGCCAAAATGCAGGAATTCCTTGAATGTGATGCTGACAGTGTGTTTCATTTTTATAGCGGCCACTTGGTAATATTGAACATTGATAAGTTTAGGAGGTTCAGCAGCGCTCTTTTTCTGCAGGGTACTGTGCTGAACTCATGGAAGGTGTTGTGGGTGGTGTTAGCAGATGATGCCATAGAGTTTTATAAGAAGAAGACTGATAACAGTCCAAAGGGAATGATCCCGCTTAAAGGAGCAACTCTTACCAGCCCGTGTCAGGATTTCCCCAAAAAAACGGTGAACAATGTGTTTCTTATAAGAAAATTACTCAAATACCTTATTTTTTTCCCAATTATGTATTCAAGATGTTTTCCAACAGTTGCTGTTTAAGGTCAGCACAGCTAAGAACCAGGACCATTTCTTCCAAGCAACTTTTCTGGAGGAAAGAGAGCTTTGGATCAAAGATATTAAGAGAGCAATCTCTTGTTTAGAGGGGGGTAAAAAGTTTGCCAGGAAGTCAACACGCCGCTCAATTCGATTACCAGAAAGTGTTAATCTCAGGTATTATCCTATGATTTTATTTTTTCAAATATGGATCATGTGACAAACGTGTGATGTTATTACTCTCTTGCTTCAAGAACTATGGGTTGAATAAAGACTCTTCTGTCTTTCTTCAGTGAGCTGTATGTCTTAATGAAAGATCAAGACACAGGAGTTAAAGAGCTGAAGTTAGAAAAGGATAAAAGACAGTTTAATCACTGCTTCACAGGTAAGATATCAGATCAGTTAAAAACTCATTGGTAAAAAGAAGAACCAGGGTCATTGTTTGCAAATGAAAGACAAAACCTGTCTTACTACAACTCACAACTGGGAACTACAGTGTAATTATAACACCTTTGAAATGAGCTACAATATAAGAATGCATGGCTGTTGCGAAGGAAGTGTCTAAAATCTATTCAACTGTAATTGCAAAGTAAATAGTGGCAACAGCAGAATCTTAAAAAGTGTATTTTTGTTGATGTTTCACTTTCAGGCAGACTTTATAGTGCGCACGATCGGGCAATGCCCTTTCAAAAAGCACACCTTTGAACCTATAAAGAGACTGCAAATGTATATCTGTACCCAAATGGCCCACATTTTTTCTGACAGTGAAGAAATTCTTCAGAAATAAAGTCTTTACTTAACTACTACTAACTTTACTTAAAAAGTCATAAATGCTATATTGCTCAAACATTGCTTTGTCAAAGGTTAAGAAAACAGACTTCTCACTACATGCACTGACTCAGAGTACCTATAGCCTAAAAATGATTGTGGGTAAAATAGCTTAACGTGTTTTCACACATGTTGATGCGCACCGTGGTGCGGCCTAAGAGCACCCCAGACACAAAGAGCGAAGATAGCAAGATATGGAGATAAACTATGCACGTCTTTGTGAAGTTTCTTTATCTTAAGATTGAATTGCGCAACTGATCTATTAAAGCCCTTCTCACGGAGCCATTTGCTAAAAATCCCATAAATGTCACTCTTTTTGTGTGTGGAGGAAAGATGTGCATTTATGAAATCATCAGCTCATACCTCAGGAGACGGTGAATCTCTGCAACGGACCAAGATTGCCACATGGTTCATGTCACAACAGAAGCCCAGTGGCTCAAACATGTCCAGAATTTCCTGTATTTGATTCGGCCCGAGGTTGAGCAACGTTCACACCACATATAGGTCGCACCAGAGTTCGGCAACAGCCGAACAATCCGTTTAGTGTGCACCAGAGTGTTCACACCAACCCAAACGAACCATACTCGGACCGATTTGGGCTGACCTAAACAGTGCCAGTGTGAAAACACCCTTTGATCATTTGAATGATTTTGATAAGAAATATGATTCTGAGCACAGGTAGAGATGTGAGATCTCACTGGAAACTCATGGAGAGCTTTAAACAATATTTAAGATGCAGCGGACTTAAAATGTTTAGAAAAAAACACTTAAAATGTTAAAGCCATGTTTCACCTGCAAATGAATCATCTGCTTCATCCTCTTATGGTTGATCTACAGGAAACACAGTGATCGACTGGTTGATTTCTGAAGGAAAGGCTCGAAACAGACCTGAAGGTTTGATGTTGGCCACCGGGCTTCTCAATGAAGGTTTTCTGCAGCCTGCTGGAGATCTGTCCAAAGACGCAGCAGAGAAAGGAACAGAAAGTGCTTTCTTGGACCAAACAGATGCGCTTTACTATTTTGTGAGTTAACAAACCATACGCTGCTATTTGCAGGCTCTGTTCTCACCTAGAGTGTTGCTTTTGCAGCATTTAAAGCATCACAGATGTACTTCTAAAACGAGCTGTTTTGGGTAACACATCTCTATTGCTATCTAAGATGTCTGCTTATATTCTCAGAGATGACAATGCCTTAATGCAGGGGGACAATTTTAGTAATTAAAAAAAAAAACCATTAAAAAAATATATATATATTGTTAAAAGCAGCTATTCCACCTATTTATGGGCATCGGCACCTATTTTGTCAGATTGGCAAAGTCGTTGGCTGTGTTCAAGGCCCTGCTAAAAACAAATTTTTTAAATATATCGTGTGTTTTACTGGACTTGTTGCTAGTGTAGGTTAGCTTTTTTGCTTTCTACGGTTGTCCTGGTTGTTATGTCTGTAATGTTAAAGTAATAATTTATACTACTTTTTGTGAAGCACCTTGGGCAACACCTGTTGTATTATGTGGGCTATATAAAAGTATTTCATTTAATTGTTGTGTGTAACATGATAAAATTTATTAAAACTCACATAACAGCCACTAAATTTACAGTATAATTCCACAGAGAAGTTGTTTGCCGAGTCACTTTCGAGCTTTCATTTCACTTCCTGACAAATAGTTTCTTTATAAGCAGCTGTCTATATGGGGACACCGATGTTACTCACTAGCACCATGTGTAAATAACTTTTTAGGAAGTGATCTAAAGGCTCTTATGTCAGACGTTTGTGTTGATCTTCAGGCAGATAGCGGCTTCTTCTGTGAGGGTTACTCCAGTGATGAAGATGTGATTATGAAAGAGGAGTTCAGAGGAGCAATAGTCAAACAAGGCTGTTTGCTGAAGCAGGTAAGAATCTGAACCGGTTTAACAGTGTGAAGGGAACACACAGTATCTGCCATTACTTGCTCAAATGTCTGAGGATTGGGACCTATCCTACAAAACGATTTCAGCCTTTTAAAACAAAATCAATGCAAATTATGTTTTGCATACTGCTATGACATTGTTGTTTAAAAACAATAATTTATTATTTAAATAGTGATTTTTTTATAATTGGGGGTGAGCTTGACCTGCTTTCTTTGTTCTCATTTTGAATGTAGTTATTTTTTGTCATTTTGGATGTGTTAGGGGCATTAGGGGCAGTAAACGTTATACTCACTGTTTATCTACTTTGAACATCTCGGGTTTTAGCTGCCTCCCGTGCCACGCATTTTTACAGGAACGCTCTGAGCGGAAACGAGCCCAGTGTCATATATGTTTTCTCATTGTCCAATCAAATGAGGGGAAAGGCATAGAGCACTGCATGCAAACTAAATTAAAGATGCAGCTAAGAGAGTGTGTGTGTGTGTTGCTGAGGCCCAATTTGCATACTATCCATCCTAAATAGTATGCGAAACTAGAATTAGTACGTCCCAAATCGTAGTATGTTGAAATGAGTATCCCAAAGATACCCGGATGATCTACTATATAGAATTCGAAGTGCAGATCAATGCACACTCTAATATTGCCCACAACCCATTGCGTGCGGGAGGGAGGAGCTTAACCACACTGACTTATTTGTAGTAATACAGTGGCTGTACAAATGTTAACTTTATTAGTCCAACCAAAGAAACATGGTTACTACACTTTTACTATAGTAAAAGCATGGTTCATTTTCATTGAGGTATTTTTGAGTTATATAAGTATGAAATTAAGTATAAAATCCGTTAGACAATAGTTATACTATAAACTTTAAATATTTTGACTTTAAAATAAGTAGCTTTCGTTACACATATTGCACATGAACGTCAGAACCAGCCGCCTCCCAAAAGACCTGCGTTTGGTTCTAATGACGCTCTGCTTCACTCCTCAACTGGGTAGGACACATTGTAAAATTTATTGTGGAAAAAAACGATGAGAAAAAAAGATGGGAATAGTAAATAAAATTGTATTTGACATAAGTTATAAGAATGAATGAAATATTGTTAACAGTCGTGGTGTGCGTAACTAGGCAACCACGTTTTCGTTCATGGTGCATGACGTCATCGAAGTATGTCCCAGAACGTGCATACTCTTTTGCTACACACTCAAAAGTATGTACGTTTTCCTCACAAAAACTTTTAGGTCGTAGTATGTCACGACTACTTAGCTCACAGCAGCAATGACATAGAGGAGACCACATCAACTGTTCAGTTAAATCAAAAGTAATTTATTAAATCATTCAAGTTATTAATAAAATCTTAAGTTAAATCAATAAATGTATCAAGTCAGTAAATGTAGAAAAAGAAAAGACTAATCAAAAGTGTAATGCAAATCAGTAAAGTGTATGGCTGCGTCCGAAACCCCATACTATATAGTAGGTACTGAATTAGATGAAGTACCTACTTACTTGGCGTTAAAACAGTAGGTACTGTATAGTATGAATCCGGGTAGTATGAATGAGATTCGGACGTACTACATCCGCCATGTTGCTACATCACGTGACATACGTCGTCATCACGTCATGTCATTTCAGCGCGAAAATAGCCGCGTGCCTCTTCTTCTTCGTTGGATAACTCCTCGTCCGGGGCATCATGGGATAGTGAAGCGTCCATCGTATGCACACTGCAAAATCTAACCGGAAGTAGTAGGTCATCCGGGTACTTTTCGCATACTGTTTTTCGAAAACTATGTATTCGGACATACTACTCGCCTCGCCTACTGCTTTTCGCGTACTTTATAGTATGTAGTAGGCGGTTTCGGACGCAGCATATGTGTTGTGCCAAAAGACAACAATTGAAGGAGTATGATGGAGGCACTGCTGCCAGCACAAAGGCCAGAGCCCAGGCCATCAAAACGTGCAGAGCAGAGAGCGAACAGCTGGCAGGAAATGTCCTTTATAGTCCTGCCCATCAGCTGCTATCAGATACACCTAGAAACGACAACTCCCCCTTCAGCCTGGGAGGAGAAAGGCGGGCCAAACAAATTGGGTCAAAAATAGAGTGAGCACCCCAACACAGCAAAACCGGGCATGACAAGTATAAGTAGGCGAATTGGGACTCAGCATGTGTGTGTGTGTTGGTATGGATGTCAGAGTGTGTGTTGTGCATGTGTGTACCGAAGAATATATGTTTGTAAGGGTGTACACAGTTTGAAAGAAAGACATTATACTGTAGGGGAGAGCAGGGGCGATAGTACCATTTTTCAGAAAAACCTAATTTTAAAAGATAATGTTTCAGACAGAGATTTATTTTTTGCTTTGGTCAGTAACTCACAAGTGTGGTCTATTAATACCAGGTGTAATTTTGAACAAATATAAAACGACTTCTGTGTAATTTCACAGGAACGAAAGTAACACACAGGTGGGTCAAAAGTAACACAACAGAGCAAAATAGATTTTTGTGTTACACTTGTTTTTATTAAATATACATGACTGTGACCTGGTTAATATGTAACTGCAAACATATGTTGTAATTTATCTTTGTAAAAAATAATAAAAAAATTACATTCATTTTAAATTTCAGTTTTATCAAAAGTTTCAAAAGCAACCAACAGTATAAACTTAAATAAAACATTTTTTCAACAGTTTGAACCCTCTGAAAATAACATTAAATCAAATTAGAATAACAAATGTTACTTTTGTCCCTACAGGATTTCCTCAAATTTAAACCCGATTTACTTTTATTTTGAAAAACTCTGAGAAGTCAAACTTTAGGATGTTAGTTTGATCAGTATTGTAACACATCAAACGAGAGACACAATGCGTTATCAGAAAAAAATGACTGCTTAGGAATTTACTTATCATGGTTGAAAACATCTTTCTGGATTTACATGAGAAAATAACGCGATATTTGTCAGCTCTGTCACGGGTAACGTGCTAAAGATGCTGTCATAGTTTGGGATGCAAATGTTATCAGGGCTCGGAGAAAATCGCGTTGTTACTTTCATCCCGTGTTACTTTTGCCCCGGTTCTCCACTACTGCAAATTATAAATTCCGCTCCAATACCCCATATGGCAAAAAAACATATTTTCAAATATAATTTTAATTCAAAATATTAAAAAATAGCCAAAAAATGTATGTGCTGAATTATATTTTGAAATACGTTTACAAAATGTATTTTTCACCAATATTTTTTTAGCTTTTTTTAAATATATATATATATATATATATATATATATATATATATATATATATATATATATATATACATTATATATACTAATATTAAATATTAAACTAAATTAATCAGACATTTGTTGACAATCATTCGCTTCAAGACACAGGCTGGGGGGTCACATCCACCCATACCCAGATATGTGGAAATCATTGGTCTGGCTGCTAAAGTAGATCAGTTATAGAACAAGGGTCTTTCAACCAAGGTTGTTGAGATCGTACTTTATTAAAAATAGTACTTTAAACATACTTTTCGTACTTTAATCATACTTTTCCCTCAACCATGAAACTTTAAATCCTAAAGAAAACCTTGTGAGGTGCACTTGAGACAAATAATGTACAGTATCGCTTTGTGGCAGCTCAGCGTGAGAATTTTTAATTCACATATTAGTTCATTTTTAATAAAAAAAAAAAACAGGGAACCCCCTATATTATATTTTTGTGTTTTATAGGGGGTCCCTCAATGCTTATAGGAGGTCCGGGACCATCCCAGCCCCTTCAATTTATACACTGTGCTCGTGACACTTTCAGACCTGGACAGATATAACTCACTATGGGATAGTGGGTATTTCGTCCCCAAAGTGTCTCATCATGATGCAGCGTTGAGTTCCCTCGAAAGGGAACAGCTTGGTTATGACTATAACCTCTGTTGCCTAAGATAGAGAAGGAGAGTCTCATTCTTTACCAACTCCTCATGCCATAACTAAAGCTGGTATGCTCTGTTTGACCTCCCTATTTAAACCTTCCGGTTCCACCATCATGCGTGACATCAACTCTCATCACTATACAAGGCAAAATAGTTTAACATATTATTAAGGATCCCACTGATGTGCTATTCTGGTTAAAGTGTCCATATAAGGACTTCCACTGTACTTCCTGCACTAAATTGTCCATATAAATGTAAAGGAAGATTGTTACGTATGAATCTTTTATGTTTGAAATTTTTTAGAAACTTGTATAAACCCTGGTGAAAGTGCATTCAGCACAGAAATACTCTGTCAGATGTCCTCATGCTTTTTTGACACTTTGCCTATATTTAGCATGAGAAAGCCAACTCTTAAAGGTAGGGTAACACATTTTGAAAAATGCTAACGGTAGCCACCTAGCAATGAAATCCCGATCCCACCCTCAAGTCAAATCGCCATCCAAAGTCACGCCTCTTTCAAAACACATGAACACGCACAGATCAGACGGTCACGTCTCATGTCTCATTCAGCAGTGAGAAAACTTTGCAGTACAAAGTTAAATAACACTTTCAAAATAACCAACATAAACAACTGGTTTACATCAGAATTAGTTTAAGCACACATTCGATTGTGTAAACGTAGTAACTATATCGTTATGCTAATCCGTAAACGAACACAAATTTCATAAGCAACACAATGTTTCATCAAAGTAGAATATCTGAATCCATCTCAATACAAACATATCGCTTACTTCCTTACCAAAATAAACAGTGCAACGATCCTTTCAGATCCTTTGCCTCCTGTAGCTGTTTGCATCTCGTGGTAAAGCAGTAAAGTTACCGATGTTCATTTGGGTTTTTGCTCTTGCTGATCCAGGCAGTTTTTGCTGTTGTTGTTATAAAAGATGCCTTTAGTTTTGTTGCTCCTGTGTAGGTTGTCAATTCAGCAGAAAAGTTTGCTGTTCTCGCTGTTTACAGACAGAGAGCACGTGAACGCGCCGATGACGTATGGTATCTGCGTAGACTCGCTGCGCGGTGGGAATTCAAATTACGCTTACGTATGAGGGACATAAAAGGAAACGTCCGTTCGGACCGAAATCTATGATTTGTTGAACATTTTTTGGTCCTACGCCTTTCACAGATGACATAAATTTTTACAAATACATTTAAACAACTTATCACAGTCATTGCTATCAGAATGTGAGGAGACTTTTAACCAGCATAACTAAAAATGTTTCAGGATCAAATCTGTTACCCTACCTTTAAACAGTGTTAATAAGTCAGAATTCCAGAAATAGTTTACCACCTTAAAAACACCACATATAAACAACAATACAACTCCACAATTGGACTTTAAGGGGTAAACATGCTAAAAAAGAATGAATGTTTGGTGTTTTTTTAAACTTTAAAAAAAGTTTTTTTTAATTGATGCATGGGGTTTACATTCTTCACCTACCCTTATTTTAATTCTCTTTAACAGGGCCATCGCAGAAAGAATTGGAAAGTCAGGAAATTTATCCTTAGGGATGATCCAGCTTACATCCACTACTATGATGCCACCAAGGTGAGTTAATGTGCAGTCCTTTGTAATCTTTAAAGATCTG
Organism: Paramisgurnus dabryanus; assembly: GCF_030506205.2. Classification (NCBI taxonomy): domain Eukaryota; kingdom Metazoa; phylum Chordata; class Actinopteri; order Cypriniformes; family Cobitidae; genus Paramisgurnus; species Paramisgurnus dabryanus. Next base: position 33,540,841 of record NC_133356.1, on the reverse strand, counting down.
TAGGAGTATTAAGATGTTTTGCTCTGTCTGTCTGTGTGTTTAAGGGTGAAGAAGATCCATTAGGTTCCATTCACTTACGTGGATCGGTGGTGACTGCTGTGGAATTTGTGCCTGATGGTATGAAAAATAAGCCCAGTTAATCTATATGACATCAACATAATGTGACGACAACAACAACACACTCATATATAAAGCTCAATTAGTATAACACAGGGTTAGCAGAGGCCATAGATTCAATCTCAATGAATACACATACTGATATAATGTGACAAATGCATATGATAACGTGACGTTCTCTTTATTGTGCTTGTTTGTTCATATAACCTCTGACAGCAAAGAAATACGATGTTGATGGGAATCTATTTGAAATCATCACTTCAGATGAGATACACTACTACCTGCAGGCGGCTACAGCCAACGAACGCAAGGATTGGATCAAAGCTATCCAAAGTGTTTCAAAGTCTGGAAAATAACTGCAAAGCACTGAAGACAACGTTTATCCAAACAACATACTTATTTAAACTAGATAATGCTATTCTATTGTGCAGTTAAGAAAACAAATGTTGGTTGTCTTCGAAATTTAGACAAAACTAGAGGCCTTCTGACAAATCATGTGACACATTTTCTCACATTAAAAGATAAAAATAAGGCTCAGCCAGGATGTGGGACAATGTGTTTCACATTATTTCCAGTGACAGATATTGAATTGGCAGTGATCTGTCCAGCCAAAACTGTCAAAACAGTGGAAATCTTAAACGTCCAGCAATTTCCTCTTTTTTATTTAAAGTAGGAACAATTCCTGTTTGACATTTTGAGTTTGACTTTTTTTAGAAATGTTACAACAGTCAGTCAGGATGAGGTGGTGTAACTGTGCTCACTGGTACATACTTATGAAATACTTCAGCCAAAACTTACTGTACTGATTTACTCACCTACACATGTTTGTTCAATAGTTGCTTCATACATTTAAACTTAAAGATCATAATAATGAATCTGAAGTCTTATATTATACTCTCAGGAAAAAAGGTAGGCTACAAGAAAGTACAAACATTGTCACTGGGGCTGTACCATTTTTTAAAAGTACACTTTTGTTCCTAAAAGGTGCATACTGGTAGCTCAAAGGTACACATGACATCTGTACCAAAATGATACATATTGGGACCTTTTTAGGTATTGTCCCTGTGACAACTTTTGTACCTTTATTCTGAGAGCGTACGCTGATAGATATAATGTATTGTTACAATGAGAATGCTAATTATCTTGCTTGTAATACAGATGGTGCCATGGTAGCACAACCTTACAAGACAACTACACAAAATAAACTATATTATAATAAACTACAACTCTGTCATCAGTTGTGAAATCAAATTGAAGAAAGGTAATCTCTTAAGGAACTGAAAAGCACTATGAGAAAACTATAAGACTGCTTTCAATATACTCAAATTCTCAGTTTGTCTTTCACTACACTAAAAAAATGGTGCTAAATAGCAATAAAAGCTTGTAATCATGGGAAAACCATTTTTAGTGCTATAAAGTACCTATAAAATAACCATACAGGGTGATTTATCACCACTCTAGCACCACTTATGGTTCTACACAGGTGCTACATGGCACTCAAATGGTTCCCCTATGATTACGAGCCAATGAACCACTGTTAGTGCTATTAAGCAGCGCTTGTTTTTAGTGTGTAGCACATTTACAACTGCATGTGAAATAAACTCTTGCTGCTTCAAGCTGTCTTCAGTGTGTGTGATGCAACTGAAGCTTGTGTAAAAACTTTGCACATTTTTATGTCTTAATTTCACACACACGCGCGCACACACACACAAACAAACAAACACACACACGTGCACACACACACACACACACACACACACACACACACACACACACACACACACACACACACACACACACACACACACACACACACACACACACACACACACACACACACACACACACACACACACACACACACACACACCACAAGCACTACAACACTTGTTGGTTAAAAACGCTCACTTCCTCTCATATCATGTCATTTACCACAAAAGATCCCAACCCACCCACCTACAAACTCTGAGCCATCACAGCAGATAAGACCAGAAAACACAAGAGAAAACACTGCATAAACACAAACATCCACTTAATAGACAAAGACGATTGAGAGAAAGTCAAACAGTTATTCACAACCAGAATGCGATAACTTTAAATAAATTAATAAAAAAGTAGCTGCAGTACCTCTATGGCTCAATGGGGGGGAAACAGTGATTCAATATTAAATCTTTTGGTTAATTACAGTTAAGTTTAAATACTGTATACTGTTTATCAAGTTTAGTGTACTGACAAAATGTACTTGCACTACAGAGATACTGTAATTGTCTTAGGGAATTGCTATATACAGTACAAAATGTTCAATTAACCATACAATACAACTACAATGCAGTACTTACACTATAGGTATAATAAGGCATACATGTAAGGTAAGGTATGAAAGTGTTTTAGAAAAAATAATCTGTTGCTTTTTACTTTGTAGGGATGTTGTTTAGTTTGTTTCTGCAGAATGCAGTCTTTATTAAAGCTGTACACATACTATATGGTCATCTATTACAGTTTTTTTCGATTGCTAAACGTCAGTGGGCACAACTGAAGTCACATGTGCAAAACTCTAACTACAGTCTGCACAGCAGCAGTTCATGTGGACCAAACTCTAGTTCGTTTTTCATTGCTTGAACACAGTTTTCAAAACTCTACACACTTATCCCATGACTTTAAACACAACCTGCACAACACTGTGGATTTACAGCACTTTGTTCAAATGCTAACACACTGCTGTCAAAACTGTGAACCACACATTCAAAACAGAATTGATTTCAGTCTTGTGCCTTTCAAACACTGCTGACTGCAATTTCATATAAATATAAATTCCAATTTCATATATATATTTCATATATATAAAATATTACCTTTCATATAAATATGATGTATATATATATGTAGAGCTCAGAAAAACTAATTTTGGAAATGGAACAAGGAAGACGGGTTCGTGGAGGGAGAAGGGTGGCAGGTAGTGGCCTGATGCTAGAGAGAGGCACGATTAGCTCCTCAATTATTTGTTTGAATTACAGTATGTACTTTTATTTTCTACCTTTTTTCCTCATTACTATAATTACATAAACTACATCAGACTAATGAAGCAAACTGCTAATTTTCATTTACCTTAAAGAATTGTTCTGTTTTAAAAATTTCAATAAATCATGTGATAAATCAATCAATAAATAAATAATTATTTGAAGAAAACATTACTTTGTATGAAGTCACTGAAATTGTGGAAACTGTAAAGATAAAAAGTTAGTATTTTGTGTATTGGTGTTTGATGTTAGTGTTTTTCCTCTCAGTGTGTTGTGAGTGACAGTGTGTGTTATCTCATTGAGGGTTGTGTTTAGTGTTTGGCTGCACTGAGCTGTTTTGAGTCATGTGTTTAGAGTTGTGTTGCTTGAAGTGAGTTTTGCAGGTGATATGTACAGTTTAGCTCACGTGACTTTTGGTATTGCAGACTGTAGTTAGAGTTTTGCACATGTAGCTCCAGTTGTGCCCACTATCGTTTAGCAATCGAAAAAAACTGTAAATAGGTTTTCTGGTTACGCCTAAAGAATCTGTTAGAAGAGTTCACGCTTATTACACAAGAGGGCAGTGCACATCAAATAAATAAAAATGAAATGAGAACCATTAGCTCACGAGTTTATTACAATCACAAAATCAGGCACAGAAAATGCATGAAAGGTTATATAGTCAAGTTCATTTTCTCATCATCTGGTATCACTCAAGTAAATCTATAAAGGTTTAAATGTAAGATAACCTACTGTGATATGAGAGGTTGCCTGTAGGAATTATAAAGATGTTGTTGTTGTTCCTGAAGGCTTGGAGAATTAAAGCTGTTTGCAAAAAACCCCTGTGCACCATTTAGGCTGGTTCAATAAAGAGAACCTTGATCATCTGAAGAACCTTTCTGTTTCACACAAGGTTTGTGAGGCTTGATTCGTAAACATATAGCAGATGGCTTTACATTAGGGCAGTATGACCGCTGTAAGCTCATAGTAAACTAATCAGAATGGAAGCACAGCATACCATATCAAGATTAGAAGATACTGAAAAGCCTGTTGAATATTGTGCAAATGTTAAACCAGATTTTTACATTAGAAGTGGTTTTAGTTCAGTGGTGTGTGGTTGCTAAGATGTTGTGTGTGGTTGCTAGGGCTTGATGGGTCGTGACTGATGGTTACTAGTCTCTTATTGCTAGGGTCCCACCTATGGGATTTTTTCATTTTATTGTACCCTAGGAATATTGTACAACTAACTCTTGGTCTACGTGGACACGCATTGATCAAACTGATCCATGTCCAGCAGAGAGGTGTTTGAAAATAAACTGAACAATCGCATATCTGGAGTCCCTGCTAGCAATGACATGACAAATATCTAAGTGAATCTTTTTGGGTTGCAAGCAAATTCTCTCAATTGCATTCACAACAAAAACAGATCAATTTGTGAAACAACAACAACATTACATTCAGCACCCAATAATTTACTGTTCAAGCCATTTTAAGCCTCGAGCCATCGTATGCAGTAGGATGTTGAAGCCAAACAAGCAGCGGCAACAACTCAAGTAAAGAGTTGAATGTCTTTTAAAGCCCACACAGGAATAAACAGCCATCGTTTAGTTGTCTGGATAACATTAGACAATCAGCCACTGACATTAAAATCTGTTTCTGCAAAACTTATTTAGTTAGCGGGTGATTAACGTACATGTTCAGTATAACACAGCATGGATATCTCTAATGGTCTTCTCTAATGCCTTTTACTCAAGATCAATTGATTGTTTTCCTCAGAGAGCATGGAGCACACAGAAGTCACATTAAAAGGAGTCTGACAGAGCACAGCACAGTTGAAAGACAGACTTGATGTAGTGCCATTATTATGCCATCATATTCTCAGAATCTATGTGATGAAATAAACTTAACACATTTTTCCTGCAAGAGTACATCGTTAACTCAACCCTTATGTGTTGTTTCGGGATGTTTTCATCCACTAGTGTTTTTTTGTCTTATTTTGACCACAACTTTCTTTGTGTTTCAGCAAATGGAATGAATTTTGGTGGCTGTTTTTGCCCCATTGACTTCCATTATAACTACAATTTTTGATTGCAGAGCCATCACACCATATAATCATGCATTTTTTTAATGTTGGTGTTTTTTCCTTTTGCAAAGAGGTCACATTTGTCATTTTTACTGTTGATCAGCATCTGGCACCATTAACCCTTTAGTAGGCCTGTGCAAAAACAGAGCTTAATTTCTGGCTTGTACATTAAGTTATATGGAGTATAACTCTATAATAATAGCATATTATTTTGTGTGTGTGTGTGTGTGTGTGTGTGTGTGTGTGTGCGTGCGTGCGTGCGTGCGTGCGTGCGTGCGTGCGTGCGTGCGTGCGTGCGTGCGTGCGTGCGTGCGTGCGTGCGTGTGTGTGTGTGTGTGTTTGTGTGCATGCAAAAAAAAATTTCTGTAAAAAATCTACTCTGCATCAGATTTATGAACATCATTTATTATGAACACAAAAACAACTTTGAAAACAACTTCAAATAAATTGAACAATGAAGCAAGAGATGAGGATGGATGGAGAACTAAACAGTCAAAGTAACTTTTAGTGTGTATGTGTGCACATGTGTGTGTTCAGTCTTTCCGGCAGGACTTGCAGCATATCACTTTGTCCACCACAACAGATGCAAGTGCTGAATGTTTTTCTTCATTGTTCAGTTGTTTTTGTGTTAATAATAAATGATGTTCATAAATCTGATGCAGAGTAGATTTTTTACAGAAAATCATCATATCACTCATACACAAATAATATGCATTTATTATGGAGCTATACTCCATATAACTCAATGTACAATGTACCAGGCATTCTAAAGGGTTAATGGTGCCACATGGTGATTAACAGTAAATATGAAACATTTGACCTCTTTGCAAAAGGAAAAACCACCAACATTCAAAAATGCATGATAAAAATGTGTCATGGCGCTGCAATCAAAAACTGTGGTTATAATGGAAGTCAAAGGGGCAAAAACAGACACAAATGAGGGAGAAAAATAAAATCTTATGCTGAACAAAAACTAAAATATGCATCAAAGCCAGTGTTTTTACTTATCTTTGACATGCCCAAGACTGTGTAAAAAGTAAAAAAAAATCCAGTTTACAATCACTTTCATATTGAATCATTTATTCCTCACAAATGAGTGACATCACCTATGAACTTGGCTATTAAAGAGTTAAAATCATTGAGGTTTTTTGTAAATATTTGGTAGTTTTGATCTGTACTGAGGTTAACAGATTTATGAAAAAAAAGAAAATATTAATCTGATACATTTTGACAGCTGTTTAATTTAGTGGATTTTTCATCCAAGAACAAAACGAAAAGGTAGTAAATTTGAACAATGCACAGGGGTTAAGCAGGACACACATTTCATCAAAAAGTTATTAATCATATCCCTAAGCGTCTGAGATAGAAACTCTGGATCATAAATATTTGGTAGGTTCTGAAGCAAATTACACAGAAAAACATTTGAATACATAATGAATTTATGTAATTGAGATAATTGGTGTGGCATTAAATTTGTGTGAATTGTTAAGGTTTACAATACATCAACCATGTTTTTATTCATAACTAGAAATAGGGGTTTAAAAAAAACTTTATTCTACAGTCCTGTGTTCTGGCAATTCAATGCAAATGTCTACCTTATCATGAAAGGTTTTTAACCAAAGTTTTAGCCATATTGGTATCTCATATGTCTGTATTTTACCCATACAATGTCTCTGTTTAGTTTTAAAGCATTTTAAAATACTTATTATTACAAAATTTCAATACAAATTTCATAATTATCACATCCATAACGGAGAAATGCAACGTTCATTTCTTCCATAAACAGGGACGGATTGGCAATCTGTGCGTTCTGGAAAAGTCCAGAACGGCCGTTCAGCGGAGGGCCGTCGCCCGGCCGATGGCAAAAAAGTCTAATAACGCAATATGAACAGCCAACAGCAGAGGCACTAATACGATCACTTATATGCTGCTACGTGTAAAAAAAAAACAAGGAAGAAGAGTCGGCCTACTAGCCGTGATTTGTCCACGGATTCCCGGAATTCGCGAGCGTCTATGTTTGCGAGCCTGAGCATCCACAGCCTGGTCATGATGAGGGACAGACCGAGTTAACTTCACATCAGCAAAAGCTAAGTGCCAGTAGTAGCAGGACACGTGACATTATAATATAATATACACGATATAAAAATAAATAAAACTTGCGTGAAAATTAACGTAAGTCGCAACTAGTGTTAGAAAGACGTGATGTGAGGGTGTGCGCACGCGCGTGTGTGTGTGAGAGAGAGAGAGGCGCGGGCGCGATTGAACAGTGGAAACATAAAAACAATACATACTCTGTCATTTTGTTCATATGGGACATCATTCAAACGGCAAAGTGTTTGCTTATATTTGTATACAGTCGCAATAAAACAAAACATTTTGCTTTTGTCAAACTGTAAACTCTTGTCAAACTGTAACTACCTACAACTGTCATCTAACTAAAATCACACACATCAAAGCAAAAAATATTTATCCAACCCCGTTTAAAAACAGTCTGTGGGTGGACATTCATCGTATTGCATTGGTTTTCATTTCTTTCATTGACTTTATTGTATATGAGAGGTTGTAGTGAGCTCACATTTTCTGCTACAATGAAGACTAAGGTATTGAATTAAACGGGTAAATATCAGGCATGCATTGCTACCACTCTTAACGTGCTAATATACAAGAAAGGGGGCTAAATAATTGACCAAATATTAGTTTAACCAAAAAAATCCTAGCTTGCACTTTCTGTCTGTCTTCCATCAGAGTGCAGTTTTTCCTTGTCTTTCATATTTGTGTTTAGTATTGTGGAATTGGCAAAGACCTGGTGGTTGTTTGTGAAAGCTGTACAGACAAAATTAATAGGCCTAGCTATTTTCATTATTTCACAGCCTTATTATACATCAAAGTTTAATATGACATGGACAAAATATTAAATATCCTTGTCTAATAGTCTGACAGTAATGTGGCATAGTATCAGGACATCCTTGTGTCTGTTGCGCACGGCTAGGGGCGAATGGCCGGATGATGGGCCTATTTGGGAGAAAGTCCAGGGCTGTTTTTTAACCCCAGTCCGTCCCTGTCCATAAATGTGCATACAAAAACTTAAATAAAATAAATATTATTTGTTCTTTGAAGACAACAATAATACCCTTCTCCATTTGTTGGGTATTATTGCTTCTGGGTTGTGCATTTTAATTCACAAAATTCCTACAAAGTATTCATTTTTGTCACATCCATAACGCATGCATGTGTCTCTCATCTTAAATAGAAAACATGAGAATAGACTGATATTTTTCTGTCTCTATCATCTCTATCTTCAGGTGTTTGGAAAAATATAAATAGATGGTTCAGTATATTGAATGCATTCGCTGCAATATTTGACTACAAATGTCACACCGTCCAAAACGCCGGAATTGCTCATATACCAACAGCTGAATAAACATCCAGTCCAGTCAACCAAATAATCTTTGTTATTACCATGTCAAGGACCTATTTTATTTAATAAACACTAGACAGTAAATTGAACCCTCCTTCTAAAAATATTTCTTGAGTTAGATTTTTGTATTCTGCACTGTCTGCAAGCTTTTTTAATTTAATTGAATTGATTTACACTTTTAAATGCGTCTCTCACTTGTCATCAATTTGCTATGATTTTGCATAGCAATGCATTTACAATCAGATCTTGTTTGAAGGAGTTATTAATCATCTCTGTGAAATGATCTAGTCTAAATGAAATGGTCAAGAGCCTCTTTGTAAGATAGCTACTATAGCAATGTATTGATTTTCTTGTGCATTCATACACAGAAACCTAATATTCTGTCAGAAGTTAAAAAAAATCTGGTTAATTAATTTCAAATGTGTATTTATTTGTGTGGATTAAACGTGTTGATGTTGTAGTGTAAGGACAAAAAGATGTGTAAAAGTGGTGCTTTTAATTATCAGAATTGTAAAGTTAAGGTTTTCAGTCATCTAAACACACTACAGTTGGACATGGTCTAAATCTGACATTTTTACTCTCATTTGACACAGCACACACTTACTGTATAATAAAATATTTATATTTGGAAATAAATGTGAATGTTTTTTTTCCATACACACGACAACACTGGAAAATTTTCATAAACACAAAGTAAAAACCTTTCTGTTTTTCACTACATCATTGTTGTGTAAACCTAGCCAGACATCGGTAAGGGACTGATCACACAAAACACGTTTTAAACGCTTGGAAACACAAGGCGCCCCACACTGCCTTTTTTGGTCACTTTAAACAAGAACAGTGCGGGCATGGCTTTTAATATTGCTAGGCAACCACTGAGCAGGTTGTCCTGTCAATCAAATATTGAAGCGTGAGTGCTCTTTTGCTGTTAACTGTCATATAAGCAGAAACTTTAGGACTCTTGCGCTGACCTTGATCGAGGGTGAAAGGTGTACAAACACACAGGAGAGAGTGAGTGTCACCACAACAGAAAACCTGCCTCTCCCATTATTCTTTTGGACAATGGATAAAACGTGAATGATGATGGGTGCTTTTTCACCTTGGAGAATAGAAAACAAGACCCGAAATCTGTGATCATGGTTTTGTAATTTGTTCCCTCAGTTTTACAAATCGTACACACAGATTAATAAACCATACGCATGAGTTAACAAATCCGTGCTCTTAGAGTTCTAAACCGTAGACCTTTCCTCAGTTTTTGCAATCTGTATCTGTAATATTGTTTGTGTGGGGGTCATAGTAAAATATCTGATTAGATTGGAGACTTTGCACAGTTTAGTAGATATGACTGGCATCTTTTCTAAGGAGAAATAGAAGAGTTTAGCATTAGGACAGACTTTAATATCGATTTTTGGAAACATTTATATTTTCAGAGAACGAAGAAATCATTTGCCATTTATAAGACATCTGTTTAAAGAAATTTCTGCTGACTTCCTGCAATAATTAAAATATGAAAAGACCTATAAATAAATATTTTGAGGCTCAATCATTTTGCTTTCACGGATATCAAACAGAAAAAGCAGATGTTGTATCTTCGCTCTTTGCTGTCTTGGTTTCCATCAGGTTTCCACTTTTCAGAAGCACTTAGCATCAACTCAGACCTCGGTGAGCCTTTAATCTGAGCCACAATCGACCTCTGCCTCCGTGTAAGCCCATAATGGCCTCAGGGTTGCCTGTGTCTCTCTGTATGTGCATGTGTACGTGTGCGTGCATGTGTCTTTATAAACTCCTCGGGGCATTGACATTGGACTGTTGTATCCAGGAGTGTTTGAAAGGGAGGGGGGTTATCTTTCACTTGTTTGCCGCAATCTTTTAACCACTCTGTTACTCATATCCTGCAAAAACTAGCACAACCCATACATAAACGTAAGAACATTTCTGGGTTAATCTGGAGAGTAAATATTGTATGAAAGATCAGTGTCGGGAAAGCTACTCTGAAACTGTTAGACAAGCTACTTATAAGTCAAACTAGTTAAACTACAGCTAACCCAGTCAACACTTTGATCTGTCAGTGAAGTCAGCATGAGATTACAAGATCCTCAAAATGTTGTCACAATGTGTGCATCACAGTGAGCTAAAATTGTAACCACACAGCGCACTCACAGTTTGCTCATATATTAAGGTCACCATATGAGGTCACTGCACACTCACTGGGAGCTCATACTACCCATAAAGCACATGGTATGAAAAGTACCAGATGTCACTCAGAGAACTAAAATTCTAGCGTTTGCTAATCGGAAAAATGTTGCAGAGACATCAGCATTTAATTGCATATAATATACGGACAATAAAAAAGTGAAAGAGAAATGAATGTCTCCGCATTTAACCCCTCCACTGAGTAGTAAAGCCATCCACTGCAAGTCATGGACACACAACACACACACACACACACACACACACACACACACACACACACACACACACACACACACACACACACACACACACACACACACACACACACACACACACACACACACACACACACACACGACAAAACACCCTGCTGAAAAAAACTGCATCAAACCAGCATGGCCCAGCATGGGAATTATGCTGGTCTACGCTGGTTTAGCTGGTGGTCACAGCATACCAGCACCAAAACACAACATATGTTGGTATGACCAGTATGGGATGCTGGTGCTAATGCTGGTTTAGCTGGTGCTAATGCTGGTTTGGTGCTGATTTAGCTGGTGCTAATGCTGGTGCTGATGCTGGTTTAGCTGGTGTTCACTAGCAAACCAGCACCAAAACACAACATATGCTGGTCTTGCTGGTATTCTGTTTTTTTCAGCAGGGCAAATCTGTGAATCCTGGTCACTTTTACCTCCAATCTGTGTGAGCTTTCTAAAACCTTTATTTAGGCTTCTTGATGCCATAACGTTGTTGTTGACATTTTATATGGTATATGGTAGTGTCCTTGAAGTCTATCATTGGTTTGTGAAGACCATTTTTGAAGCTTAACATCTCCATCTTGGCCGCGCATCACATAAAAAAACGGTAACTGTGCATTCACATCGCCACCAATAAAAGCTCTGGCTGCCCTGCTAACGACGCTAAAGAAAAGGTGTAGTGGACGCTCAGATGCTCGAATGCATTCTCTGAACTGCTCTCAGGTGGAGGTTTCCGCCTTCTGATTGGTTGCCGCCGAACATTTCCACCTTCCGATTGGTTGCCGCTGAACCACGTCATATAATAATAATTATAAAGTTAAGCTGATTTCAACTCTCATCGACGCTCATGCTGTACATGACGCGCCGCTGCTCGCCGGAGCTCGCCACCGGCTCTCATTGAAAATAAATGACTTCCGGCCACTTTGACGCTCTCGCCGTTGGCGTTCTGAATACACAGTAAGTGGCAGGTCATGGGTGAAGCTGAGGTGGCTGGTTGCTGAACTAACGTGACCAAACTGGAGAATCTATCGGCCAAACTGAAAGATTTATTGGGTAATGCGATAATAAAAATGGCCCAAATACCAGCCAACATATCGGCATCTGCAATATGTCGGTCGATCACTACATGAGACCCCTGTACAGTTTGTCAGATGTGAATGCGAATTCTTGGTACTACACAACTTCTGCCTGTAATGCTATTGCATCCAATTTATGATCCAGTTTTGGATCTTTTCTTGTTTGATGATAAAATGGGTATCTAGAGACCAGAGGATCAGAGATATTGGGATGGGCTCTTTAGATCTGGGCCAGTAAGCAGTCACATAGCAACCAGCCAGACTAGCCTAGCAACTACCATTCAGACCACCTTAGCAATTGCTTAGCAATGATTAGAGAGTTTTGTAGAGGCATGCAGCGCTCCAGTTTTCTCTTGAATATGCGAAAAAGTTAGTTATTTTAGAAACAAATTGGAGAAATGTTTTATGTTAACATGGTTGATTATGAACTAAATGCACTTTGCAAAATATCAGGAATTCTACATGAAATTGTGGGCGGCTTGAAAGTAAAAGTCTCTTAATGACTGCCAATAAATGACATTTAGGAGACACAGCCTGTAGGTCCATCAACATGAACATTAATAGGTACTTAACCTTATCTGAGTGTAATGAATGTGCTTTGGAGGAGCCTCAAATAACAACAAACCACAATTACTTACACACATACCACAAACACAACACACACACGACTAATCTTCACTCGAGGGCCACATTGTAGTTATTAACGGAAGGCACTGGAAAGGTCTTTTTGTGTATCCATACGGCTTATCCCCTTCTGCTGTGTCCCATCTGTCTGAGGCACCTTGAGTGATCCTGTCAAAATCAAAAATAACTTCTCTTCCATTTATGAGTTTCAAGTGGCAGCCCTAACCCATTTGATAAACCTCTTCAGAAATAATCTCCTAAGAAAAAACACTACCGTTAGGAAATGTTGTCGAGCGGCAGCTCCCCCAGCTTTCTGAGAGCAGAACTAAGCTGAAGGTAGATTAGAAGTTATATCAGCCCCATCACCATATTATATCACCCTGACCCCCAGCCACACACAAATTAGCTGGGTGTTTTGACAGACAGTTTCGATCCTTGAAGAGGGATGGTACTATTAATAGTGAAAAGCTGACGACATAAAAGCTGACGACATAAAACCTGACGCTTTTATGAGACTGTAACCACCCAACACGTGCTATCAACAGCTTCTGGAAAAGCTTAGTTGGATAATAAACATCTTGGAAATGGCACCCGGTTTGTCTGTCATGTACAAGGTGCAGGATCAATAAAATGTTTAGTGGTAGGCCTACCTGTCATTTTTTAAGTAAATAGAAGCACACTTTCAAATCAGTTTAGCACACTTTTCAAATCACAATTTTAAAGGAAGCGAGTGCCTTTTGGGTAACATTTCAGTGGATTATTTGACTGAAATCTAAGCATTTTTGCAACCCAGACATGGGCCCTCCCCCGAGGGGACATCTCATAAATAATATCCAGTTTTCATTTTCTTTCACACTGATATACTCAACAGGAAATAACATCTGGGATGTACCAAGCCATAGGGTTAACTTACCCCCAGATAAACCCTGAAGTCTGCCAAACTATAATAAGCAGTAATATTGACTTTTAAATGCAGCCTAAAGGTCTTGACACACCGGGACGTTTTTCGTGCGCGTTTATCGTCGGCGTTTAACGTGACGTTTTTTTGCTTTCACACCCAGACGATTTTTACTGGCGCTGAGCCGAGTGAGGTGCAAATTCACCCCTGGACGTTAGATGGCGCTTAATACAAAACAGATTTATGCCGGTACACAAGGGGCGCAGCGAAACTTTATGCTTCTGTTCTTACACTCACTTGTCACACAGAAGAAGAAAGCCACACGCTAGTCAATAACAAGTCATATGCTTGCTTTTAACAAAACATGGATATTACTAGTAGCAGCAACTATACAAAGACTACTTCAACTCACCATCAGGACTCACCATCAGCTACTTGACAGTATGATCATGTGAAATATGATCTTCTCAGATAAAAGCAAACTGTGCATTCGTGTTATAGTCATTATTGCCATTTTGAAAACGGTGTGTTTATAATATATATATATATATATATATATATATTGTACAAACAATATCTCCGTGAACTTAAATACATTTGTTAAATCAAATCTATTTGATCAAATAATTCGATTCTATTATCAGCACTCTCCACATAAAATTAACTATTTTGATAGAACACGTTATATCAAAATTAAAGCTCTTTCACAAAATATAAGGTAATGGGTGATCCGATGTGTGTATTTTTAACTAATCTTTTACAAGCACTTTCTCTTGTTAACAATTTTCTCACATTTCCTCCCAAATGTATTGTATTTTGTGATTTGGCTAAAGAAGTAGGTATGTAGTTATTACAATAAGAGGTCAACAATACTGATGTACAAATATATGCATAGTGTCAAAATGGCACGTTATTTTCAATTCGTTTTTTAATCAAATATTTATTTTTGTGAATGAACTGCAGTTTGCAATAACAATCAGAGACATGACAGTAAAATCAAATAAAACAGGAGTCAGAAATGTTGGTCCAGAAAAGTCACAATGACTTTAGTGCAACTGAACGGTAGTGCAAATCAACATTTAGAAATTAGACATTTTCAAATGAATTTCTTAAATGTATAATCACTTAAAATACATAAGTAAAATGGTATATAATAAACATTAATTTGTGTGAACAAGAACTGGCAGAGCTGTAGAGCAAAAAAGTCACAATGATAGAAGTCTAAGTGAACTGTAGTGCAAATAAACATATGTATGAAATGTACATGTTCAACTGTATTTCTTGAATGTATAAACATAAAAAAACTAAATAAAATGGTATATAATAAACATCTATAGGTGTGACCAAAAACTGGCAGAGCGCTCCTTCTGTGCTCCTCTTTCTTCTGTGCACTGCTTTAAATTTTTTCCCTTTAGCATCTTTTAATAAGAGGGACCTCTCCAGAGGTTTGTCTCGGACTGTTTTCTTTTGTTTAGATTGGACCTTGTCACGGCTGGTGCTGGATGATCCTGAAGACGTGCTTGCTGGGGCCTCCTCACTTTTCCTCACATCATTTTTAGCAGAAATATTGCTGTGAACACTGTAAAGATAAATGTAGTTTTCATCAGAATCAATCTTTCACACTGAGGGCCATGCCACGATATCCATGAGGTCAATATTTGATTACAAATGTAATTTAGATTCATGGTATTTCATCTGACTAAACAAACTAGGTTACCTATACACAGAACACAAATTAACCTCCTAAAACCCGACCTTTGGTTTGGCTTGCATTTTAGATTTCTTCCAGTTACTTTGGGGTTAGGAAGAAGCAATGAATATAATAACCAAATATTTTTCTTTGAACATGAAGCAGTGTAATTGTCCACGTTTGTGTACAACAGGTTCCAGTTACACACAAAGTATTATGGTGCAAACAACAAAACGTGATATCACACGGTGTACAGGGAACATGCATGGTATGAAGTTAATCACTGTTCAATGTCAGTGCATTACATATCATAATGTAATGCACCAATATTCATTTTTATTACTTGCACAGTTATAATGTAAATTTGCACTACTGGTCCGTTAAATACACTACTGGACTGTCTATTTCATACTCCCTGTTCATTTGCACTGCTGGACTACTTGAATTGCATCGTTTACACCCCTGTACTATGTAATGAATATTAGAATAACTATTCACTGCACAATAACTTATGCCATTGCACTCTTAACTGACTAGTTACAATCCAAATTCATTCATGCACTACCTAAATATTAATTTCACTCCTGTTCTGTATAGTTTAATTTATTATGTACATATCCATTTGTAAATTTCTGTATATTATGTTCATAGCACCACCCACAGTAAATTGTTCCATCGTATTACATAATCCTGCACCTATGCAAATACTGATATCCTGCACTTTTTATACTGCTTTTGCACTTCTGGTTAGACCTAACGTTAAACTGCATTTTGTTGCCTTGTACTTGTGTAATGACAATAAAGTTGAATCTAATCTAATCATATAGCCCACACAGCTATGTATTGTTATGTTCTTATATATATCACGTTACCTTCGAAATTCAGTCGATGTTGTGAGGAACTCCGACACCTTCATAAACCTCCACAGCCTCGATGCTTCTTTGTGTGTTTACCTGTTCCACGTGCTCCGCAAGACCATTTTGTGCTTGAGCGCCACCAAGTCGTGTTTTACTGGAACTTCAGCAGCGCCAGGCACGTGAACAATAGCGCCAATCTCATTGGTCGGCCAACTTTTAACGCGCCGCGTCAAACCAAAAAAACGTGTCCCACGCGTTTTTCTGAAAATGACGCATTTGCGCCTCGCGCTTTTCGCGTGGGTGTGCGCACTCACATTGGCGCTCGTTCTTGAGTCACGAGACGTTAAACGTCGACGATAAACGCGCACGAAAAACGTCCCGGTGTGTAAAGACCTTTAGCAAATCTAAAGCCAGTTTGTAAGTTCAGGCTTTAAAAACTCTTCTGAAACTCTATTGGAGAAAGGAACATGGATTTGGACACAAGTTTCTATTTGCTAACCAGTTAATCTCATTGATGTCTAAGAGAAATAATTGAGATTTTTAAGATATGTCATCTGTGATGTTTCTTACTTAGGGGAAGATGATGAGTAAAAATCATGTCTGTGTTTCAGTGTCAGGGTAAAGTGTAAGTTATACTTATAAGTGTCTTAAATGTGGTTCCAGAGGACTAGGTATCCCTAAAGAACTTGATAAGCAGTTTCAGGTGTGTTTAATTGGGGTTGGAGCTGAAATCTCCAGAACAAAAGCCTTCCAGGAACAAGGTTGGAGACCAATGACCTATGCCAGGGGTGGCAAATGTTGGTCCTGGTGAGCCGCAGTCCTGCAGATTGTAGCTCCAACCCTGATTAAACCTCACCAGCCTGTAGATTTCTAGTAACTCTT
This sequence comes from Paramisgurnus dabryanus, assembly GCF_030506205.2. Lineage (NCBI taxonomy): Eukaryota > Metazoa > Chordata > Actinopteri > Cypriniformes > Cobitidae > Paramisgurnus > Paramisgurnus dabryanus. Next base: position 33,523,753 of record NC_133356.1, on the reverse strand, counting down.
TAGACCTTGATTAGCTTGTTCAGGTGTGTTTGATTAGTGCTGGAGGCAAACTCTGCAGGACTGCGGCTCTCCAGGACCGACGTTCGCCACCCCTGACCTATGCGATAGCCTATATGCCACGGGTAGGGAATACTGGTCCTGGAGGGCCACTGTCCTGCGAGTTTAGAGAGTTTAGTTCTAACCCTAATTAAACACACCAAATCAAAGTCAGGCTTACTTGAAAATGAAATGCAGGTGTGATTAATTAGGGTAGAAACTACACTTTGAAGGACAGTGGCCCTCCAGGGCCAAGGATTCCCCACCCCTGCTCTACGCCTATAGATTACATCTACACATTTTCAACATGTTTTTATTTTTACTTCTGCATTGTTGTTCCCTATTAAATGAACCATTTTTATTTACATTTCTGTACTGTAACTGTACTGTAACATCCCTCCCATCGTTTTAAAATTGTGATCTAGAAATAAAGTGAACTTGAAGAAAAATTTGCTAAGGAAGTCCATAGTGGAGAGAGGAGGCACTGGGAACAGCAGAGCCATCAGAGGGAGAAAGAGCCATGGCGGAGCCTCAACTGGACTTCTGATCGGAGCATGGTGCCTACAAAAGGAGGCAGAGCCCACAGAGATAAAGAATCTGGTGGAACCTGAGAGGTTGACAGACCAGTGTAACATGAATGACTTAAAGGTCTGAAGTGAAGCTGCTGGCTTGAAGAACGGAGGTGAAAAAGGGGGTTCGGGAGAACGGGCTGAAGCCAATGTCAATGTCAAAGTCAATTTATTTCTATAGCACTACTTAACACAACACCAGTTGAACAGTGTGCTTTACATAAATACAACAATAAAAAATACATTAATACACAATACCTACAGTGCATTTCATCCCTTAGGCATATGCCAAATCAAAAAGATTTAAAAACAGGCAAGGATGGAGCAGATCTAATAGCAAAAGGTAACGCATTTGAAAACGTGCGATCTCCCCTACTTTTCAACTTAGATTTCGGTATAAATAATAATCTCTGGTTTGAGGACCGAAGAGACATAACTGGACAATGTTCTATCAATAGATCCGAAAGATAAGTAGGTGCCAACCCATTTAAAGATTTAAAAACCAAAAGAAGAATTTTAAAATCTACACAATATCGTACAGGCAGCCAGTGCAACCGACATAACACTGGAGTAATATGGTCCCGTTTGCCCGTTTTCTAGTACCTGTTAGGATCTGTAGCTGGGATAAAGCTGATTGGCTGATCCCGTTGTACAGTGAGTTGCAATAGTCGAGCCTTGTTGTCAAAAATGCATGTATTAATCTTTCAAAATTTAAAAGATAAAATTGGTTTTACTCTGGCTAAAAGACGAAGCTGGAAAAAGCAGGATTTGACTACTGAACTTATCTGCTTGTGGAATTTCAGGCCATCATCAAAAACAACACCCAAATTCTTAATCCAAGTCTTTGCAGGCAGTGTTAAATTACCTAGGGTTATTTGAGTTGGAGAATTTGATGAGCCAAAAATTATAATTTTGGTTTTATTTTCATTAAAATTAAGAAAATTTAGAGCTAACCAAGCTTTCACATCAGATATACACGCCTTAATTTTTCCAGTCCATTACAGTTTGGTTTTAGGGGTAAATAAACTTGAGTGTCGTCTGCATAGCAGTGAAACGACAACCCGTGTTTCCTGAGAATAGACCCTAATGTAGCATGAAGAATCGAATGATCTACTGTATCGAAGGCAGCACTCAGATCTAGTAATAATAATACAGTAGACACCCCAGAGTCGGCAGCTATTAACACATCTTTCAAAAGTGCAGTCTCTGTCGAGTGATATTTTTTAAAACCTGATTGAAAACACTCAAATATCTTATTTTCATCTAAAAAATTCTGCAATTGGTTCAAAACTATCTTCTCTAAAATCTTCGAAAAAAAAGGCAAATTTGAAACGGGTCTAAAATTGTCCGTAACATTTAAATCTAGGTTGGGTTTCTTTAACAGCGGACAAACTACACCATGTTTCAATGAGTCAGTTACCACACAGGTTTTTAGACATCGGTTTATAATAATTAACAAGTCTCCATAGCTTTTTTCAACAGCAGGGGCGGGATGGCATCCATAGAGGAGCCCGACGGCTTTAACTGGCTCACTATGTCCTGCAGATGAGAAAGAGAGACAGGTTCAAATTTCTTCAGCTCCGCCGAACAGGCCATCAAGGTCGACGGATCAAAGGACGCACATCAAATCCCCATTCTAATGTCATTGATCTTATTCACATAAAAAATATCAGAAAGTCATCACACAGGGTCCTTAATACATTAGAATACTCATTAACAGGTGGATTAATAACAGAATTAAAAACAGTAAAAAGTGTTCTTGGCCTGTGGTAATTGTTTGTTATGAGTTTTGTAAAAAAGTCAGATCTTGCTGCTCTCAAGGCCTTTTGGTAGTTTAACAACGAATCACTTAACATTTCAAAAGAAACACGAAGCTTATCCTTCTTCCATCTGCGCTCAGCTTTCCTGCAAGGTATATTTTCGTCAACCCACGGGTCGACTCTTGGTTTAGATTTTAGAGTCTTCACTGGAGCTACTGTATTTAAAACATCCACACATTTAGAATTTAACTCGTACAAAAGCTCCTCTGCACTTAATGCATACTGGTTTGTATTCATAATGTGCATAGTATCACAGAAGGCTGATGAAAAAATTGCACAAGTATCTGAATTAATTAATCGCAATTTACGAACTTACTGTCTTTTGGGTTTCAAAGAGCTTGAAGTTGTGGGAATTGAAAATAAAACACATTTATGATCTGAAAACCCATTTTCCACTATCTCCAGAGCAGACAAAGAGATACCATATGATAACACAAGAGCCGTTTCTCAATATGCGTTCTTGTCTGTACTTGTGTTCTTGCGGACTTGTGAAACGTCATCAGTCGCGGCCCAAGTACTGTTCCAATTCAAAGTTCGCATCAAGCCCAAGTTCACATAAAATCCCCGGATGTGTTCTTGATCCGCCCATTTTATCGAGGATGCATCAGAGGAGACTTGTGTGGACTTATGACAGCGAAGTTTCCCAGAATGCATTTCGCGTCAGAAGTTCGTTCTTCCGAGTCTGAACTTGCAAGTTCGAACTACGAAGGACACAAGTCCGAGTTCGGCGTACTTGGTTTTGAGAAACGGCTAAGATCTAGTGTATGTCCACCCTGATGGGTAGGAACATTAAGATGCTGATCTAAATCAAAGGCATTTATCAAGGTAATAAACTCTTTAGCTAAGGAGTCTGTTGGGCAACACACGTGCACATTAAAATCTCCTAAAATTAACAGTTTATCATATTTTGGTACAAATTGACCCAAAAGTCTGCAAGTTCATTTAAAACATCTGCATTGTGTTTAGGAGGGCAGTATATCAAAGCAATCAACAATGGACTACTCAGTTCAAATACAAATAATTGCAGCTCAAAACTTCTATAGTCATTTTGTACTATTTGGTGATATGAGAAAATATCTTTAAAAGTAGTCCGCCACCCCTGCCAATCAACCAAGGCGAATTTAAAAACAAACATTTTGAAGGCAAAGGGGGGGCTTAAATCCCCAACGGTAAGCCAGGTTTCCGTAATAAATAGGCAGTCCAGTTCATTTATAATAAAAGTCTTGTTTACCACCGATCTCGAATTTAAAAGACCCAGCTTGAATAGACACGGCCTATACAACTCCTTCAGTTCCTCCGACTCCCGCACCCGAGGGAAAGCACGTAGATGTTTAACGCACACTCCTCGACGGCAGTAGATACGGGCGGAGCCACACACACCAGAGATCACAGTGGCTGGGACCAGGGAAGCACTCCACTCATATAGCAGATCCAACCAACGCCATGGAGTTGCAAAATTAAGACTTTCATGTATGGGGACCCCTGGTGATGTGGATAAAAACAACTCATTCTACTGTATTTTATTTTATTTTATTTACGTTTATTTTAGTAGGGACAGATACAAAGAAGAGACATAAATACACTGTAAACAGTCATTTGATGTATGTATCATAGTGTTTTTAGCCGAAGCTAGTTTACAACACTTGCCCCTAGAGGGGCTTTTAGTTAAAAAAGAAGAGAAAAAAAAGAGAAAAGAAAAAAAGAAATACAGAACAACATTAAGTGAAGTAAGAACCAGTTTAAATTAAATACAAAAAGAGCAGTATAAAAACTAAATATGAGAGCAGTTTTGTTCCTGAATTAGCCACAATTTAGTATGTTTTTTAAAAGTGAAAAACGTTGGAATACATTTCAAGTGGCCTGGCAGAGAATTCCATAATTTCACCCCTTTTATTGAAAAGGCAGTTTGGGCAAATGATGTTCTACGGTAAGGGATAATGCAATTGCCATTTAATGCATTTTATTACTGTAAGGTAATAAAAACACAAAAGTTCATTATGTAAGGTAAACCACTGATAATGTAGCTATTTATGTATTTTTTTTTTGATCTTTGATTTATATACATTTTAAATTAAATTACAGAAATTGATATATAATTAAGACCCGTATGCCTCGTTTGGGATCGTTTAGAGTCATTTGAAACTTAGTTGAAAAAACTGTTAAGTGTTAAGAGTTGGGGTCCATTAAAATCCATTAAAATGAGAAAAATCCTGGAATGTTTTCCTCAAAAAACATAATTTCTTCTCGACTGAACAAATAAAGACATCAACATTTTGCATGACATGGTGGTGAGTAAATTATCTGGATTTTTTTAAGAAAATGGACTAATCCTTTAAGTGTCATACTTAAAGGGGCCATGGCATGAAAATCTGACTTTTTCCATGTTTAAGTGCTATTATTGGGTCCCTAGTGCTGCTATTAACCTAGAAAATATGAAAAAGATCAACCCAGTAACTTAGTTTTGGTAAACCATTCTCTACAAGCACTTGAAAAAATAGGTTGTTGAAAATTGGCTCTTCTTATGATGTCATAAGGAGCTCTTATTATAATAAAACCACCCCTTAATCCAACCACAGCACTGCTATTTAGTGCAGAGAGAAAATAATTCACAGAACAATTGAGTTTCAATTTCAACAAACCACCATCATTGTGATCATTGTTTGAATTTCATCCCCTCATGTGCATTTTAAGGGACACACCCAAAACGGCACATTTTTGCACACACCTACAAAGTGGAAATTTTAACATGCTATAATTAATTATTTATATGGTATTTTGAGCTAAAACTTCACATATGTGCTCTGGGGACACCAAAGATTTATTTGACATCTTAAAAAAGTCCTGTGACATGGCCCCTTTAAGGGAAAAACTTAAGGTGCTTTATGCAACCGGGCCCAGACCTCTTGCTCAAAAATTACAAAAAATGTGTCTTAAGAGTAACACAAACTACAATCAGAGCACTCACTTCAGTTGAAAAGTTAGAAAAAAATAGACAAAAGTACTGTTGACTAATATACATAATATTTAACTGTAGTAACTGTAGATTGACAATTAACAATTACATAAAAATCTATGCAAGTTTTTTACTTGTACAGATACAGATGGAACTTTACCAACACTACATCTCAGTGTAGATAATTGTTAATTATTTGAGAGAAGAGAAACATTTATAAAGTAAACATTGCAATGAAAAATACATTCATTTAAATATTAAGTAAACATCAAGAGGGAGATTAAAACAATTGTAAAGGGAAGGAGGATACAGAGAAAAGGTTTGTAAAACCGTTCTAAATTGTAAGCTTTTAAACAGAAAGCTATAGAAGTGCTTTGTTTCATTTTATCACATGCCATTTAAATAAAGCTTATAAAAGATATCAATGATTCACAGTGGAGATTAAAGCTGTACAAGAGAAAGAATCAGTGTCAATCTTACAGTAATGATCTACAATCTTCTCAGCTCAATATACAGAGTATAGATGCCAAGAGAAGTCTACAGAAACCTGTCTTGTTCCTAAGAAACGCTGTCTTGTTTACCTTTGTTGTAGGTTTCAGTTGTTTGTTGTTGAATATTGTTGGGCGCATCCTGCTAAATTCAGATACACAATTCAAGCAATTATTTAAACAGTTAGCCCACCACGGCAGCGTTTGCAGCATCCTCATCTTGTGCAGCCCTCCTCATGTGAAGACCAAAGAGTTCCCTGCTGAAAAAACAGCATACCAGCAAAACATATGTTGTGCATATAAGCATATGTTGTGTTTTGGTGCTGGTTTGCTAGTGAACACCAGCTAAACCAGCACCAGACTAGCATTAGCACCAGCTAAACCAGACCAAACCAGCATCAGCACCAGCATCCCATGCTGGTCATACCAGCAAGACACAGGATATGTTGTGTTTTGGTGCTGGTATGCTGGTGACCACCAGCTAAACCTGCAGCATCAAACCAGCATAGACCAGCATAATTCCCATGCTGGTCCATGCTGGTTTGATGCTGGATTTTCCAGCAGGGTGTAAAGACCAGCGACTCTACCTGCGCGACTCCACCGAGCAGGGACACCAACAGGGCACTTGAGTATTGCACTTTTGTACTAACTTTTTATTCTATATTTACCTTTTTCCCTCCATTTTCTACTACTCTACTATGTGTTTTCCAAATCCCTGCTGTCACTACAACTCGTAAATTATGCCCTCTGACATCTGCACCAGCCTGGGCTACCCATTCCACCACTTGGCTATCTGATGTTCTCTGTGAGCATTGATCTAAGCTCAGGGCTGCGGATAGAAAGTGGTGAAGATCGAAAGATCCTCCTGACCTCTGTCTCTAACAGTCTCTTCTCTGGCCTCTTTCTCCACGGATGTCACCTCCTTGCTAATATATTTTCTTTGTTCTATCTTTATCTTTACATTCTCTGTCAAAAAATAAATAAATGACTAACCCTTGGCTATGTACTGTGTGAGACTTGATGAGACTAGTTCTAGTGCACTTATGTATGCACAGATGTATACATAATGTAAGGTTGCATTTTAAACTTCTACTTTTTCACACTGATTAACTGTCTGTTAATGAAATAAAAGAAGATTTAATGTTAACTACTGAAACGTTCATAAAAGTTGTTCAGGACTTTGATACTAGGAATTTGTTAATTGCATATTGTTCAATGTTAAAAGCTTATAAAGTAAATGTTATAAAGTAAATATGAATTTGACATAGACTTAAACAGGTACTGTTTATTCAACCCGTTATCACGAAATTCCATACCTATAGTCACGTAATTTTGTGAGTTTTTTCCGTGACACTGACAGGTTTTTTCCGCCTTTTTGCGTGAACATGTCAAGTATTTCTGTTTACATGTCACTGTCACGTATTTGTTACTTAAAGAGCACCAATTATGCTAATAAATTGGCACGTTAGCACGTTATTGCAATATCCCATAGTACATACATGTTATTAAAACTTGAACTAATGCATTGTGAGTCTTATAAATTGCTTACATACCTCACCGATTTCCCACTGTCTGGAAAACGCTCGGTTTAGTTCCTGTCTCCGCCTCCCAAAATGTCTAGTGTAATCGGATTGGTCAGATGACTACTCAACTGTTATTGGTCAGCTGGGTTCGGCGTGTGTTTGAAAGGTTACGCCCCTGACTACGCGTGGGTTGACACAGATTCTGACTGAGAGTCACAGCCTCAGAGGCAACGTAAACAAGCGTTATATTTCTCTATAAACGATGGTGTCTGTACTGCCTTACCACTTCAAGCTCGATCCAGAGAGTTCAGAAGGCCATTACGATATAAACGATCTCCGTCAATGAATGCGATTGGATTTAACTTTTTTAGGTGTCCTTAGCTCTGCCAGAATGCTAAACGAAGACGAAAATGTGTTGCAAAGACATCCAAAAGGTAATTATAACGTACTACATAACTATATGGAAACACCAAATGTAGCACATAGAAAGTATTTGTTGAAATGATTATAAAACGATTTCACTTGGTAATTTCTACATTATTTTACTCTAGTAAAATTTATTATAAAAGACTGCTTACATACTGTATTGCTGTGCAAACTATATGGAAACACCAAATGTAGCACATAGAAAGTATTTGTTGAAATGATTATAAAACGATTTCACTTGGTAATTTCTACATTATTTTACTCTAGTAAAATGTATTATAAAAGACTGCTTACATACTGTATTACTGTGCAAACTATATGGAAACACCAAATGTAGCACATAGAAAGTATTTGTTGAAATGATTATAAAACGATTTCACTTGGTAATTTCTACATTATTTTACTATAGTAAACTTAATTATAAAATACTGCTTACATACTATTTTACTGTGCAAACTATATGGAAACACCAAATGTAGCACAAAGAAAGAATTAATTGAAATGAATGTTAGTTCTACATTATTTTACTATGGTAAACTTTATTATGAAAGACTGTGCTATGTTTTTACTTACTAGGTTTTAAGGAGAATGCAACATGTTCCAGGGCCTCTTACCTGCGTGATTCATCATCCAGGTTTTGCACAAATTGTCTAAATCCCTACACACAGAACATTTATTGTACGGACTATAAGCCTTTGAGGCGCAGGACTAGATTAAGTTTTATTACATTTTTAAACCAATAACACTAAAGTATTATTATAGTAACAAAGTACCCAAAAGAACAAAAGATGTAACTTTAAAGAAAATATAGTAGTCAGTCAAAAGTTTATTTATTACAAATATATATTTAAATGTTAAACAATATACAAATAAACATACTTTAGTAACCATATTGTGCTATTCTTTCAAAAATTGTTCAATTCACTTCTTACAGCTATCTATTCAGATAAATGGCATATCAAAGCTTTGTCAGCTGATGCTATCTAAGATGACACTTTAGGGTTATCATCCTGTCGTGTGTTGTTCTCCAGATATGCTTGGAGCTTCCTGATTGGAATGTTGGCTTCCGACGACCCCTGCACTGAAGATGGCATGCAATCACGTCCTCCTTTGAAGGTTTCTCAAACTGTGATGCCAGGTCCATTGGAATCGGGGTTTCCTTCAGCTTATCTTCAAATACCTCATCAAATACAAGCCTGATCACATCATCCACATAACTGTAGAAATATTGCAGTCAATAAATCTTTTGTTTTGATCATTTATTTCCCTGCTTCATACATTAAGTTTTTAATTATGAATGTATTTGAAATAAAACATTACTGCTTACGGTATGTCATTTGTGTGTTTTGGGAACATAGCCTTGTACTTTCCCTCTCCTGCTTTTGTTACGGCTTGGTGACATTGTAATGGATGGCTGCAAGGTACAACCTGTAAAAATATAAGCAAGCATAAATTTATTGTAAAAGTAAATACTACTTTATTTAACACAGTTACTAAAATACTTAAATACCTGCATAGCATTCCAATAAATGAGAAAATCAAATTTTTTTGCTGCAAATCTGAAATCTCAGGCTACGGACGGCAAAGGCATCCACTGATGATGGTGATGGAAACATTGTGAAACGATGCTACTGTCTGGGTTCCTATGATTATGCAGAGAAAAAAAACTTTGTCATCATCAGTTATACATTTAAGACTGGTAGTGGTTTCACTAGCTAAATACATCATTTGTGTTACACACCTTTGCTCCTCATATGCCAGTCTGACTCCTTGTACTGTGTGTTATGATGTTGCATGTTTGCATACAGTGTAGAAGGATGTGTCCAGCTGCGAATCTAGGATATAGACAAATAAAACAAACATGTATTCAGTCAAAAAGACATATTATAACAATAGAGTACCATGACTATAAATCGTTAGACTATTCATTAAAACGTTAATGTATTACATATTACATGGCCCAACATTAGCAACACACATTACGTGTTTACTTCGTTTCAAAATCTAAGAAAGCTTCAAGTAAATACAACAGTAAAATACAAATAACTTTAAACAAATCATCTGTACTTAGAGTTTCTTGAGTTTGATCATGAGAACAAATTTTACCGGTAACAGTTAAGCTGGTAACTTAGCAAGTTTGTAAACATGTCTTAACCAACATCGATAAAAAAACGATAGTCTGCATAATTCAACATACACGTGTGTAAATATGGTACGTTGTTTATGAAATACAGTATTACAACACAAAACAGTTCGCTTGCAAGCTTAGCTCTACACGCACATTATGTTAATCTCCGGTTACCTGTTACGTAATGTACAGTAAAAGGCAAATAATAAACGTGAATACTTACAGCCTGTGATCCAGAAGTGACCAGTAATCCAACTTTCAGGAGGAGACGTCGCGCAAATCCAGCTTCGGTTCATGAGAAGCAGTTATTGTGAAAACTGAACTCCGTGAACAACTTCTGACTGATTTTTCCGGAACCGTATTAAACATGATGTCCTCTGTGGAAGTCCATAAAGTGCTATTTTGCCCTTGCATCTAAAGAGACAGCGTCTACTCGAGAGATTTAATCGCTTAAACGATGAAACAAGAGTTTGCAAACAGAGTAAAAGCAGGGACTCCCAACCTCCGCCATTTTAGCTCTCTTCTGACTCGGCGCTCCCCACCCTCGTCTTTGAGGGCGTACCCAAGCAAAGCAGAGAGGGCTGAACTATGATAATGTTGGTCTTATCTACGTCACTAATCCCAGGAAGTAAACTGTTGCCTACAATCCGAGTGTTTTTTGTAGTCCTCGAACGTTAGAGACGATAACTCGCGTCATCGTTTTCTTTGAGGTATGTACTTTTTGAATATCGTTAGCATGTACTAATACACACTTACACACAAAATGATGTTTAAAAACGTGTATCCCATAATAGGTGCTCTTTAACTGTTTTCTCCTATTTTCTTACCATTGTCGCTTCAGTTTAGAGTTAGATTTACATAAAATGACATCCTTACCCAAACCCAACTCTAACCCTAATGTCAGGCAACAATGGTTTAAAAATCTGAAAATATAAAAAAAATCGTGAAAAAAGGTATAAACCAATACTTAAAGTGACATCCTAACGCAAACACCAAATCTAACCCTAAACCGAAGCATCAATAGTTTGAAAATAGGACAAAACAGTTGAGTAACAAATATTTGACAGTGACATGTAAACAGAAATACGTGACGTGTTCACGCAAAAAGGCTGAAAAATGTGTCAGTGTCACGGAAAACACTCACAAAATTATGTGACTATAGGTACATAATTTCGGGATACAGGGTTGGTTTATTAGGCTCTAGGACATAACCAATTGTTTATTATAGTACATTACATTTGGGATGGCGAGTCAGACGTCACTGAGTAAAGCGCATACTGAGTTGTCTGTTTTTGCAATGCGACAATTTTACTTATGTCCCCACCAATGCCAAAATCAAACTTAAGCCTTCGTGGCAGACATTACCTATCACGCACGTATGGACACATGCACTGTCTCCATGTGTCTCATTAAGTTCCCTAGATTGTGAATCTGTCTGTGAATCCCAATCGGAAGTGTTATCTCGTCGAAGATCAGCTCTCTTGAATGTAAACTTAAGTGCAAATATATCACATCGTGTGGTGACGTGACTATTAAAACACGTTGTGAGATATCGCCACTGATATATTTATAAGTAGCATGCCAAAAACATCTTTCTGACACTTATAAAAAACTTTTTTATATAGTACTGACAAGAACGAAGTCCAGTAATTAAGTGAGTGCTCGTACCGCAAGATTTAATGGAAAAGCAATAGTACATAAATATAGTTTTATTAACTTTTACATTGTGCCAAAACAATTACAACACAAAAGACACTAAATACCCTGGTGAAAAACAAATATACTTTATTGTATTTCAAGTATATTTAACTTTGCAATAGTACATTACAAATATACTTACAAAGGAATGTACTTTCTTTAAACATATTTAAAGTATGCTTACAACATATTTGCGCGTATTTTTTACAATTAAACTTTTAACATACTTCAAAATAATTATACTTTAGTATATTTTCTAAAAGTATACTTTAGAAAAATATACTTAAAGTTAAAGTTTTGTGCAATTTTTAAAGTATACTAAATTTAAACTTATTTTAAAATGTATTTTAGGTATACTTTATAGGTATGCTTAAAGTTATCATTATAATAATGCACTGACAGTATATTTCTAAAATACATTATTTAGTATTCTTTAGAAACAGTATATTTTAAGTACATTTTGAAAGTATATGGGGTGTACAAATGTATATTATTTTATGGAGAAATAACGTGGGCTTAAAATTACGAGAGAGCAGTATGTTCAGTTACATTTTATATTGTAGATGTATATGTCACGGCCAGGGGCGGACCCAAATATACTAAAGGTCACACCCCTCTCAACTCTTCCACCTCGAGGAGTTTCCCAAGACCACCCCAATGACCAGACAGACGAGTATACTACGTTTAAAATAAACTTTATTTAAATATTTAAAAAAAGGGGAAAGGAAAAGGGCAAGGTTAAAAACTAATTTGACTTCTTCTGCCCTCCAGGGCCACTCGTGCCAAGGACCGGGGACAGGGGCTCCTTATGGCACTGGTCCTAGAACCCGTGGCGCACTCCGCTTCTTCCTGGAGGCAGAATCAAAAACAGGAAGGTTATCACAATGTGCTTCGATGCGAATTTTACTGCTGCTCTAATCCCCCGTCTTCTCTCTCTCTCCTCTGCCTTAGGTTCGTTGTTCTGTGGACGCTACTGAAGCAGAGATCGTTAGTGGACCGTGCAGGGAAACAACTCACAACACTGGGGTTTCTCATTCACAAGGGCATTCGTCGAGACACAGGCACGTGGTTGCTGTAGACACAGATCAATAACACTTCACAAAGGTAGGTTACTCACAACACTGGAGGTCTTCGTTCACACAAAACATTCCTTGTGGCACAGGTAAGTGGTTGCTGTAAGCACAGGTCAATAATACTTCACAGAGGAAAGTTACTCACAACGCTGGGGATCTTCGTTCACACAGAGCTTTCCTTGAGACACAGGTAAGTGGTTGCTGTAAGCACAGGTCAATAATACTTCACAGAGGTAAGTTACTCACAACACTGGGGATCTTCATTCACACAGAGCTTTCCTTGAGACACAGGCAGGGGCGTTGCTAGACATAAAGCTCTACTGGGGCACAGGCCCCCCATTTTTTTTTTTTACTTTTTCTTGAAAGCCTGCGGTGTGCAAGATACAATTTCCTTTGCTTAACCCACTATTCCAACATTGCAACAAGTACTGGGAAAGACAAACATTTATTTAAAAATATTTAAGTATCATCTTCATATATACATATATACAACATAATTAACATGTTTAAAGGCATAAATATTTTTGGAAATAATGGCTGGAGAGAAAAAAATTTTATGCACATTTGCATTTTACATAACAATGATTAATAACTTTTTTTATTTTTAAGAATATTTTCATTTTATGACTACAAAAAAATCTATCTTAGTTACTGCTAACTGATTATGTAATGACCTAGAGCTAGTGAACTAAATATTAATTTCATATCTGAAAATACAGAACAGTATAACACAGTTTTTGTATGTGAACAATGCAATTTTATAGACTATTGACAGAGGTTTTCCTGAAATTTTCCCTCTAATGTTTAAGCCCTGACAGGGTAAGATGTTATGTGTCTTTACTCCCTTAAATTCATCATCTCTCATTTTTCCTTCCCTTTTCCTGCTTTGCACAAAACATTTCTGATGTCCATCACATGCGTCAATGAGATTTTCATTATTATTTAGAAACTTACTTTAGTCTCGCCATGTTTTCATAAACCAACTCAATCGCGTGTACTTTGTATGCGGCCGCGCACGGCAAAACAGTCGCGTGCACGCCTCAATTCATGTCCGCGTCCGCGCACCCATTCATGTCCGTGCGCGGACGCGGACATGAATTGAGGCGTGCACGCGTCAGTGCGACTGTTGCGTCGCTTTTTCAAACGTGAATTGGGTAACTACATTGCATATAGATCCGTTTTGCCGCGATTGTCTTTGTAAAGGAATAAACTAGTTAACTGCTAAAATGTAAACTTGAGATTTACACAGGGGCACAAAAGATTTACACTGGGGCACGTGCCCCAGTAAAAGGGGTCTAGCGACGCCCCTGGACACAGGTAAGTGGGTTCTGTAAGCACAGGTCAATAATACTTCACAGAAGTAAGTTACTCACAACATTGGGGATCTTCATTCACACAGAGCTTTCCTTGAGACACAGGTAAGTGGTTGTCACAGACAGTGGGCTTTCGCTACAGCGTCGGTGCACCGTGTTCCTTCACCCGTCCACTCAACTTCTCGGGCGTCGTAGGGACTGATGGGTCCAGTGGCACGGAGTCGAACGCTTCCCGAACTCCCCCTCTGGTTTCCACGACCGGGGTCCCGAGTTGGGGCGAACTTTCGTTGAGGCTCCGCCACCACGAGCTGCTGTTGGATAGGTCGAACACACACACAACTATGACCCTCAATCCGCACAGTGCACTTCCACAAATATTCACTCCTATCCGCCACTGGGTTTCACCACTGTCCGTTCTATCGAAGAGTGACGCTCTCTCTAACACACCCGGGGCCAAGGCTTAATTTCACACTCTCCGTAGGACTCAGGCCACAACAGATGTAATCCTCTCACGATTCGTCCGAGGCCGGCGGTTTGGTCGCTACAAGCACAGCATACACACAGCAAGCACAGCACGACACCAAGTAATAAGTGAAACTCACCCACGACACTCTTGTACACACTTCACGTGATCTTAAATATGGACTTAGCCACCAGGCTTCGATTCCCTCGGGAGGATAGCTGGGCGATGTTTTTGGTCACCGTTGAGAGTAGGCTTTATATTACTCACAGCCCCGATGTGTTGTTTGTTACTTCTCTGGCTCACCCACGCTTTCTTGTCCCGTAGGGCCACTGATCGATTCGTAGACGGCGCTTCCTATTCAAATGTTTCGTCCGTGTTTCCGGTCAACCCACGGCTCGCCCACTCTTCCCTCTCCGGTGGGGCCAGGGACCTCAAACACAAGAAAGACACACACCAAGCAACTCTTCTTCGAAGTATTACACGGTAAACACAATGGCCGTTACTCACTCTTTGTTGTCAATGGCCTCCTGTATCTATAATCCCATTGGCTCGGTGTCTTGTTCACTCACGAGTGGAAACTCTCCCAATATTCCTTCGCTAGCTGTCTTTCCTTCCTTTACTTCCCCAAAGGAACGATCGGGCCAACACAAGCGTCTGCAAAGCAGCAACACAGCGCACACAAAGTACATAACAAGCACACCGGTGTGGTGTCCCTTTAATTTTGCACAGCCCCGTCCTTTTGGCCTCTTCTGGCAGCCGCACTCTTTCCTTACACCATAGGTGAATCGCGGATCAATGGCGCCCTTTCGGCTCCTCCAGGGACGGGGCGTGTGGTTCAGTTTGCCCAAGGCATAAAGGGACTCACGCCCGAAGACAGCTCTCTTCTTTGTGCCTCCTTGGACCTTTTTATGTTGCTTGGCTTTTCTCCCTCCTCCAATCGTGTCTCTCAACTACATTCGCCACACCTGTTGCTCATTTTCTCCCACTCTGTGTTGCCAGGGAGACCAGGAAGCGAAATGGTGTTTTTAAAATCGGGTCTGGGCGGAAACCATCTTCACGGAACCTTTCTCCGCCACTTTTGGTTCCCGCCCTCCCATAGTCACCTGGTGACATCTACATTTGTAATATACTATTAACATAAGGTACACTTTAACTTCACTATAGTCAAGCATTGGATAAACCAATTAACTGTGTTTTACCACAAAATAACCGTGGTTTTGCTAATAATAATCAATACACCAAAAAAACATGGTTACTAAACTTTTACCACAAAAAAAAACATTCATTTTTGTAAGGGGAATATGAGTGTTTGTTTTTTTGTAGTTTTTCAGTCAATTGCATACCGCTTTTTGCTGTACAAAACTTAAACAGTTTTCGTAAATGCATTTCAGAGAATAGTGAATTCTGAGATTTGAATAATGCATCTGACGTGTGTGTGATGACGTCACGACGCACGTATTTTGATTTTTACCAGTCGTTCAAGGCGACCGGATTCAGTCCCAAGGTCCGTTAAAATATCTTAAAATTAATTATATTTGATTATCGTTTGACCATTCTGAAGTTTATCAGTAGACTATCATATTTCGAATGCGAAATGTTGTCAATAACGCGGTGTCTAACTCGCTATTAGTGATAAGCTGCTGTGTAGCTTAGCTTAGCTTATAGCTAATGTTAAAGGTTTGAAAGATAGCACTGTTAGCCTGTTATATCGAATTAGCACACCCGATTGTTTTGTTAAATATATGTATTGGTGTGTATGTATATGTTAATGAAAAAAGGTAGCGTCAGAAAATCTGTTTTTTAAATGTAGCGTGAAAGTTAACCATTTATTGACGGTTTAGAGGTTGTAAGGCTTTTACCTAACTGTATTTAGTATGAATGATGCTGCATTCTTTCCTCAGAAGCTAAAGTTTTTCAAAGACATTTGTAGGGAGGACTTTGCAGCTAATGGTAAGTCATTTTAAACTCTTAAGATATAATAATTCATTCGTAGTAGTAAATCAAGCTTCAGTTTAGATAACGTTATACATATTGAGGCGGTTTCCCGGACAGGGATTAGACTAGTCCTAGACTAAAATAAATGTAAGAGCTGTCCAAACTGAAAACAACTTGCACTGACATATCTTAAAATACCCAGTGTCCTTTGTTTTGCCTCAAAATGCACACAGGTAATGTTTTTATTAAGGCATGTTTTTTGAAACTGGTTATATTTCTTAATTAAACTAAGGCCTAGTCCTGTTTTAAGATAATCCCTTTCCAGGAAACACCCAATTGTCTGCTTGTTGCATTTTCTTTCTGACAATTTTTACATTTAAATTTAATACAATAAAATCTTTCTTTAGGAGCTGAAGTATTTTATGTAAGGAGGATTTTGCAGCCCATATAGGCAAGTCATTATAATGAAAACTCTTAGGGGTGGTTTCCCGGACAGGGATTAGCTTTATCCAGGACTAGACCTTAGTTTAATTAGGATAGTTTTAACAAACATGCCTTACTAAAAACATTACTTATGTGCATAACGATGTAAAACAATGGGCACTGATGTATTTTAAGATATGTCAGAGCAAGTTGTTTTCAGTTTGGACAGCTCTTACATTTATTTTAGTCTAGGACTAGTCTAATTCCTGTCTGGGAAACCGCCCCTTAATATATATGATGACATTTAAGTCAAGCTCTAGTTTAGGTAAAAATATATCTGCTATACAATCTCTGCCAGTAAACTATAGATTTAATACAGTAAGTCTTAAATAAATGTAATGTTTTAATATTAAACACTTTTTAATTGAGCTTATTGTCTCTCTTTTTCAGATTTCCTTAGGCTGAACCAAAACCTGCCAGACTAAAGTTGATTTGGGAGAGAAAGACGTTGTAAACTCAATCATCTTGACATTCTTCAATGAGTAATTGTTCAATTTTTAGGCAAATACTGTACACTTTGAATGCTGTGAATAAAACTATATTTTAAATATATTTAAAATGAATTGTTTTTGACTGTTTTAATCAGCTTTTATTTAAAAAAAATATGGAAAAAATTATTTTGGTTATGTTACCAGCTAAAGTAATCTATTCCCAAAATAGCACTCTTTAAGTTAACTAATTATTAACGCACTTGAAGTATACTCATTACTAATCTAGCTGCAGGTATGTAAAAGTATACAAAATGTAATGTACTTGGCATATTCATTTTTCACCAGGGCAGTTTTTAGAATTTTGGATTGGCCAAAAATATATAGAATGTACGCAAACAGTCTATTTAAGATATACTGATTGTATGTTTGCAAGACACTCATAATACATTTGTAATGTACTCCTAACATAAATAAAACACACTCTAAATCCACTTATCAAGCATGAATTTAGCACAAAAACAGTCATGTACTTAAATTGTACTAAATACACTTAAAGTTGTTCCACTTTAGCACACAAAAGTACACTAAATACACTTAAAGTTGTACTTTGTTACAATTAATATACAACTAAAATATATTAAGTACAAAATTAGTTGTTCCAAAATAGCACTCTTTAAATAAACTAATCAATAGCACACTTTAAGTATACTGGTCATTAGTGTGACTGCAAGTATACTTAAGTATATCAAAATTAAATATATTTAGCATACTATTTTTTCACCAGGGTATGAATAAGAAAACAAGTAATAGTTTCATGACACCAAATACTGCTGGTTTGATCTCGATTTTGACCATCAAACACAGACAGGGCCAACATCAGAGCCAGGGAATCCTTGTCAGAGATGTAGCCCAGTAAGTAAACACTGACGTCCGCTGGTGTGTCTGGGTCTCTGGGTCAGGATCTTTCAAAGCAAATTTTCAAATAGGCGCTATCTTTACTAATCGACTACAGATTTGGATATTATACATATATCTTCTCCACTGAACTAATCTTAAAACTACACTTTGTGACCAAGAAACGGTAATATTAAGAAATGGCAATTCCGTCTATTGAGTTGCTATGAGATTCAAAACAGCCGAAAGTGTTACCTGTCATTCTGGCCTTCAAATCCATGGCGAAAGAATGTAGTTCACAAACAAAAAGGCTTTTAAAATAACTCCGTTGTTGTTTTCTAGATTTCTTTTTTCAAACGTGTGCCGTCGAAAACCAGTCTGTAGACAACCATCTACTCCTCCTTGATGTATTTTGCCTGAAAAAGCCTCCACACCACCACCTCATAGTCCATAGTTCATAGGCCATCAATCTCCTACCTGATGAACCAGTGGCAAGAGGTCAAATCTATCCACTCTCTGCCTGAACAAAAGGTCATGGAGGAGTATATTGAGGAGGCTTTCAAGCAAGGCTACATTCACTTCCCCTGCTGCTTCTAGTTTGTTATTCATGGCCAAGATGGATGGAGGTTTTGAGGCCTTGCATTGACTATCGAGCAATCAATTTGAACACTGTCTATTACCTTTATTCACTTTTCCTTTGTCCCAGCTGCCCTGGAACAACTTTGCGGAGCCAGGATCTTCACCAAGTTGGACATCAGGAGTGTGTATAACCTCATCCGTATATGTGAGGGGGACAAGTGGAAGACAGCATTCGTGACTACTACAAGTCACTAAACATATTAAAACTCATTGTAACATAGCATTTAGAGCAGGGGTCTACAACCTTTTTGTGAGCAAGGGCTACCACAATGGATAAAACAATCTGGAGGCCTACTTTTTTATATAGTCTACTTAAACATTTTTGTTTTATTTCTTGATTTTATTTTGTTTTAATTGTTGATATGTTTTAGTATTGTAAATGTTTATATACGTACCCAAGCCAAGCTAATATAAATATATGTAATAAATAAATATTGCAATTGAGACTATTAATAGAATGTGCTTTGGCACCACATTGGAGACCCCTGATTTAGAGTGATATAAACTTGTTTCTTATATGTTGTCACAATAACCCTTTTCACCCAGATTATGGAAACTACACTAAAAATGTGTCCGGGATTTTATTTTGGTTTATTCATACGGCCAATGGTTCTCATTCATGAAACACGAGCAGAACAAATTTTTGTGTTAACTCTTGTAAAGTCGTTCTGGCTTAAATTTTCAAATTTATAAAAATGTTCGTATTTTAAAAATGTTAGTTGGTACAAAAGAAATCAACACCTGCTCCCAGCCACATGTAAATGGTGCCTTTAACATCCGAACATTTTGCTCATTATTAAGGCTGCATTTTAATTCACCTTAATCATGTACATATTAGCATTTTGATAAAATAATATATACAGAAATTATATACGTTTTTTCACTTTTATTATGAGCGCCAGTAATCTGCAAACGGAATAGAGCCCTGAAAGCCCATTGGGGCCCCGCAAAATTCCATTTGGGCCGGGCTCGGGCTGTTTTTTTTTTTACAGATTGGGCTCTGGTCGGACTCGGGCTTATTTTAGCTTCTCTTGTCATTGTGCATATAATTTATTTGCAGCAGAGCACACATCAAAAATCGTGTATGAAATTTTGTTATATTGACTTTATTTTAAATATTATACATCACATAAGAAAGTAACACAGACGCAACACGCATACACGCACGATGCGCGTCACTCACGTGCATTAAACAGGTGACACTGACAGTTCACCATGCAGGGCATCAGGGAGAAGTTAAATCGTGGGTTGTTGATAAAAGTTTAGAATTAGCTAGTTGGTGAAGAGTTATTTTTGGACATTGTTTTGAACATTGTTCTTCAGGTCAGTTACTGAAAAGCAAAGAAAGGTAGGCCGTTTATTTATTTATTTTTGCGGGTTTAATCCCCTAGCACTATATTCTCCCTTCATGTTTATGCTTCTGTGTACAGTTTGGTCTCGGGTCAGGTTCGGGCTGAAAAAATGGCAGGCGTTGTCGGGTTGGGTAGGGCTTGAACACAAGGGGTTTTTGCCCCGTGAAGGGCTCTAAAACGAAACACTTTAATCAAATAATTAATTGCTTTCAAAAGGTTAAACTACCTTTTAGCCCCTTAATTATTACAGAAATTAAAATGGCCAAAAT
This sequence comes from Paramisgurnus dabryanus, assembly GCF_030506205.2. Lineage (NCBI taxonomy): Eukaryota > Metazoa > Chordata > Actinopteri > Cypriniformes > Cobitidae > Paramisgurnus > Paramisgurnus dabryanus. The sequence goes on along the minus strand of NC_133356.1, from coordinate 33,503,260 downwards.
CAGGCAAAAAAAGAAACATTTTCGAAGGCTGGTGTTGGGCTTTTACTAGATTTGGCACAAATCTCGTTTCAGGCATTTCAGGCTACCCAGACCAGTTCTTTTGCATTTATTCAATATATTTGAGGCAAACTAGAAGGTCCCACTTCTTTCCAGCACACTTGCAGGTGTTGTCTGTGCTTGGTTTTTGGCACCAGTAACATTCCAGCCGGAGATTGCAGACAGGTCAGTGATATCTCAATCATTCATGAGTCACATCATCCCAGATGTTCTTGATTGCATAATAGGGCTAATGTCCCAATATATAAAATTCCCCTATGACCTTGTGCATCAGTTGGAAGTGAAGCAAAGATTCTTCTATTGCAAACCTGCCAAACATAATAATGTTTGGCAGTTAGAGGCGGATGGTTAATTGGTATGTACACTTTATTTATTTATTCATTCACAACATTTGATCAATATATTTGACACTTTTTCTTCTCTCCCCTACCTTACACTCAAATGACAATGGTTATCCCCTGACACCATGGCTTATGACCCCATTGATAAATCCCCAAAGCCGGCAGGAGATGGCACACAATGAAGCACACACAAAACCTCTGCCAGCTATTGAAAGCACAAACAGTACCTTAAAGTGGCGCTGGCGGTGTTTGGGCACATCAGGTGGTACACTGTTATACAGACCAGAAAATGTTTTCAAAATAATATTGGCCTACTCCGTTCTACACAATATTGCCATGGAACATGGTCTGCCAGACCAAGAGGATATAATTAGACCTGATCATGGTATGGTGCCGGGTGTCTATCTGAAACAAAGACATAGCTTTTGCTGCAATTGCAAAGCGACAAGAACTAATTCTACGTTTCTAAGAGTGTACCCTTACGAAAAAGAAGTACACTTCATGTTAATTTTATTAAGTATACTTAAGTAATGTTGGAGTATAGTTTAAAGTATACTTTATGTAGTAAGTGTACTAACATTTATGTTCTAGTAGTATACTTGTAAGTGTACTGCTTGAATACCGCTTGGGACTAAATTGGCCCACTTTTAGTATATAAAAGTATACTTCTAAGTGTACTATAAGTGTAAGAGTAGTCAACTTTAAGTGTACAACTATTGCACAATTAGTTCTTCATTTGTAATGCAAGTGAACTCATGAGTATACTAGTAGTTTTCTAGACTTATACTTCAAGTGTGCATGCAAATATTCTGTTAGTGTACTCTTAGTAAACTCGAAGTTACTTATTGTGTGCTGCAGGTATACTTCCAAGTGTTCTTTTAATATACTTTTAGTTAACTAGTAGTTTACTAGTCATATACTTCAAGTGTACATGCAAGTGTTCTGTTAGTGTACTCTTAGTTAACTAGTAGGTTACTTATTATGTGCTGCAGGTATACTTCCAAGTGTTCTTTTAATATACTTTTAGTTAACTAGTAGTTTATTAGTCATATACTTCAAGTGTACATGCAAGTGTTCTGTTAGTGTACTCTTAGTTAACTAGTAGGTTACTTATTATGTGCTGCAGGTATACTTCCAAGTGTTCTTTTAATATACTTTTAGTTAACTAGTAGTTTATTAGTCATATACTTCAAGTGTACATGCAGAAGTGTTCTGTTAGTGTACTCTTAGTAAACTAGTATGTAACTTATTGTATACTGCTTGTGTAACAAAGCACTTTGACACTGAGGATCCATCTGCAGGTTTTTATTAAACACACTCATATTCCAACAGGCAAGGTCACACAACAGCAAACACAGCAATGTAAGGCAGGCAAATCTCATAGTCATGAAACAGGCAACATACTCATAAACCGGGTAAAACAAATAAAGATCAATAAATACAGATAGATAAGCAGGCAGGCAAACCACTCAGCAATGACAGCTGGTACAAATCAAGACTTTGCACTGACTGAATGTTTCCAGAGAGTTTATATAGGCTGTCCAATGAGTTTCAGGTGCAGATTAATCAGTCCAGGCATGCGGGATTATGGGAAATGGAGTCCAGAACGAAAGTTAATATTCAGGGGGTTCAGCCATATATATAGATATATATACAACCTCAAATCAGAAAAAGTTGGGACACTGTAGAAATTGTGAGTAAAAAAGGAATGGAATAATTTACAAATCTCATAAACGTATATTTTATTCACAATAGAATATAGATAACATATCAAATGTTGAAGTGAGACATTTTGAAATGTCATTCCAAATATTGGCTCAATTTGGATTTTATGAGAGCTACACATTCCAAAAAAAGTTGGGACAGGTAGCAATAAGAGTATAAAAGTTAAATGTACATAAGGAACAACTAAAGGACCAATTTGCAACTTAATTGGCAACATGATTGGGTATAAAACGTGTGGCAGTGCCTCTCAGAAGTCAAGATGGGCAGAGATAGTCTATATTCTATTGTGAATAAAATATAAATTTATGAGATTTGCAAATTATTCCATTCCTTTTTTACTCACAATTTCTACAGTGTCCACTGTAGTGTCCCATTATATATATATTTTTTTCTTTTCTTATTGTTTGATTATCTCACTGATAGCATACGAAAGATTTAGCTTCAAATTGAAAGTACAATTAAGGTATATGTCAGGTATAAAAATTAATACACAGGAACAATTTATTGTACTTTATATATAATATAAATATATATATATATTATAATATAAATTATATTTAATATATATATATAGTATGATGTTAAGTTCACTTAAAGTAAAGTTGAGTAGTAAACTACTAGTTAACTAAAAGTATAGTAAAAGAATACTTGCAAGTATACCTGCAGCACACAATTAATAACCTACTAGTTTACTAACACTAAAGATTCTCCATGAAGATAATACACATTTGTACTGTACACTACATATACTTTCAAAATTTACTTAAAATATACTGTTTCTAAAGGATGCTAAATAATGTATTTTATAAATATGCTGTCAGTGCATTATTATAATGATAACTTTAACAGATAAAGTATACCTAAAACAAACTTTAAAATAAGTTCAAATTAGTATACTTTAAAAATTGCACAGAACTTTAACTCCAAGTATATTTTTTTAAAGTATACTTTTAGAAAATATATTAAATTATAATTATTTTGAAATATATTAAAAGTTTAATTGTAAGCAAATATGTTGTAAGCATACTTTCAATATATTAAAAGTTGGTACATGCTAAGTTAAATATACTTGAAATACAATAAAGTATATTTATTTTTTACCAGGGCTATTCATATGGCTTTTTGCAGCTTTCTTGATGTAGCTTTCGTTGTTGCATTTTTACTTAATACTTTTAAGTATATGTCAGTAAACAAGTATAGGCCAAATATACTTAGACATTTCGGTCAGTATAGGTCAAGTATACTTTAGTACAATTTAAGTATATTTCTGAGAAGTACCTAAAGTACATTTTAGAGAGGTACATAAAAAGTAAACTGAAAGTATACTTTTTTATTTTAAGTTTAAAAGAAGTATACTTATAGCACACTTGAATAAACTTCTTTTTCGTAAGGGTATATATATTTATATACAAATTTTGTCTTGCTTATCCAGCACTTCCTGCTTTAAAGCCGTCTTTTTTTGTGCAGAGGTAACACCGCAGGATGCTGTGGGATACACAGGTTCATGGGACAAAAGAGGAATCGATCCGGTTGTCGCTTTAGTGGTGTCTTGGGCAAACACAGTTGGCATATGTCTGTCTTTACAAAGTAAAATCTGCTCAAATGTAAATTGCTTTGTATATTTCCTCTAAAATTATATTTTACCATGTCAGCTGGCCCAAAAAATTATGCACTGTATCCTTGCCATTTGATTGTGCTGAAGTGCTTTCCTGCAAAAAAGGGTTTCATCACTGTCACTATCTGGAATTATACCCAGCAGAGAGGTTTTGCCAGTTATGCTAATAATGCATTCATAAAATATGTTCGATGATGATGGTGGTTCTCTTCCAGTTTAAATATGAAGTTTTTTTGCAGTCAAACTTTATGTCAAACCATTTTCTTTTCAATTCTGGGACTCTAATGTGCTGGTAAGCTTTCTTTTTTAGGACCACTTTTTTAGGACCACTATGTACGTTTAAAAATAAAATAAAACTTCAATTTCTGCATCTGAGAATTTTTTATTTGCTTTTGAGAAAACATGTTGCAATCCTTTGTTTGGTGTCATAATATAATGGCCATATATAGTTGTCAGTCGGATTTTAAGGACAAGTTCGGTATTTTACACTTAAAGCCCTGTTTTCAGATTGTTTATGGTGAAATAGAATGGTTTTGACTGAAATGTCGACATATGCGGCTGCCCTGAGAATTTTCACGTGTTTGTGTTTCACCTCCCACCTCTACAATGGGTTTAATGGTGCACTGGAACAATCCTTCCTAAAATGCATTAAACTTTCGTTTACAAAGACGTGAAACTCACCGAGTGGTCAGGGGTGTTCACTGATATGCTCACACAAAAATCGCTGCAAAATACGCATTCCAACAGGTTTTATCGTAGTTTTTGCCAACTCCATTGACTAGTATTAGATGTCCTGTGAGGTACGGTATTACTCCGTGCCGGGAACTTTGTTTCTATTCTTGCAATTGGCAATGGCGGATTAGCGCCACCACCTGGGCTGGAGTATTAATAATTCAAGCTCTAAGCGGAAGAATGTACGGGTGTGAGGCGTTTGGAAAAATAGGTCCACAAGTTAACAGCAAATGCTAAAACAGCTGTTGGAAAGCATCTTTTGCAGCGATTTTTGTGTGAGCATATCAGTGAACACCCCTGACCACTCGGTGAGTTTCACGTCTTTGTAAACAAAAGTTTAATGCATTTTAGGAAGGATTGTTCCAGTGCACCATTAAACCCATTGTAGAGGTGGGAGGTGAAACACAAACACGTGAAAATTCTCAGGGCAGCCGCATATGTCGACATTTCAGTCAAAACCATTCTATTTCACCATAAACAATCTGAAAACAGGGCTTTAAGTCTAAAATACCGAACTTGTCCTTTAATGGGCGGGACTTATGGTAATTGAGAATGAGCGTGTACGCGCGTACCATTTACCACTGATTGGAATTCATTAACAGACATTTAACTATCAAATCTTAAGGTTATGAAGTATTTGTGAATCAGGAGGAGAGTTTTCAGAAAGTTCTGTTTACGTGCAAATCACTCACATATTTACTTGTATATTTACAAATGGTAAATGAATGAGACCCAGTGATTTTCTAGAATCTGTGCATGCGTTTACACATATCCCATGATACAAGATCCTGTAAAGACATGCAATAATGTGCATTGTATTTGTGCACTTGGTGGACTTTATCTGCAACATCTTAAGTTTGCTTATTATCCATGATTTCTCTCTCGAGAAACTGTTCATGTAAATTTTTGTTCCTGATTTGATCATAAACAAGGGCATGACACACTAGCAATCGATCTCAGCTTCAGCGCAGATTGTGACAGTATGCAGACATTTTTCTCTGGGATTGTTTATCTGCATTTAAAACCCCTGTCAAAACTTCCCTTACGAAAAAGAAGTATACTTCAAGTTCATTTTATTAAGTATACTTAAGTAATGTTGGAGTATAGTTTTAAGTATACTTTATGTAGTAAGTGTACTAACATTTATGTTCTAGTAATATACTTCTAAGTGTACTGCTTGAATACCGCTTGGGACTAAATTGGCCCACTTTTAGTATATACAAGTATACTTCTAAGTGTACTATAAGTGTAAGAGTAGTCAACTTTAAGTGTACAACTAGTGCACAATTAGTTCTTCATTTGTACTGCAAGTGAACTCATGAGTATACTAGTAGTTTTCTAGACTTATACTGAAAGTGTACATGCAAGTGTTATGTTAGGGTACTCTTAGTAAACTAGTAGGTTACTATTTTTGTGCTGCAGGTATACTTCCAAGTGTTCTTTTAATATACTTTTAGTTAACTAGTAATTTACTAGTCATATACTGAAAGTGTACATGCAAGTGTTCTGTTAGTGTACTCTTAGTAAACTAGTACTTATTGTATACTGCTTGTGTAACAAAGCACTTTGACACTGAGGATCCATCTGCAAGTTTTTATTAAACACACTCATATTCCAACAGGCAAGGTCAAACAACAGCAAACACAGCAATGTAGGGCAGGCAAATCTCGTAGTCATGAAACAGGCAAAAGGGTCAGGGCAGAAAACAAACATACTCATAAACCAGGTAAAACAGATCAAGATTAATAAATACAGATACTGTAGATAAGCAGGCAGGCAAACCGCTCAGCAATGACAGCCGGTACAAATCAAGACTTTGCATGTTTCCAGCGAGTTTATATAGGCTGTTCAATGAGTTTCAGGTGGCAGAGTAATCAGTCCAGGTATCCGGAATTATGGGAAATGGAGTCCAGAACGAAAGTTAATATTCAGGGGATTCAGCCATATCTATAGATATATGTACAACCTCAAATCAGAAAAAGTTGTGACACTGTAGAAATTGTGAGTAAAAAAGGAATGGAATAATTTACAAATCTCATAAACTTATATTTTATTCACAATAGAATATAGATAATATATCAAATGTTGAAAGTAAACTATAGTTAACTAAAAAGTTTAGTAAAATAATACTTGCAAGTATACCTGCAGCACACAATTAGTAACTTACGAGTTTACTAAGAGTACACTAACAGAACACTTGCATGTACACTTTCAGTATGAGTACACTAGTTAACTAAAAGTATAGTATAAGAATACTTGCAAGTATACCTGCAGCACAAAATTAATGACCTACTAGTTTTCTAACACTAAAGATTCTCCATAAAGATAATATACATTTGTACACTACATATACTTTCATAATTTACTTAAAATATACTGTTTCTAAAGGATGCTAAATAATGTATTTTATAAATATGCTGTCAGTGCATTATTATAATGATAACTTTAACAGATAAAGTATACCTAAAATAAACTTTAAAATAAGTTACAATTAGTATACTTTAAAAATTGCACAGAACTTAAACTCCAAGTATATTTTTTAAAGTATACTTTTAGAAAATATACTAAATTATCATTATTTTGAAATATGTTAAAAGTTTAATTGTAAGCATACTTTCAATATATTCAAAGATGGTACATTTCTTTCTAAGTATATTTGTAATGTACTATTGCAAAGTTAAATATACTTGAAATACAATAAAGGATATTTATTTTTCACCAGGCCTATTCATATGGCTTTTTGCAGCTTTCTTGATGTAGCTTTCGTTGTTGCTTTTTTACTTTATACTTTTAAGTATATGTCAGTAAACAAGTAGGCTATAGGCCAAATATACTTAGACATTTCGGTCAGTATAAGTCAAGTATACTTTAGTACAATTTAAGTATATGTTACTAGGTCCACTTTACGGCAGCGATTCCAGAAACAATTACAGGAAGCGTTCACACAGAAGGCATGCTGGAAATTTTATGGGACATGCTGTGTGAATGGGGTTAATGCTGCCTGTGTCATTTGTGTCTTTGTGTCAGAGCATGAAGTTTGGATTTTGACCTTCCAGTTCTAGTCTTGGTTCTTGTTACTTGGTGTCAGGATCCAAAATCCACTCTGGGTCTTGTATTTGCTGTCCAGTGCTGGATCTTTAATGCGTTTTCCTGGTTTCCTTGTCCTGCCATGCCTTAAATTAGCTATGTAAGTTTTGTTACCCCTGTTTAAATAAACATTTTTAAGAAGTCTCTGCATCTGGGTTCTGTCCTCCGTGTCATATAACACCATACTTTTGGATTCTGTGGACTGTCTTTCTTAAATTTAGCTGGGCATTCTCACATATTTTGGTGAAGAATGCATCGTTTTAACATTGATTGTAACAAAAATTCCCACATAACTTTATACCAGTTGTGATAAAACCTTGCAGTGCATTTTTTTGATGTAGAGAAAGTACTTTTTATTGCAAATGTGTATTTGTGCTATACAGGCCCTAAACATTCCACTATGTGTCAGTATACTGTAGCCTGCTGTAAATATGTGTTTAGGACGCCTGCTAGCTTTGTGAGTGTCATTTAAGATATCATTAAGAATGTCAGACCAGTGTACAGAAAACATTGATTTAACCTCGACAGGAAAGCCCTTATAAACTCAACATAAGCATTTCAAGGACCAAACCAGAAATGCTTTTGACTAGCATTATATACTGAGTTGTGAAGTGTTTAGTGTTTGAAATATCTACAGCTGTGGCACCAAATAGCAAAATAATGAGTGAAGAGGTTTCTCTAAAAAGGTCTTCAATATAAAGCCTGGAGAGAGCTGTTAATCTGTTACATTAGCACGTACTCTTTATTTCATACAGTAGGCACACAATGGAGCCAAAAATCTGAGCCTTAAAGAGCCCCCCTAACCAAGAAAATGCACTTTTAAATGTGTTTCTATCAGAAATCGAGTCACCAGTGTATGTGCAGAAACATCCTGTTATTATACAAATCCATCTATTCTTCTTTGTGTTACTCCTTTAAACTGCAACAGGCACACAAAACAGACTGTTGGGGATCCCTTATCAATGTGATGTCACAATGATTTCACCCCAACCATAACTGCTCACAGACTCCACCTTATGAGCGTGTAGTTCTTCTTCCTTTATTTCTTTACCCAATTCCAGCATCTACAGCTTTAATTTCATGCGGAGAACCAGTTGATACATATACAGGTTGGGGGAGGGACAATTTTGGCATCTCCAATTTGCCTAACTTGCATGTTTTTGGCCTGTGGGGAAAAACAGAGTTAACCCACGCTGACACATGCAAACTCCACACAGAAAGGCCACCTGCCCTAGCCAGGGCTTGAACTAGGGACCTTCTTGCTGTGAGGCAACAGTGCTACCAACTGAGCCACTGTACCACCTGAGTATGTAGTTCAACCTTCTGCCACACACACATGTTTTAATGTAGTCCAAAGCACATACGAAAGCGCTCTACATCCTACTTTGCAAACGTGGGGAGAACAGAAGCTTTCTTTGCATTTAAAGCAGTGGTCACCAATCCTTGTCCTGGAGGGCCGGTGTCTCTGCAGAGTTTAGCTCCAACCCTAATCAAACACACCTGAAGCAGCTAATTAAGGTGCTTCAGGTGTATTTGATTAGGGTTGGAGCTAAACTCTGCAGAGACACCGGCCGTTTCTCAATATGGGTACTTGTCTGTACTTGTGTTCTTGTGGACTTGTGAAACGTCATCAGTCGCGGACCAAGTACTGTTCCAAATCAAAGTTCGCATCAAGCCCAAGTTCACATAAAATCCCCAGATATGTTCTTGATCCGCCCATTTTATCGAGGATGCATCAGAGGAGACTTGTGTGGACTTAAGTTTCCCAGAATGCATTTCGCGTCAGGAGTTCGTTCTTCCGAGTCTGAACTTGCAAGTTCGAACTACGAAGGACACGAGTCCGAGTTTGGGATACTTGGTATTGAAAAATAGCTCCCGGCCCTCCAGGACCAGGATTGGTGACCACTGATTTAAAGAGACACACACAAAAACAGTGCGTTTTTCATTGCAGCCACAAATGGCCATGTTCAACATCATATAATGAAAGATCTGTGGTGTATTTTGAGCTGAAACTTTTCAGACACATTCTGGGGACACAAGAGGCTATCTTATATTGCTGGGGCTTTTTACACCTGGTCACTTCATGTGTTTTCTCTGATCGGATAGCTATCTGATTTGTTTAAACTGTTCCATTTACATTTGGCCAAATAAATGCGTCTTGGCAAAACGGATTTGAATCTGATCTCAAAAATGCAAATACACTATTTATTACTCCGCCTTAAAAAACTTAAGACAATGTTTATGCAACAGAAGGCAGCACTTACTGTATATTGTACTGTATGTTGGGCAGGGGACGCGCGTCTCCATACTCGGCATGTGCTGAAGCTCGCAGTACAGCGCAGCAGGAGAGTGACGAAGCGGCGATTTAACGTACAGGTCCATGACGGGAAAATCGTTCACAAAACACTCTTTCAAAGTTTAATTTCTTTGTTTAATATCATTTGAGTTTGTCATTAGACTCTTTTATTGGTTCTAGGAAGCTTTTTTACCCGCTGTCGTCGCTCCATAAAGCAACGTGCGTGTTGTCTTTGTTTGTTTGCCTCTTTGACGGCTAACTTTCGGGTGACGTGCTTATGTTTGGGAGGAGTTATGCGCTGAAAAATGTGGTTTCATCAACCAGATGAATTTATACACTTGTCTAGTTTCGTCTGAAATGCATCTCAGACCACCTCCTAAAGTCGGATCGGATTTAACTCCGTCTCGAAAAACGTTTCGGAGGGCATTTACACCTGGTCTTTTAACGTTCGGATAGCTATCCGATCAGAGAAAACGCATGAAGTGACCAGGTGTAAAAAGCCTCGCTGAAAACACTTATTGTTAGCAGGTCCTTGAAAACCATTCCATAAGGATTTTTTGATGACGATGGTTTATATTTTTTGAACTCTGAATGTTCTCGGGAGAAAAATGTTGGTAAAAGAAGTCATGTGTAAATAGAAATATTTTAAGGGATATAAACAGGCTTTGTCTCTTTTTGAAAATACTTGATCCAAAACAGTTTGATACTCTTCTGTGTCAATTGGTTCTAAAAAAAAAGCAACATTTAAATTTATTTTTCAACTAGATCCAAATTTTAGACATCCCCCTGAATGCAAGATTCAATATCTTAATGATTATTATACCACATGGCTGTTGAATGCTTTATTTTGATTGGTTAAGAAATGTTGTATGGGTACTTTTCAATAATTGCACACGGTCAGTTATTCCTTACATATTTTAGTTTATACCTAGAACTAGAAAATGCATAAATCTGTTAAAGATGAGCAGATCTCCAGATGTGAAGAAAAGTAAAGATATGAGAAGCATTTAACAGTTTTCACGTGCAAATAGCAGTGGTTTGATTGATTGTGTTAGAAGCAAGTATATCAAGAATACTACATGTTGAATGACTTTAGATGTTACTAGTAAACCATTTTCTCCTCTGTTTCCAGGAAGCATTTAGTTCAACTCGGAAACCGTAGCAAAACATTATGCACCATTTTGAAATTGAACGTGTCCCAGCTTTCCCACAGGTAAGGGTGGTTTTACCAATGACAGCGGACCCCCCCCCCCCCAGGCGTATGGGAACAAAGAATCCTGATTTTCTCTGATTTTGATAACTTATTTTATTTACTTGCCATTTTTCCTAGTATTCAAATTTGTCTGCATGATTATTAGCACATACTTTTTTATGGTGTGACAAACTTAAAACACATTTATAAAACACTGATTTTAAAGAAATGCAACTGAAATATTTATCTTTCCAATCAGTGAGAAGCAACTCCTGAAAAATGACCTTACATATAGTATAGAGTAGAAGAGTTGACAATATGATGGTATTTAGGGTCAGATCAAAAAGTAAAGCAAGAAATTCTCTTCAGACTGGCAGTCAACAGTATACAGGTGTCCTAGACTGTATGTCTCGTCAGGATGTTTTGATACAAGTGACGCTTACTTGAAAAGACTGGAGAGCAATCCATAAATAAGAGAAGAGTGCTGAGTGCTGGCTTGATGTCATGGCTGCCAGTGTTTTCTGACAAGTGTGAAGGTACTAGAGACCAAATAAAAACTTTCGGAGGCCATATGCGAAGTGAAATTTTTTTCAAAGACAAGCTACATAGAGTGAATACATATTTGTGAACATGAAAAGTTTTTCATGCAAGACTCAACTGGTTTCGATATATGTCACTGTTGTATCTTAAAAAATAAAGCTGCACATTCTTTTTAGTAATGTATTTCTAATTAGGACAGTAAAACACTTCAATCACCGCATTCTGAAATCTCTGGGTCCACTGCATGAGTAGACTTTATTACCACAAAATATTACATTTATATGGTCTGCACACCTCATGTGTCTTGACAGCAAGGAATAACAGTGTTAATACTTAAATCAAACATTTCCAGAGACTGCTGGGGCTCATGGGGGCCACAGCCAATATAATTCCGCTCAGTCTTTTGTACATGAGACACCTGTTGGCGCATCTCTCTCAGGCTGGGGGTCAATTATGGAAGGCCGTTCAGTCCAGGGCTTGTGGAGCAGCCACCACCAGTTGTGGCATATAAACACACTGGAGATGTTAGCAGTTTTCAGAGCACTGAAGCTTTCTCCTAGCCCTGAGGGGCCACCAAGTGCTTGTCCGGTCAGACAACACATTGGTGGTCTCTAACATAAATCATCAGGGCGGGGTCAAATCCCGCCCTCTATGCAAACTAGCAAATATTATTTTACTGTGGACACAGGACAAGCTGGCTTTTATAAATGCGGTCTACATCCCAGGTGCACAGAATATCAGAGCGGACATTCTGTCGAGGCAGACTTTGAGCCCTGGGAAATGGAGACTCCATCCAGACATGCTAGAGCAGATTTGGCTCAAGTTCGACCAAGCAAAAGCTGACCAGTTTGCAACTCAGGAGAACTCGCATTGTCCTCTCTGGTTTTCTCTAATGCCATGGTACAGGATTGGACCGAGGGCCTCCTGCCAGCCTTTTCCCCAATCGCTCTGCTACTGAAAGTTCTGGGGAGGGTCTGCCAATCAGTTTCAGTTCAGTTTTATTTCTCACACTCATCATTTTAAAGACAAAATACAATAGTTATAGAAAGGTTAATGTCCGAATAAAAGGGGGAACCCAAAAGAAGCTATTAAAAGCTTTTAGGAGGGGGCCTAATAGCACCATACAACATATGACATACAAAAGCATATGTAAATTCAACAAAACACAAGCACTACAATAAACAAACAATCCCAGCATTTATATAAAATGACAAGCGCTGACTGTGGGAGAAAATTTCTTAATTTGAAAAATAGTCCAATGTGAAGGTGCAGATGTTGATCGTATCCAGTGTTGGCCGGCCTGAGTATGGTTTTTGAACCTGGTCTCCCTTCTAAATGGCTCCCCATTTCAGGTGCCAATCAGGAGGGATCTGTTGTCTCAGGCGAAGGGTGCTGTGTTTCACTCCTGCCCAGAGCGCATAAGTTTGTGGATCTGGCCTCTGAGGGGGACAGACTCATAGAAGTGGGTCTCTCAACCAAGGTTGTGCAGACTATTTTGCCTTCCAGAGCTCCCTCCACCAAGAAATTATATTTATTTAAGTGGAAACTTTGTTACTTTTTGTCTTATTTGACCCAGTTAACTGTCCAGTAAGTTCAGTTCTGGAGTTCTTACTGGAACAGATCGCAACAGGGCTGTCTCCTTCTACCATTAAGGTTTCTGTTGTAGCTATATCTGCTTTCCACACCTTAGGGGATGGTCACTCATTCGGTAAAGACCAACTTGTTATGCATTATGCAGAGGCTGAGGCCAGCGGGTCATTCTAGGATCCCTGCGTGGGATCTGTCTGTGGTGCTGGATGGCTTATCAAGGGCACCATTGGATACAGTGTTGGAGAAGTTCCTTACACTAAAAACTATATTTCTCCTAGCTATTACCTCCCTTAAGGGTAGGAAATTTAGAGGCTCTCACAGTATCGCCGACCTGTCTCGAGTTCGCTCCAGGCATTGTTAAGGCTTTTTTATACCCTAGGCTGGTCTAAGTTCCTCAGGTTCTTAATATAATAACACACCCTATAGTCTTGCAGGCGTTCTGCCCTACACCATTTACGGATACAAGCCAAAGGATGCTTAATTTGCAGTGTATTTATTTTTATGCTTTGGTTCGGCCTGGAAAGGTTTCCCGGCCACAAAGCGGACTTTGAGTAAAGGCGTTCCCAAAGCGTCTCTATGACGATGCAGCCAGTGTTGCCAACTATTTTCAATGGAAAGTAGCTAAAGCTGGCTTGGAAAGTCGCTAAATGTCGCTAGATTACGTCATTGCGTCATTTGCATAACAGTGACGTCATCACGTTACATTTGCATTCTTACTAAATTGGCTGTTTTCACGTTTCTTTTTCTCTCCGAACTGTCAAAATTTTTATTTTAATACACATGAATGCCTGAAAATGTTTTCTCGTTTGTTTATCTGTTATGTTCTCATAAAACGAAATGTGTGTATGTTCATGTTTATATGGCCAAACAGTCCAGTTTCAAAACATACACTGATAAATGATGGGAAACGTTGTTTTGTAGGTAAATAGCCCATTAACGCGTCAGCTCCGTACAGTTTGTCTGTTCTAAATGTGCTGCTGCTCCGTTCCCTCAAGTACATTTATTTTATGTACAGTGATTCATTTTATTCAAAGACCATTTTACATTAACATCACGCCATTAATGTAAGCCATCGCGGGATCCGCCTGCTCTGGATTCCCGCATGCACGATTATGCCGTCTGGACGCGGATAGATCTTCTTCTGCCCTGACTGCAGCTGGGAGAGACTCTGTTCTGCTGCGCGAGGACTAGACCGCCTGTGAATGCTTTGGGACGGGGGTGGAGCCCATGGAAGCAGCAGTAGCTGATCATTGAGAAGAGTGAATGTCACGTAAAAAGTCTCCAACAACGCCAGAAAAAGTCGCTAGATTTGTCGCTAGTCGCTTTTTTGAAAATAAGTCGCTAAAGGGGTCTGAAAAGTCGCTAAATCTAGTGACAAAGTCGCCAAGTTGGTAACACTGGATGCAGCATACGTAACCTGAGACATTATGATGGCTCAGATTAGCTGATAAAGTAGCATCAGTTTTTTTATTGTGCTTGCCTTAAAAATGAGTTGCGAGATGACGCTTCAAGTTTGTTTTTATTGTAGCAAGTTTATCAATCAAAATCAAACGTGATATGCATCCACATGTCTGCTCTTCCTCTCTTCTCTCAGATCAGACATTAACTTTTCTGTACAGTTTATGACATGTGCAGCAAACTGATGTCCCGCCGAGTAGATCATTATGTTACCTCTGTGTCTGTGTTATATTTTGTGCTACGGTGGCTCTATGCAAGCTGTTGAGTGTTTGACATCAAATTACTGTAAGAACACACTTCTTTTGATTCGCTCTTGCAGTACTTTGATTTCATACAATCACCCCTGTTTAGCACAGCATATAGTCCCTCAGTTGTGTATGTGTGTCTTTCCTCACTCACGGACACCTTTGTCTCGTTTTTATTTGTTGACGAAAATCGCTATAGATTTTTGTCAGTTAATGAAAACTATGACAAAAATTATTTGTCAACAAAATGAACACTGGTCTGGTCTGGCTGGACTTCCCTCAGTTCTCTCTGTGTCAATTCTACTTACCGCACTCCTTTCCATAACGATTGGCATACCTCTATTGCTCCTTGGTCTTCTGTAAAGGATAAAATTCATAAAGTGTTTACATTAATTCATAATGTGACTGTCAAGAAGTTTGTGCAAAGGTTACCTACTCTCCATCAGAAATAAGTCTGCTGAATCACTTGTTGACTTGTGTGTTCATTTAATAAAAAACTAGGTGATATGCCACACCTTTGAGGTGGATGGAGAAAGGAGAGGAGTGCTCTGCAAAGGAGAGTGCTCACTAACATAGATATACACAGATTTGTGAACAATATTTGAGAGAAATAGGCATTTTGTGTATATAAAAAAGTCACAGATCTTTGAGTTCAGCTCAGGAAAAATGGGGGCAAAAACAAAAGTGTTGTGTCTATAATTTTAGTCAGTGTATATGTGTTCTTGTCTTCTCGTGTTTTCTTTGTTTTCCTGTGGATTATCTTGTTTTATATTAATAAAGACTTGCATTTGGATCCTACTTTACTCCATTCATTACATCAGCAGTGTTTGTCTTCTCTTCTACTCATCAGTGCTATTTTGTTCAGGCTGTCTAACCTTTTGTGATGTTTGATCTCCTCCACAAGGTATTCATCACATTTGGACATATGATTGCTACCATGCTTGACTCAGAGCACCATGTATTGTATGTGTGTCCGTTGTAGCGGCCCGCATGACTAACATGATATCAGAATTCATTGACTCCAATGGAAATCATATTTACACTGTTTGAATTGTTTTTATTCCATACATAGTGCACTATGTACCAAGAATGATTAACTCTTTCACCGCCAGCGTTTTTAAAAAAGTTGCCAGCCAGCATTTTTCATGATTTTCCCCAAAGTTTAATGCCTTCCAGAAATTTTTTTTCTTTAAATATATAAACATACAATATACCAAATGAAAGAACAGACCCTCTCCTTTTACCTTCAGTAGTTCTTTTGTAATCAGCTTTTGAATATGGGTAGGTTTCTGCAAAAAACACCACATTTATAATTCAATTTTTGTGCAGGACTTTTCATAGAGATCCCATTCAGAGCGATCTTTAAAACAGACACGGACATGCAGCAGCTTGCCATAGGGCAATACTTCCGGGTTTAAAAAGTTGCGGCAGGGCGCCACCTGGTGGATAACAGCGGTATTTCGGAAAGACGGAAAATCTCGTCATTGGCAGGGAAGCATTTTCTCTTGATTGACGAGATATCTCGTCAATGGCGGCGAAAGAGTTAAATGTATTAACAAGTGTCTCATCTCAGGTGCGTGTGATTTCAGGCAGAGCTTCTGTAATGTAGGGGGTGGGCCGCTTCAGAGTTGTCAAGGATTTGCCAGGTTCTCCTCACTCTCATCAGTGATCCCGATCACCTGAGTTCTAATCAGGTGCACTTGTCCCGCACTCATCACAACATACGTTATAAGCTGTTCACATTCTTCCACTAAGTGTCTGATTTTATAGTTACTGACCTGTGTTTCTTCCAGACTTCTCAGTGTACTCCCCAGACTCCCGATATCTCCTTGTCAGCGATCTCCTTTGTCTTCCTGCTCCTTGTCTTTCTGGATATCTCACATTATCTGAATCCCCTGCAAATAGAAAAGTGTCATCATTATCTGTGTGTGTGTGTGTGTGTGTGTGTGTGTGTGTGTGTGTGTGTGTGTGTGTGTGTGTGTGTGTGTGTGTGTGTGTGTGTGTTGCTCCTTGCCTGTCTTCGACGATCTAAAACTCTTCAACCAGCTACCTGCTACAACTTTCATTCAGTAAATCCTTACCTGTTAACTTTTATCCTTTGTTCTTCATGTCTATATATGACAAGCGTCTAGAGAGCATTTAATTGGACAGGAAATTTGAGGAGAGTCTTTTTTTAGCACACATGCCAAACTTTAAAAGTTTGTATGAACTTTTTTCCCCCTAATACTCTGGGGTTGACTGCGGCGTCGCAAACTCTTTATTTTTCAATTACTCCGCAAAGAGATTACTCCTGTTACCTCATTATCTGTAATAAGCTGAAATCACCACGCCCCACTCCATTGAAGTGAACAAGCAGAGACATCAATATGCATTACTCTCGCCTCCTGCAGTCAATGGACACACAATCTCCAAACCAGTCTCTCCATTCCTTGATATGCTGAGTTGTTTCATCCAAGTGCACCAAACATGACATCTAAATCCTTATTACTTGTGTATGTGTGTCACTAAAAGTTATCTCCAGACGCGAGTGTTTTCTTTGTGCTTCCGTCAGGAAGGAAATTGGACATGCTTTTTGGTAATCTTATAAAAGATGCGATTGCAAACAGCACATCTAAATCCTTATTTACTCGTGTCTATGTGTATATCTCCAGTAGGTTTATTAAACGCAGGATCATATGCATGTACACACATTCCTTTGTGCTGCTATGTGATGGAGTAATGGCAGCTGTTAATATCCATCCAAAAAAGCACAAATGTCAGTGCAGGTCAAAACTTCGCCAGGGCCCTAAAAACCCCTTAGACCCCAAAGGGTTAACTATATTTTAAACTTTAATTTAATTTCTGATTTCCTTAATGAAGTTTATTTAACAAAGTTCGGTAGGAGCATGGTCATGTGATCCAACTGATCAGCGCAAAGAGCTGCCTATAAATAGACTTCCCTCACCTCTGTCCCATGACAGTTTTTGCAGCATCCCCCCTCCACCCTGTCACCTCACTCTCAGTTAGTTTATCCCAGTTATAGAGGGGGGAGTACCTTGGGTTCCGTCCGTTCCCTCAAGCAGCACACCAAATATGCTTTATCTCATTCCCTGTTACATGTTAATGCAGGGGTGTCCACTCCTGCTCCTGGAGGGCCGGTGTCTCTGCAGAGTTTTATTCCAACCCTAATCAAACACACCTGATGTTGTACAACCTCCTTCCCATTATAGACAGACCATGCATTTATCATACACAGATGTTACCTGCCACTCTCGCTCATCATGTCTAGCAAAAAAGCTGTGATTTTTTTTACCTGGCTTTGAGTTCAGGACAGATCAGTTTTTGTTTTGATGAATGCATTTAAGAAAGAGAGAGATTGAGAGCAGAGAGACTGTGCTTGAGACAGAGTTCACTTTGAACATGAGTTGCACATTGTACCCCGTCAACTGGGATGAAAGTAACACAGGTGTCAAAAGTAACACAACAGTACAAGATAGATTTTTAGGGAACCTAACTATGACCTGGTTAATATGGAACTGCAAACATATTTTGGGCCAGATTTACTAACGGCTTACAGTGCAAACCATCATTTTGAAATGGCTGCAATTGTAGTTAAAGGCGGAGTCCATGATGTTTGAAAGCCAATGTTGATATTTGAAATCACCCAAACAAACACGCCCCTACCCCAATAGAATCTGGACCTTCTGTTGATAGACCCACCCCACACATACGCAACCCGGCATTTGATTTGATTTGATTGGCTATAAGTGTGTTTTGGTAGTCGGCCCATTTCCTTCTACAAGCCGTTTTTCAAACATCGTGGACTCCGCCTTTAATAGGAGAAGGCTTGGCTGAGATCAGAGAGCGTGTGATACAAGGCAGAGGATTTGTTCCTTATAAGTTTATTTGGAATGCCAGAAGAACATATTATCAAAAATATTGTTTGCCAAGCCACATTATTATTTTTTTGCTGGATAAAATAAAAGAGGAGTCACTAGGAGAAATGACACAATAGCTCACTGTTCTTCACTCACAATCCTGGAGAGCCGGTGTCCTGCAGAGTTAAGCTCCAACCTTAATCAAACACACCTGCAAGCTAATCAATGTCTTCATGATCACTAGAAAATCACAGGTGGGTGTGTTTGATTAAGGTTGTAGCTAAACTCTGCAGGACACCGGCTCTCCAGGATTGGGAGTGAAGAACACTTCAATAGCAGGTGTTTTAAATCTTCTTGTAAACCTTCATGTTTTT
This sequence comes from Paramisgurnus dabryanus, assembly GCF_030506205.2. Lineage (NCBI taxonomy): Eukaryota > Metazoa > Chordata > Actinopteri > Cypriniformes > Cobitidae > Paramisgurnus > Paramisgurnus dabryanus. Next base: position 33,484,151 of record NC_133356.1, on the reverse strand, counting down.
ATCCTCCAGCTTGCATGGCTGACACCGCCGTCGGTGTATGAATGTGCGCGTGAATGGGTGAATGTGAGGCTAATTGTAAAGCGCTTTGGATGGCCATAGGTCTGTTAAAAGCGCTATATAAATGCAGTCCATTTACCATTTACCATTTAGGTGTTAGATGATCACCCGCACATGCAGGAGCATCAGCTATGCTTATTTGTGACCCGTAACTACTGCTCTTAAGAGATTGCATTGGTCATTATGAAAATCAGCTGTTGTGCCTGTGTTCTTTAACAGCTTTTTAGTAAATAACCAACAGATATTACCACTCACATATTTTTTTTGGAATAGCGCTCTCGCGCTATTTTGCCCCGTTTAGGAAATCTGTCCCTTTTTCCTTTATCTTTGCAAAAAATGTTATCAAATGTTTCAAAAGCAACCTGACAGTACAGACTTTATTTCAACAGTATAATAGTTATATAACAGTATATAACAACAGTATCTCATCAAGAGGAAGTAACAGTATAGTCATGTTTCCTTCCAGCTGTTTTATGCGTAAACTCAAAATGTGACCCGTCACGAAACCAGGGACTCAAGTCGGCAGCACAAGTTTCGAGAAAATGAGAAACAAAGTTTTTTTTCGAAATTTGTGATTTTCGTTTTATTGCAGAATCTGTTAGTTGAGATCACGAAGAAGCCTCTCCATGTTTGAGATAGCAGTTTTTGTATATTTAAAAGCGTACATTTTGCGGTTTAAATAGGCTTGTTTTTCCGGAGATTCTAGCGTGCAGCGATTCTAGCGTCATTGTCTGTGTGTATATTTACATACTGTATACGCTTGTGTTTTCGCCTCCGCCCCCAAAGGGAACAGCGTGACTACTAAATAAGGATAGTTCGCCCAAAAATGAAAATAATGTAATTAATGACTCACCCTTATGTCGTTCTAAACTCGGAAGACCTCCGTTCATCTTCGGAACACAGTTTAAGATGTTTTATCGTTAGATTTAGTCCGAGAGCTTTCCCCTTCATTGAAAATCTATGTATGGTTTCCATGTCCAGAAAGTTAATAAAAACATCATCAAAGTAGTCCATGTGACATCAGTGGGTCAGTAAGATTGTGTTGATGCATCGAAAATACAGTTTGGTCCAAAAATAGCAGAATTACGACTTTATTCAGCATTGTCTTCTCTTCCGGCTCGAGCGTGAAGTCACGTGACTGTAGTGACGCGCTGCCCTGTTCCTCAGACATGTTTGCTAAGTTTTTTTTTTTTTCAAACTTATAGCCTGCGTCTCCCCAGACTGTAAAGCTCGGGCGCACAAAACAAAAGAAAAATAAAAGAAGCTGGGGCGGAACAAATAACAGTCAGCCGCATCGTACGTCAGCCGCGTCACTGACTTTATGCGGCGCCGCAGTCGGATGACGTCAAAATACCGCGACTCGCTCTCGCGGTACTTTGACGTCATCTGTATATCAGTTCTTGCAGCGCAGCATGAGTCCAAACACACAGAAGTTACACAGATATAGTTGTATTCTTCATATAATTGGCTACATGTTTTGTCTATCAATATTTTCCATGAAGTCATTGGCTGATGGAGAAACGAGCGAGCCATTGGTAACCTCTCTAAAGGATGTCACGTTTTCGACGGCGCTGTTTGGATGATCTATTATACTACTTCCCTATTTTAAATACAAATTTTGAAGGCGGGTTCATGTGTTTAACGGAGTGTAAGCTCATATACCCTTACATGTTACGATTTAAATAGTCTTCAGATTATATATAATATTGTATTACCAGACATTCATGCGAAATCTGATGTTTTTTTTGTTTTTTGTTTTTTTTAAAAAATCTGATGTAAACAATCTATATTTCACGGATTATACGCATTTGTGGACAAATATGGTCATTGGATAATCTGAAACAGACTGGATTCGACTTGTGATCCCCACAAAGGTAAAAGAGTCATGTTTATTTTTGCGGGTTGTCATTTGGTCATAAAATACTACATATGATGCTAGAACATCTCAAAAAGGGTTTTACAGGGGGCATGGCTTAGCTAAATGAGATGTAAATGAGCCCTATTGTCTCCCCCAGCTGAAAAGAAGAGTCCCTTTCGTCTCGATTTTCTCGGTTTGAGTATTTTGAGTTCCTATATTCAAATGGCCACAACTTCTCCAAATCTTATCAGATTTCCATGTGTTACACATCGTTGGAAAGCTAGAAGTTAGAAACTGCACTTTCAGAATCTGTGAATAACTCAAAATGCCCAGATCCGACTTGTGTCCCTACTTTCCGTGACTGGTCACAAATGTGCAAAAAACCATCAGGATTGAAACACAAATTCATAGGTGAAGGTGGAAAAGATATGGCTTTAAGATATGTTTAAATAAATGCTGCAACACATAGAAAGTCGCCACATTAGCAGCAGGAGAAGAGTAACAAAAGTTACTTTCATTCTGTCAGGATCTTGTCTTGTTTTACTGGTTCTGGTTCATTGTGACAGGGTTCTGACAGTACCATGTTTGTGTGGGAACACGTGGCTATTGATTATTTATTATCAGGCCACGTGTTTTCCTTCTCTCGTTACTTTTTACCCGCTCCCTTACCGGTTATTATTTTCACCTGTTCCCCTCATTAATTTCACTATTTAAAGTCCTAGTGCTCTGTGTCCTGTCTGCTATCGTTTGCTTTCTTCCAGATCTGTTTCTGTTGATATCAAGCCTTGTAAGCCAAGTTTATTGTATGTTGTGACCTCTTGCGGGCTTTAGAGATTAATAAATAATAAATAATTCAGTTATAATAAAAACTGTTGTTTTTATTATAAATAGCGGCTCATTGTTCAACCTTTTTTTTTTTTTGGTCAAGCTCCCTGCATTTCTTTTACATCCAAGAAGAGGCTCATAAACTGGTCATTTAAAGCTATGGGTCATTTACTATTGAGAAACTGGTTGCACGTAAACGTTAATTGAGCTTTAAGACATAAAAGTGAGTAAGCTTCTTTACTCTGCATCTTTTATTAACACATTAACTTGGATTAAGTTCGAGGAGAACAGCCTCATACAGGTTCATATTTTCAACTCAGTCTTTCATAGGCTTATCCACATTAACATGCAATAAAAGCAGCATGTATGCACATCATTGTCTATACACATGTAATTATAGAGAGAAATGGAGGGCTGATTTTGTGGTGGTAGTATTAAAAATGCTTTCAATTACACATAACCAGCCAGAACGCCGCACTGCATTATGAAACCTTTTGTTGTACAGTTAGTTGAACAACACCGCAGGTCTCACTAAAATGCAACTTCTTTTAATATTGATTATTACTGCGCTTTGAATGCACAACTGAATTTGCATTAAATGACATATTAGTGTCAGAGGCACTCTGCGTTTCAGGCACACTGACAGTCAGGGGCGCCGTAAGGGGGGGAAAGTTAGGACGATTCTAAGGGCCCATGAACTTTTGAGGGCCCCAGCCAAGGACTGTGCCGCACACGCAACCCCCTTAAGCTGAGCCCTCTTAGCTCCGCCCCGTCTTTACTCTGCGTTTTAGCGCCGTCTTCAATCCACGGTCTCACAGTGCGCGTGAACTTCACAAGAGAACAAGGTGTGTGTATTTACTGCTATTTGCTATGATATCTGCATATGTGCGCTTCCTTACTATAAATGCAGTTTACACAATGTGACGCTGGATCAATACAATGCAGTTTTCTTTCCACTGTAAAGTCTTCGCTCTGTTCACCCCAGTTTAAAAAAAACACAAGGTGATTTACGTTCCCTGTTTTGTGTTATGATTCTAACGCGAAGTCAGTCCTTATAAGCTGTTTAAATTAACGTAGCCCGTATAAGCTAATTAACATAAACTAGAAATGCGATTGGTTACACACTTTTTTGTTTTGTAACGCAATATGCCAAGGAAGGATATTTATGCAGTCGTAAATCGAGTTGGTTGTGATAAAACTGAAATGCAACTAAGGCTAAACTAGTCAAATTATGTATATTAAAGCTTCTCAACTTGCAACAGGGTTAAGAAATCAATGGAAATCTATGTCGTAATCTGCTATAGTTGTCATTCATTTCATTTTAGAGCCCCGTTGATTAAAAAACAGTCTGAAGAATCATTTAATAACAGTATAACTGTTTTCTTAAAGAGTAACTAAACCCTAAACCAACTTTTTTTAGTTAATGATCTGTAAGAATGGGGTTTTATTAGTGCTGTTCATTGATTTTAGTCAGTTTTTTTACATTTGGATATAAAGTGTTTCAATACTACAATATATGGTGTAAAAACGTCTGAGTGCTGCCCTCTTCAGGTTAAACGGTGGCTACTGCAGTTGAATTTTCCTATTGGATGTTGGGTCCAAAAAATGCCTCGTGATGTAAGCAGGTTCAAGCTCACCACGCCGCTTTGGTCAAGCATTGTTGACCCAGTCTTATTTCAGGCAGAATGTACATAGAAAAGATGCATTGTTGTTGTTCGCCATTTTTAAATGTTACAATGTCGTGTGTGTAACAGCTCAAGTATACAGTATGTCACAAAGACTGTCTCTGAAAATCAGACTAAAGTCTCAAATCTTACTGTGAAATAAAAAGCATCACAGTTTAATTTCAAGCACTAATTTCACTATGATTTCAATCACTGACATGACATTACTCAGTCAACATTAAAGATATCAAGTTTATATTTCACAAATGTTCTTTACATTATATAGGATGATTTTATGTGGAAAACAGTAAATCACAAAGAAATACTTCAGCTGGGTTTTCACAGGCATGGTCACATTTATCTTTAATCTTTAAGAATGTTGCATTTTCTCTGAATATTTGATTTAATGTACTGTATTTTTCAATTAAATTTGCATTGCACAATAAATTATCTTAGCTGCAGACATTTTAGGTATCCATAAATACTGATAACTGATGTCAAAACAATAGCAAAATAAATAGTTCTGTATTATTAAATTACAGACAAAGATTTTGAATAGCTACAGTAGGTTGGATTGTATGTTTGGTACGAAATGGGCATGGGGGGGTCTGACCCCCTATTTTTTCATAGGGCCCAAAATTGCTAGCGGCACCCCTGCTGACAGTCGACAAGCGCAATGTTGTATTCTTTAAAGTGAATGATAAGTCGCAAATATTGACAATTTTACTCTAATGTTTGTACAGGAAGTAAGAAAATTATATATAAACACAAACATATGTATCAAGAGGTATCCAGTGTTGGATAAAATTCAGCATGGTTTGCTTTATTTTATTTTATTTTTGTGTTACATTATTGGAAGATATTCTAGTATTTAGCTGCTGAATGATTCACTCTGTCCTCTTCTTCTTCGGCTTACTCTTAAAACTTGGCAGTATGATGCTACAAATATTGTAGCTCTTATAACAAATTGCTTTCAATATTTTTCATTTGTTGGGCGCTTCGGATAAAAGCGTTTGCTAAATGATTAAATGTAAATGTGAGATTTGCCCTTACATATCCATTTATATTTTTATTAAGCATTCATTTCATCCAAAGCGACCTACAAATGAAGAAATCAACAGAGTATTTTTAACACAGTTATTTTGTGCACTGGTTCTTAAATCAGGACAGCTTGTGTGGTGTGACTGCAATCAGCAAAAGTCAGCCTCTGGTCTAGACACTGAGCACAAGGGTCACCAGCACTGTCTGTTAACATATGTTCAGGTGGACAAACTGTGTGTAAGACACTGTCAAGACTGTGCTATAAAAAGCGTGGCTACACCTTGTTGCTGGTTAAGATGTACGTGAGATACAGGTGAGACATATCACTGGCACATCATGTGCAACCCGTCTGTGGATTAGCAGAGTCCTCTCAGATCAGTGGTGAAGTGTGATTTACACAATGACATTATGAACTTGAGAACATACGTAATGGTGTTTGATTTCATTTCCTCTCTCAAAAAGCAAGCTGATTTGTAAAGTACATGGAGGTGAAAGGCTCTTATCTAGGGAAGAATTACAACACTATTAAACACACGTTTGACACATTAATCCGTTCACTTGTGTAACTGTCCAAATCACTTACAAGGAGTGCTGTTATTCTCTATATTAGCTCAGATGTGATTTGACCATGTAAACACAATTACATGTACAGTAAAAGGAGGTTGCATGGACTTCTTTATTCCTTCTTTCTTTCACCATAAGATATTAATTTGCCTGGATTCTGCATTACGTCTATGACTACTTTAATGAGCACTTTTTGTAGTTTTTGTACTTTTTGAGACCTTGTATTGTACGGACCTACAACGCAGGGATGTTTTTCTGAATAGAAAAAAGATTTTTTTGGATAAACTAGTCAAAGTCAGTGTTGTTGTCAAATTAGCAGTTTTAGGGTCAGATTTACTTAACAGGGCCAATTAGCTGATCGTTAAAGAACACAACCGCAAAAAATCTCATTACTTTAATGACCAACACAATTGCCAGCAAAAATTATGGCTTAAGACATACCAGTAAAGCTTAAACAGCAAGAACATTTTCATTGGTCAACTGGATTTCCCCTATAACCCAACTTCATTTGCTTTCATCTTAAGGCCGAAGGCAATAAGATCTCCAGGGTTAGGCTCTCCAGGTGATCATGCACATTCACTGATCGTGCATCAGAAATAGTTGAAACAAGGGAGACCAAAGCTTTCCAAGTTTATACAATAAAAACTTAAACTAGACAATACAAACGTAAACTGGTCATTCGGGGGTTACTCAAAATATCTGTGTGTGGTTTAAATTAACTTGAGACTACATCACAACCTGTGTAAACTCAATTACTAACCCATGACTGTATGTTAATGTGAGAATTCTATTGAGTAATACTATGTTGGGTCTTTATGAATTCAGCACGCTGCCAAGAATATTTTGAAGTGGTTTGGATAGAAAATAATGCATAGGTAAAGCGTTACGGACATTTTTACTTAAAAATGTACTTTTATACCATGCAAATAAGTTCCAGCGGGAAGGAGGGTGATGGACCATGTGACACGGCCACTTCTTATGGTGATTACCAAGCGCAATGTTGGAGATGGAGGGCACTGAGTTACAGTCTCCACCCTATCAGAAAGTTATAAAGGAACCTAACCAGCAGACACACCTTTGTTCTGAATTTCTAACCTGACTTCAATCAGCTTTATAGCTCTTCAACACAAATTTGCTGCAAAGGGCTAAAAAGATTGCACGCCTTCGATCTCGAAAAAAAATCCTTTCCGGTTCAACACTTCACCTCTTGGATAACAGGAGAAGAAGCGTGCACTTCTCTTACTGTTTGTAACATAAACGACCAACAAAGGATGTCCACAACGCCGGACTGATTACCCGACCGTGTGGAACGTAAATATAATTTTTCACCAAACTTCTTTCAGAGACTTTGCCACTAGTTGATAGAAATATAGATGTTGAACATTGCCACCCTGCAGAAATTATAGGTGTTTTCTTTAATATTACCTTTCTTTGTTTTTCTCAATTTTTTTATTTCATTTCTATATCATTTATTTGCATTATGTAGTAGTTATTCACCTTGCATATTTAGTCAAATATACCCCATTTTATTAAAACTGTGTCTTTCTTTGTGTTGGTAATCAGAGGCTTTACAAATTTGTCAGATTTTCACAAACTCCTTCAGATTAATTACATATTTTGTTTTTGTTAAATGATCTATTTAACAAATCACTTCTTTCCAAAAACAGCCAAGCTCTTGGAGGCTTTCAGGAGGCTTAACACACACAATGCATCATTGCATGATCTGGCTTACTTTTGAATCACTATTTATTTGTGTTGTTTACATTAAATGCACTTACATACATGGAAAGAACCTATATGTGGATAAATATGCATATATGAAACCTATATGCAGCTTATATGCACATATATGCAACACATATACAGCATATATGCACATATATAATAATATATATGCACATATATGAAACCTATATGCAGCTAATATGCACATAAATGCTGCACATATACAGCATATATGCCCATATATGATAATATATATGCTGCATATATGCAAAATTGAGGTGCATATATGTGCATATACAGGCCATATACTGTAGGTCTCCTGTATTGCTTTTTTATATCCACATATGAGCCCTATAAGTTATGTCTCCTATAAAGCAGGATCTGGTCATTTTGTAGCTCATATCTCACTTTGGCAAATGTCATACATGCCCAGCTCATATTTTCTATTATCAAGGCAATAACTAAGAACTAACAAAAAAAAAATGGAAGAACTTATGTATGTGCAAACACATGAAATTTGTGTCACATGTAATTGGCATTTTATGGAATTGAACTACACTCTATGAAAGGATGTGTTAATCCTATTTAACACACTATGTGTCATTCCATCTTGATTTTGAGATTAAATAAAGAAAAGGGACAAGATGTGTTAAAACAACACAAAGTGTGTTGTCACAACAATAACACAGAGTTGTGTTAAGTTAAGGACAACACATTAGATGTGTTATTTTAACACATTCGTTTTAGTATGGCAATTACAGGGAGAAAAGTTATGATGTCTGCACGTTTTCCCAAAACATTTACAAGGTCTATCTTTTGTATGAAGATAGTGGAAAAAAGGACATGTATAACAAAATGGTTTACAATTTAACAGCTACTGTTCCAAGTTCTTTAACAGCAACAGTAGCGCAGACAGTAGAGCGAGCTGTCTAATGATCAGAAGGTTCAGTGTTTGAATTTCAGTGGTGCATGGGATTGCATTTTGTTTTGTGATCGGAAGGTTGGAGGTTTGAATCCTGGCTCCTGCAGGTGCAGACTGTCATTGGTTGGACCTTTATTTATGTTTAATTTATTAGCAGCTACAGATTTTAATAATTTTACCAATATATAGGTTAACATATATGTGCATATATGTACATATATGTCCATATAATATAGGAAAACGGTCAATTTTATATATGTCACATATATGTAAAACCTATATCAAAACCTATATTGAAACATATATGTTTATATATGTTTTTTCCATGTGGGATGATTGCAAACAAAACACAGAGATTTGATGCAGCTCGCCTGTGCTTCCGCCTCATGACCGGGTCTTTTATTACTGGGACCCCTGCATCATCATTAAAATACCAGGAACAAACATTTACATTTATTTATTTAGCTGATGCTTTTATCCAAAACAACTTACAATTGCTATATATGTCAGAAGTCGCACGCCTCTGAAGCATCTATGGTTAAGTGTCTTGCTCAGAAACACAATGGTGTGTCACAGTGGATTCGAACCCCAAAGGCGAGTGTCTTATCCACTGCGCCATCATCACCCAAACAAACAAACAAACAAACAAACAAACAAACAAACAAACAAACAAACAAACAAACAAACAAACAAACAAACAAACGTACTAATTTTGTAGCTGCCCCGGAAAACAAACTGCACTGTTCCCTTAACATTGGGTTCTTTTTTATTGCATATGAACTTATATATATATATATATATATATATATATATATATATATAAAACACATGTAAAGGATTAATATAATCCAAACTAAAAACAATAACATAAATATAGCCAGAGAAAACAAAAAAGTAACCCCCCCATACGTGGTGCAGATTACTTGTCTTTAAAATTTGCAAATAATATTAAGAGCCCTTGAAGATTTTTTATTTTTACATTTGTTTAATACATTACAATATTGTTTAAATTCATTGATAAAATGGAAGAAATTGGGTTTACCACCAGACCACTTCATTTTATGTACATGAAACTTCCCCATTAAGATCAGTAATTGAATAAAATGTTTTGTCCTTTTCTATTCCACAATCATTAACATAAATCATTAAACTTAATGGGAGTAATATCTTGTCACATCGTGTGGACGATTAACACTTGGAAAGAGGAATGTAAACAATATTTTTTTTCTGGAGTGATATCTCTCCTCAGAACGCGAAAACACCGTGGAACCGCAGGTAAGCACCACAGCTGTTAAATGTGGACACTGATCATTTATTTTATCAAGACGTGACTATTAAAACATGTTATGAGATATCACCACTGATATATTTATAAGCAGCATGCAAAAAACATCTCTCTGACACTTATAAAAAAACTGTTTTATATAGTACTGACAAAAACAAAGTCTAATAACAAGCGAGTGCTCTTAAGATTAAATGGGAAAGCAATGGTAACATTATATAAGTATAGTTTTATTAACTTTTACCTCGCGCCAAAACAATAACAACACAAAAGACACTAAATATGAATAGTTTCATCATGACACCAAATACTGCTGATTTGATCTCATTTTTGACCATCAAACACAGACAGGGCCAACATCAGAGCCAGGGAATCCCTGTCAGAGATGTAGCCCAGATAGGGCAGTGGTCAGCGGGGCGAGTGAACACTGACGTCCGCTCATGGCTCTGGTTCCCTTTCAGTCGGTCACTACGACGAATTGGGAACTCGCTTAGAGAGACCAATCTGCTTCGTACTCTACTAAAACGCCAATGAACTTGGCATTGAGATATTTGCATAATGCTGGCGCCGCCCCGCCAGGTGCGTATATAAGCCACAGGTGCAAATATGGAAATTAGCTTTTTTCGCTTCGAAAGCCGGCATTATCTGCTACTGAGAAGCTACTCTCTGCTCTTCTGGGAACGGTTGCTGAAGTTGATTGACAAGCAGTACTGACACAGCGGACGCTCGCAGTATTCCACTGCTCTGCATCTTTTTTGTTTTGAGTTTAGTGTGTGCGTTGCCTCTCCCTGTGCGCATCATCAGCTGAGCACCTAAGAGTGATTTCCCTAAAGAGTGATACGTGAGAGCTCTGTGTCTTTTTAAAGACAGCCACTCTCTCGTATATTCGGAGATTAGCGTCCTTTTCAGGATAGCTTTTCCTCCGTGCGATCTTGGATGCGAGAAGTACAGGGATTCCAGTGACGGTCACGAGCGCTGTCTTCGTGCTATGGCATCGAGCACTCCGAGGCTGCGTTCGTGGAGAGCTTTTGCTCTCTCTGTGAGAGCATAACCCTCTTGGATTGCGGAGACGACTGTCGTTTCTACGGGAACGGCGTCCGCGCCTTTGCAGTGCTGAACGCCGCCATGGTGCGGCTGTCAAGCGCTCGCAGGACGCTCTTCGCATCACTACGCTGAGTAGGACGGAGGATGCGTCCTTCACCTACCGGCCTTCTCATCCTCAGCCGGTTGAGGCTCCGGTGGAGACTGCAGAGTCGTGTTCTGCGATTTCTGCCGAATCCACTGGACCTCCTTCTGGTCCCGTCACTTCTACAGCATCAGAGGGGTGCCCATTTTTTCCCTCCGAGGCGGAGTCTTCCCGGAGATGGCGGCCGTGCCCGCTCGAGCGGCGGAAACGGTAGAGTTGGAGGGGTTAATCCCTCTCCGCCCGAACCGTCCCGCCCACATGATTGGTACTTCGGAGCTGCCCGGGCCTCTACGGTCCTCACCTCCTGTGCCTGCCTTTACCGACGGCACGAAGAGCTGACGTGATTTGCGGCCGTCTCGGCCGTTCAGCTTCACCCCTCATCTCCCTCACTAACGGAGCCGCTAAGGGGGGGGATCCCTTCAGTTGAGCGGGGGGTTGCGATGCAGCTGCGTTCCTGGAGGGACCTCCCAACCCTTCCCTCCCGTGTTTGTATAGACAGTCGTCCGGTTACGGGCGCTGCCCATCAGGCATGCAGAGACGCGGCTTCAGCCCTGCACGCATTAACGTACTGCAGGTTCACCAAACGAGGCTTTAGAGATATACGAGGGAAGCCGCGACCTTCAGTCGTGCGATGTCCACCACAGTGTTCAAGATCGCCACCCTTGGCTATGTCTGACTTATATGACGGAACAACTTCATGAATGCTCCTGTCTCACAGACCGGCCTCTTCGGCGAGCCCGGGGAGTCGTACAGCTCCGCTGCGCAGACTGAGGCGATCTCCTAGGTCGTGCCCCGGCGGATGAGAGCTGCCCTGGTCCACCAACGCCGGCTCCTCAGTCTGCCTCTCGCCGTCCGCGTCCTGCGGCGGCCACCTCCGTTCCCCTCCTCGGACCCCATCTCGGCAGCGCAGGGGAACCGGTCGTCAGCAGCTCGCCCCGCCCGCTTAGCCGCTTCCCGTGAAAATCGGGAGTTTAAGTGGCCAGAGACGGGCGACCCGGAGTGGCAGAGGATCACTCTTCAGGAGACAGTGATTCGCTCCTTCCCCCGGTAGAGGGTCGGGTGGAAAATCCTTGGTTTGCATATGTTCCACCGGCTGTCCAGCCGGTACCCACTTAACCACACATAAGAGTGCATTCCTCTTTCCTCTCCAGGTCTCCGGAGGATCGAGAGAGCCGTGAGCGTACACCTGCTCACCCTACCTCTCCTCTATCGCCAGCGGGTGTCCTGAGGAGTCCGAGCTCTCCACAGAGCAGACCGGACCACCAGCACCCTCATCGGAGTCTGCGCTCTCCGCAGAGGAGACCAGACGACCGTCACCCTCAGCGGGCTCAGGTCAGTGTCTCACACACACATACTGTAGATGTTTATGCTGTCACAGCAGACGCACCAGCAGTATCACCTGTCTCGCTTCGCTGCCCCACCGCGGGTACTTCGGTAGTGTCGTTAATTCTCCTCGTACGGTCCCGGGATGCTTCGCTTCAGTTCCCAGCCCGTCTCGTTGGGTTTTACGCACTATCCGCCTCGGTTACGTAATACAATTACCGGCACTCCCCCAAATTCTCGGGCATTCGTTTCACTATAGTGAAGCGTCCGATGCACATGTACTGCGTGCAAAAGTCGATGTCCTGCTGGCGAAGGACGTTTCGAGCCGGTCCCTCTTACCGAGAATGATGATAGGGTTTTTCCAGCCTTTATCTCATAGTACCCAAAAATACGCGGTGGGTTACGACCGATTTATTTACGCACCGGCTCTACAAATCTGATCCTTAAGGATGATACGCCGAGGCTCGTATTTCAATATTCAGATCGGTTTGCAGCATAGACCTGTAGACGTGTACTTCATGTGTCCATCTCCCCTCGCCTTAGACCGTTTTTCGCTCTGCGTTCATGGAGTGGACATACTAATACTAAGTACACCATTCGAGCTGTCTCTCTCTCCCCGTGTCTCCATGTGCTAGTCACGGCATTTAAATCTCCGAGAGAGAGAGCGTTGTTCGCATTCTGCTTATATTTACGTCAACTATAATGGCTCGTTCTTGGCAAACGTGCGCGAACACAGAGATTTAATGCTTCAGCATCTCGCTCGTTTAAGTCATCAGGTCAGCTGGGAAAAGAGCAACTTTGCCCCGTGCAGAGGATCCTTTTCTCAGTATGGAAATAGACTCGATCGATTTATTGGCGTGTTTTACAAGAGCGCGCAACCAGTCAGTTCTGACTTGCCTCGGTTTAATTCGAGGGAAGTACGCGGTCCCTCTGAAACAATTTCAGAAGCTCCTGGACATATGGCAGCAGCTGCGGCGTGACATCTGCTCGAGCTGCTTCATATGAGACCGCTTCAGCATTGGTTCTACGATCGAGTCTCGAGGAGAGCGTGGCGCAATGGCATACACCGTGTACCATTACACCTGCGTGTCATTTCTATTTTACCCCGTGGTCAGACCCAGCATTTCTGATAGCAAGATATGCCTCTGAGTCGGGTCTCCTGGCATTCTGTAGCATGCGATGCCCCCAGCACGGGATGAGCAGCCACGTATGACGGGCTTGCAGTCTCAGGGGTGTGCATAGCACCCCAACTGCCGCGAGCGGTGCGCTGTATATCTGGGACTTGTACGCTCCGCTATGGAGATGCGAGGGAAGGATGTATTAGCCGACACCGACAACATTGCGACTGTTGCGTTATTTACCGTTAAGGCGGTTTTTGCGCTCTCGTCACCTGTCGCATCTCGCTCGTCATCTCCTCCTTTGGAGTCAGAAGCATCTGAGGTCCCTTCGTGCCATTCACTTTCCGGGGACGCTCAAATACAGCGGCGGACGCGCTTTCCCGAGCTGCGCGCCCCGGAGAATGGCGACTCCACCCCCAGACGGTCCAGCTAATTTGGAATAAGTTCGGTCGTGCGCAGATAGATCTATTTGCGTCACCGGACGATACCCACTGTCGCCTGTTTTATTAACTAACCGAGGACAGCCTCGGCGTGGATGTGCTGACACACTGCTGGCCGCGGGGGATGCGCAAATACGCATTCACTCCAGTGAGCTTAATCGCACAGACACTGTGCAAAGTCAGGCAGGACGAGGAGAGCCTTTTATTAGTCGCCCCGTACTGGACGACCAGGAATTGGTTTTCAGAGTTAACGCTCCTCGCGACAGCCCCTCCCTGGCGAATTCCCCTGAGGAAGGACTTTCTTTCTCAAGGAAGGTGCACATTTTGGCACCCGCGCCCCGACCTGTGCGATTTCCATGTATGGTCGTTGAGCGCGCGCAAGGTTTAGGTGATTTATCGCAAGCGGTATCTAACACCATCGACGCGGTACGAGCACCGTCCACAAGACGGGCTTACGCGCTTAAATGAAACCCTTTTTCGTCACCTGGTGCTCTTCGCAACGCGAGGACCCCAGAGAATGCTTAACATTGTGCTTTTATATATCTTCAACACAGGTTAGATGGTAGGCTGTCACCCTCCACCATTAAAGTTGATATTGCCGCTATTTCTGCTCATCACTCGCTTATTAACGGCAGATCAGTTGGCAGCATGATTTGGTTATTAGATTTTAAGAGGCGCTCGCAGGCTAAACCCCTCGCGCCCTCCCTCTATTCCTCCTGAGACCTGTCCATGGTGCTGAAGCCCTACTACAGGTTCCGCGTTCGAGCCTTTGCAGTCTGCGAGTCTGAAGTTTTTGTCAATGAAAACTCTGACCCTGCTAGCATTGGTCTCCGTAAGAGAGTAAGGAATTTACATGCATTCTCTGTTGACGATTCGTGCCTTCAGTTTGGTCCTGCTGTCTCACTGAGACCCAGACCAGGCTACGTGCCCAAAGTTCCCACCACTCCCTTCAGAGATAAGGTGGTGAGCTTGCAAGCGCTGCTCCCCGGAGGAGGGCAGACCCAACCATGGCTTTATTATGCCCCGTACGAGCGTTACGCATCTACGTGGATCGCACACAAAGCCTCAGGACCTCAGACCAGCTCTTGTTTGTTATGGTGGCCAGCAGAGAGGGAAAGCTGTCACTAAGCAGAGGATGTCTCATTGGATAGTTGATACTATCGCCCTTGCTTATAATCTGCAGGGCATTCCTTGTCCATTTAATTTGAGAGCTCACTCTACTAGAAGTGTAGCCTCATTTTGGGCATTCGCTCGTGGTTCCTCGCTAACAGACATCTGCAGAGCTGCTGGTTGGGCGACACCTAATACGTTCATTAGATTTTACAGTGTTCGTGTCGAGCCTGTCTCCTCTCGTGTTCTTTCCTCGTTAGGGGAAGCACAGAGAACAGGCTCGCAGGTCGGCTTGCAGCCTCCGACTGCTGCTCCAAACTGAGCTCAGTATGGAAGGCCTTCGAGGCAAAAACGCGTAATAAATTGTTTTGCCTTCCTCCGCTGCCTTGGCAGCCTGATGTTGCGGAGCATCCGCTGCCAGCCTCTCACTAGCTGCATCCTCGCGAACCTGTGTTTGGCTCGGGCATCCACATTGCGTCCCACCGGGTTCCTTTGTGAGTATTTTTCCGTGGGGTTAATCCTACTAGCCCACGTTTCCCTCAGCAGAGCACTGCTTTGCTTATACAGCCACGGCTGTCATTTATACCTCAACTACGGTTGACTTTCGCCCACCAATAGCCCTTAACGGGGCGGTGGCTTCCGCAGCGTCCCTATACCGCTCAGATAGGGCGCTTCCCAGTCGCTGGCACTACTGTGGGGTTAAAGGAACATCTAGTGCCCGGCCTTCTGCCTTAAAACCTAATTCTCCTTATCCTTAAGTGGAACCGGAGGGCTTTACGCAGACACTGGAAGAGGTCAGCCCTCAGTGGCGTTTTGGTAGGGATTCCCAATTTGTCGGTCACGACGTGACGTCGTAGTGACCGACTGAAAGGGAACGTCTCGGTTACGTATGTAACCCTCGTTCCCTGAAGGAAGGGAATGGAGACGTCACGTCCCGTCGCCACAGGGCTGCTCCCTGCTGTTTATCGGCCGGTCACACTTTCCGGCTTTCTCAGCGAAATGAAGCTAATTTCCATATTTGCACCTGTGGCTTATATACGCACCTGGCGGGGCGGCGCCAGCATTATGCAAATATCTCAATGCCAAGTTCATTGGCGTTTTAGTAGAGTACGAAGCAGATTGGTCTCTCTAAGCAAGTTCCCAATTCGTCGGTCACGACGTGACGTCTCCGTTCCCTTCCTTCAGGGAACGAGGGTTACATACGTAACCGAGACGTTCTCTCCCGTACCGAATCTCACTAAGCAAACGTTCAAACAGGCCCTATCTTTACAAATCGACTGCAGATTTAAATATAATACATATATATTCTCAACTTAACTAATCTTAAAACAACACTTTGTGACCAAGAAACAGTAATATAAAGAAACGGCTACTCCGTCCATTGAGTTATTATGAGATTCAAAGCAACCAAAAGTGTAGCCGCCCTCAAATCTGTGGCGAAAGAAAGTAGTTACCAAACAAAGAGGCTTTTGAAATAACTCCTTTGTTGTTTTCTAGTTGTCTTTTTTCAAACGTGTGCCTCTGGCCTAATCACAGCCGTGATGATATAGAGCTATATCACACTCCTACTCGAGGGATATTGGTTAAATATCCGACCCATCCAATTTAACAGCTGCATTAAGTTTTTTTGCAATAAATTTTTTGATATCAACCCAAAATATCTTTGTATAAATGCAAAGATAAAATAAATGAAAAATTGTTTCTTTTTCATTATTAAAGAATTCACATGAATAGTCAATATTTCATTTAAACCTCTCTAAGACATGTTTTACTGGGTAAATTCTGTGCATTATTTTAAAAACATTAGGTTCTTTGGGAAGCTAAACAAGATTATATTTCCCTCACAATCAAAAACGCTCTCATCACCCATTAAAAGTAAATCATAAGCGTTAACGGTTACACCCCATTTGAATGTACCGATAGTAAATTGGGTTGCCTAAATCATGTACTCTCCTCCTATAAATGAAAAGGAAACTCCTAGAAATACATATGCAATAAGGTCAATCGCAAAAATAGCCCACACATTTTTTTAATGTCCACTACACATTTTGTAGCATCAGTGTTTTTTGGGGTCAATTTGACCCCAGGCTCTTTAAGCTGTATAAGCTGTTTTCAAATGTAGAGGCGCCACAAGCATGCAGAAATAGATACAGGCACGTCAGTGCTGCAGTCAGTTGAAAATACTTCAGAATGTCGTGTTGGAAAGAAGGAGGAAAGCGTCATGGTCACATTTTTTTTACATGGTTTTAGATGTGAAATGTGAACCACCCCTTAGTGCTGCAGATGTCATCAAAATGGTTCCAGTGCCCACCAGATATGTTATCAGCAATATCCAAAATATAAAATCAGCATTTGAGCTTTTCATTACATATCCATCAATTGAAAAAGAAAAAAAATAAATTATTAGAGCGGAGGAGGGTTAAAAGAGTGTACAAGTTTGTTTTTCTTGGGGTCAAATTCATGATACTATCCTTATATACCTTGTGTTATATACTTATGGTGATTTGCAAATTTGTCCATTGACGTGCAATTATGTATTCTAATTGTAAATGGGGTAGAGAGTGAGGGTGGTGGGTGGAGAGTTTATTTAAAGGGCTTTTAAAGTAGTCAACTAAGATATACCTGACACATACCTTAGTAAAAAAAAAAAAACATAAAAAATGCTTTGTTCAAATTGACCCCAGTGGGTAAATTTTTTTTCAGATTTTATGGTAATAGGAGGGTTAACATCAAAATGATGGTTTGTTCTGGCACAAGCTGTTAGTAAACATGGCCCTTAGTGCTATAAATAAACTGGAGAAAAAAGGGAATGTTTTTACTTCTGGAAACATATGGTCTTACCTCATTAAACATTATTCACTCTTATCATCTAACTGTGAGAGCGGCACATTCCTTTCAAAGGTAATGATTCAGACGACGCAGACAGAATAATCAATAAAAGTCTTAACATTAGAATTAGACTGTTGACTTGTGAGTCTGTGCTTCAGAACAACAGTGTGATTCAGTGCTGCTCGCAAACAAAGCTCAAAAAGACAAAAAACAGCCTTGATGTTTTGTTAATAGGCAGTTCAGTTTTGAAAAATAAAAAAACACTAAAAACAATCAAGAGAAGTAAGAATGTGAACAAAATGTTGTTGACTACAATAATAAGCTACTATTTTAATAAGTTACCAATTCCATCAGATGAAGAACACAAGTGTTCATCTTACTACAAAAATAAATGATAATAATGATTATAATTGTTCAACCCTCAATTTCATAATTATCAGTGGGACAATCTGGATGTTTCTAAAGTAAAGACTTTAGGGTTTAACTAAACAATCAGTAAAGAATCGTGGCAAAAATAAATTGTACTGATGAAACACTTCAGGTTTGGGTACAAAAATGATGACAACTACAGCCAGTCTGCATCAGACACAATCAATCCAAAACTAACTGTGACAGATGATGGATCTGAAAGCTTTTTATCAATTATGCAACCGTTCCAGTATTCTTCCTCAACTTCAGCTGTCACAGTAAAACACTTTTGATACCTACAGCATGATTACATGTTGCCGCATGTCACCACATCCCAAATGATAGTTGTGCTCAACTTCATGTGGCGATGTGCTGTCTGATATGTTTAACCCTTATGGGTTGTTGACCATTTTTTGTAAATGTAATTTGGCCACAACTTTCTCTGTTTGAGCAAATGGAATGATTTTTGGTGACAAATCGTATACTGACACATATTTGGGAAAATGCTTTGAAATATTACAAAAACTCTACAATATACGGGCAAATTTACTACCCTTTCGGGGTTGTTTGTGTACAAAAAGCCACTAAATTAAACAACTGTAAAAATTCCATGATTTTAACTTTAATTTTTTTAATTTAATTGCCCAGTTGTGTCACTGATTTGAGGAAAAAACACAAATTTTCAATATAAAAAGTAATTGTGGACTGGATTTTTTGTCTCCATATAACTTAATGTACAAGCCAGAAATTAAACTCTGTTTTTTGCACAGGCCTCCTAAAGGGTTAATGATGGCAAATGGTGATCAACAGTAAAAATGACAAATTTTACCTCTTTGTTAAAGGAA
This sequence comes from Paramisgurnus dabryanus, assembly GCF_030506205.2. NCBI lineage: Eukaryota > Metazoa > Chordata > Actinopteri > Cypriniformes > Cobitidae > Paramisgurnus > Paramisgurnus dabryanus. Next base: position 33,464,954 of record NC_133356.1, on the reverse strand, counting down.
AACCCACAAAGAATCAAGAATGCATGATAAAAAGGTGTCATGGCTTCGCAATCAAAAAATTTCGGTGCGGGGCAAAAAAAGCCACTAACAACCAACTAGGGAGAAAAAAATAAAAACTGCTGCTGCACAAAAACTAAAAATGTATCAAAGCCAATGTTTTACCAATCATTGGCATGCCCAAGATTGAAAAAGTTTTTAAAAAATCCAGTCAACAATCATTTTTTGTATTGAAAATCTGTTCTTGGTGTGTTGTTTTCCGCAAATCAGTGACAACACTTATGAACTTGGCAATTAAAGAGTTAAAATCTTGGAAATTTTGTAAACATTTGGTAGTTTTGATCACTACTGAGGGTGATTAACAGATTTATGAAAAAATATTAATCTGATACATTTTTACAGCCGTTTATTTCAGTGGCCTTTCTGGTACACAAACAACCCAAAAGAGTAGTGAATTGAAACAACCCATGAGGGTTAAGACATTAATAACTGCAAGAGTGCCTTTAAAGAATATTAGGGGTAGTTTGCTCTTGAATCGCTCTGGTTTACCTTGATGCAGACCTGAATGGGGAGGATTGTGGAGGAGGGATAATCAAGTACAGTTCAGTATAGTAAAGTAGAATGTGAGCACCCCCTTTAGCCATGTATTGTCAGTTCTTAATGCATTTCCAAATGTTTTTCTTTTGTCTACTGTTAAGACCATTGTGCCTGTACATTGTGTGTTAATTGGTTTACTGTTTTTGGATTACCCTTTTGTCATGTTTGCTTGAATGGAGTCATCTCATGTTTTTGAAATATTGCCTGTTTATATCTGTTGCCCATTATTTTTCCATGACTACTGATTTGGATTGTCTGCCTTGCATGGATTCTCAACCTGCCTCCATGTTTAGTCAATTAGTTTCTTATTATTGCCGGAATTTAAAAGCAGTATCTTTTTTATCCCTGGCATCAGTTCCTTCACCATCCCCTTCTACTCCTTTATGTTTTTTCATCAGTAGGGGTCTGGGGGGATGCCTCTCTATAGCTGACAGCAACCCAAAACTGTCTACAATGTAGCATAACTTGGTAAGCGTAACATTTATGAACACATGAACACATAAACTTGAACATTTCCCATGCCAAGAGAAAGAAACTGTACTTGCAATATAGCCAGGGTTTCTGTCCTGGTAAATCAGTTTATGCAGTACAGCTTCTGGAAAAAAGCAAAAACTGTATTTTGGGCAGCTTTTATCCTTTCTTCCTACATGATACCAAACTTACATTTCAATAACATGTTTTAATTGATAAACAAAAAAATTATATTTCTACCAGCAAATGCTGTGAAACTTTTATCTATAAGCAATATCAGTCTAAGCAATTAATGTGATTGGCTGTTTCATTTGGCTCTTTCCATTTGCTCTTTTTTTGGAGCATCCATGTTGGTGTTCCAATTTCTTCTCAAAAGGTTTTCTTATGCGTTTGATTCCATTCCAGTGGAAATTTCACTCAAAAAAAATATTGCTTGGACTAAAAAAAAAAAAAAACATTAACGCAACAGTTTGCATCAATTCTTTTGAGTTAAGACAACTACTTCTGAAATTAATTCCGGCCAACAAACTATAATAAGTTGGATGTACCTAAAAAAATTATGTTGAATACTCGTAAAAATTAAGATGTGTTAACTTGTTTTTTTGCTTCAATCGTGAACACTGATTTACACAAAACTACTAAAATGATTCGAACTTTTTTATTTAACAACACTTGTCAAGTTGCAGAAGACAACCAGTTTTAGCATTTTTAACAAAATGCCATCTGATTAAAACAGCAAGATAATGCTCGGTGGGTCTGTTCTCAACTTGAGCAAACTTCAGCACAATGGTAACCTCTTAAAAATCAACAACATAACAGAAAATCTTTTAAATACCAAAAGTACAGAACCATAATCATTAAAAGTCTTCTCATGTTTTCATCTTGATTAGAAATGCATAAAATAACACCATATTTCTACATTTACTCTCACTATCAAGTCCCATGCAAAGCATGCTGGGAACCTGAAGTTATCAAGCTAAATGCATTGAGTTACAACAACTTAAATAATGTTTTAAACAACCTAACACAGATAATTAATTTGAAGTTACAAACAATATTAACTTGATGTAACTATCACTATTTAAAATAGGGCAGTAGTATAATAGATAATCAGAACAGCGCAGTCGAAAATGTGACGTCCTTTAGAGATGTTACCAATAGCTCGCTCGTTCCTCCATCAGCCAATGAGTTCATAGAAAATATTGACAGACAAAACATGTAGCCAATTATATAAAGAATTTAACAATCTTTGTGTGACTTTTTTGTGTGTTTGACTTCATGCTGCGCTGCAAGAACTGACAGACAGATGACGTCAAAGTACAGCGAGAGCGAGTTGAAATTAAACTACTCCGTAAGTCACCTGACTGCAGCGCCGCATAAAGTCAAGCAAGCCTGCGGCTGACGTACGACGCGGTTGACTGTTATCTGTTCTGCCCCAGCTTCTTTTTTTTCTTTTGTTTTGTGCGCCCGAGCTTCGTTTACAGTCTGGGGAGACGCACGCTGTAAGTTTGAAAAAAAAAAAAATTCACGGGTTCACAACAGAACCGAAAGAGAAGACCATGCTGAATAAAGTCGTAATTCTTGCTATTTTTGGACCAAACTGTATTTTCGATGCTTCAACACAATCTTACTGACCCACTGATGTCACATGGACTACTTTGATGATGTTTTTATTACCTTTCTGGACATGGAAACCGTACATAGATTTTCAATGGAGGGGACAGAAAGCTCTCAGACTAAATCTAACGTTAAAACATCTTAAACTGTGTTCCGAAGATGAACGGAGGTCTTCTGAGTTTAGAACGACATACGGGTAAGTCATTAATGCAAAAACAACCATATTTGCTCTAAACTCCACTTAATTTAATCAATGTTGGTGCAACCCACCCATTAAGTTCAAGGACTGTGGATGACATTGTTTCATTCTTAAGTCAACTTTATTTGGCTTGGAAACATGCAGACACAATATTAACAACACAAAAGACAGCAAGTAATTATGATACCAAAAAAGTATTAAAAAAGTCTTGCACAGTGGTGGTTCAATCATACATCTGCAAATAGGCTACAACCATATTTCTACAAATTCTGCTAAAATTCTGCAACTTTAAAAGCAACATTGTTACCCACAATTATCACTGTTACTATGGAAACTCCAACAAAAGCTGAGCATAGTGAAATACAATTCTGGCTCCATACATTCTCAAACTACAACATTTGTGTTTGTGTCTGTTGCAATACATATAAAATAAATTTTATACTTTTTACAGTTTATGAATGTTTTACACTTTTATACTGTAGGACCAATGACTATAAATAATCATTTTTAAATTGAAACATCTCATTTGATGCAATCATGTGATTGATGTAGCTTTAAGGTTTTAATAGTTTATTCAGAACTTGTATACTTGTCTTATTTTCAAGAACTATTTTCTTTGAACCAATATTTGGATTCATACCAGAGGTGGTTCATGCTTCAACTCTTTTATACAAATGCCTATGGAGACAATTCATCAGTCACTGATTCAAAATGCCCCTAAAATTGTGGAAAACAACTTTAACTCTTTCCCCCCCGCTAACAAGTTTTCTCTTAAATAAAGAAAATATTTCAAGGCCAGTGACGCTTCCTTGACAAGTTTTTACGGTAATCTGTAATTCCATATAATTCTTACCTGATTTATATTTAAAAAACTAAAGCATCAGCTATTCAACAACATTGTAAACTCTGTGTATGTTTTGATCATCGTTCTGAATCTGATCTCTATCAAAAGTCCTTTACAAAAATGCAATAATCTCAGCTTTTTGCTCAAAATTTTGTATTTTTGAAGAAACTTACCCATATTTAAGAGGTTATAAAAAGAGAACAAATGAAGATAAGATTATTTTTTTCCATTTTGTTTATTTGTTTGATTGTTTAAAAGCAGAGGGTCTGTTCTTTCATTTTAAATATATTGTTTGTTTATATATTTATAGAAGAATATTTCACAAATCACAAAAAAGGTCAAAGCGGGTGGGGAATAAATTAATAATCATTGTCCTTATACAAAGTATGAATATGGCACATTTCACAGAGAAAAAGATCTCACCACAATATTAGACACAGGATTTTGATCTGGTTACAGATTCATGGTTGAAATATAGTTCACTTGTTGACACATAGATTTCTCTTCAGAAAATGATATAATGGATTATATAATTGTAATTGAAACACAAATGTTTGTCCGTACTGTGGAGTCACCTCTGAGATAATACAATGACATGGTTGGTTTTAAGAAACTGAGATCGTAAGATTGTTTAATCAACTGAACAATGCTTCCTTTGCAAGCGGTATATGTAGTGGTCTTTAATCATCTGTAATGTGGGTGACATGAAAACCACTCAGTTCGGCTCCCTTTCTACATTCACTAAGATTGGGGTTTACGTCTGTCTCATCGACAGTCTTCCTCAAGGTGTAGGAGGACTTCCATCGTAGGAGGACAATCCTCTTGAAATACTTCACGGTGTTGTTCTTCACGCTGACAAAGCAGAAGGTGTTGATCATGCTGTTGCTCATGGTGATGCACTCGATGATGTAGAAAGCCACTAGAGAGTTCTTTTCTCTGGAGATGAGCGTCGGGTAAAAATCGCGCAGGATTGTGTAGCCGTAGTACGGAGCCCAACAGAGGATGTATGCCGTAAGGATCCCAATGAGAACCATGACCGTCTTCCTGCGACAACGTAGTCGCTTCCGGATCTGCTCCGTCTGGAAACCCGGAACGCTCTTGAACCAGAGTTCCCTGGATATTCGCAAGTAGCACATGGCCATTATGAGCACCGGGCCGACGAACTCCACGGCAAAGATGAACAAGTAGTAGGAGCGGTAATATAGCTGTTGATCAACTGTCCAAATCTGGGCGCAGAAGGTTTGGCTGCGGTTGGCACCGTGAGGAACCTTGGTCGCAGAAGCAAAGTAAGCCGACGGTATGGAAATAAGCACTGGAACAATCCACACGCCAAATATGAGACAGTATGCCGTCTGGTACTTCATTCTGGGCCTTAATGGGTGAACAATTGCCATATACCTAAACACAATGAAAAAGTAAGATTAGGAGTGCCATGGTCATTTTCAAACTTTCTATGTGAATATTAAAGGGCGTGTCTTATAGATGATAGTATTGGCATGGTGCTATTTGATGTTGCTGAATAAATACATGGAGAGTAATTCCAAATGACAAACTTTAATTATAAAACAAAAGGGGACTGGCAAGGAAACACATCAACTACAACGTAAAATTGACCACAATGGGGAAAACAGGGTGAGCTATTTGGAATTGAGATGATGAGCATGTTGGCTGACAGGTGATGATGACAAACACAAAACGAGAGGGAGGGAGCATGGAGGATGATGGGAAATGGAGTCCAGAGAGATAATGGGAGGAAACATGGACACAGGCAGGAAAGGAGACATGGAGTGTTACAGTGTACCTAAGAAACACATATTTACTGCAATTAAAGCATGTAATGTCTGTTAATGTCTCTCTTTTTTAAGTAAAATTTATGGCTTTTCAAAATGATGTGGTCACATGACCAATTTCTTCTATGGTTTTCCAGAAACAAGGGGTGGAACTACTTCCCCCCTTGCACAAATCACCCCACTCTCCCCTATGCTTGTTTTATTAAAAAGCTTTAGTTTTAGAACGATTTACTGTGCCTGCAAATCATATTTAAGTTGTTTAAGGAAAACCAATGATTTTAAAAGACAAGTTTATTTATTCTTTATCCTTTGTTGTGCATCAAACTGGTCCGTTGTATCTGGCATTTACGATCCGCGATTGAAACTGCGACCACAAACATTACTAACTTGTGAATGAAAGCAATAAATCATCTATGCCTTCACAAAAACAACTTTTTATTTGAATGTTTTAATGTGGGGAAGGGGGGGCAAACACTTATTCACACAGGGCCATGTAGGTTTGCAGCATCTGGGTTACCATGTTTTATTAGTTTCGAGCGGTAGATAACTGAAAAAAATGAACCTTGGAATGTTGAGACTGGCCAATTAGAATCAAGCATTTTAGAGAACCATGTTACAATTTTGCGATAACAATGGGCTGCCTACATATTATCCCTTACATGATGGAGTGTTGAGTATCACAACAACAAAGAGGCTCTGATGCAACATATTAAAGACCAAAATCTACCCAAAACTTTAATACAGATTTTTGTTGCTTTGTAGCTACTGGTATTTCCTTCATTGAAGTGCAATAAGTAGATCAGATACTTTTTTTGTATTTTTGAAAGCTTACATTACAGAAGACTCAGATAGGCAATTAATCTTCGTGTGGCCCTTATCATAATTAAAAATGCCTGCAATGAAGTTCAAACAAACTTTGCCCTGTCATAGTGGAACCGTATCCATTAAGTCGCAGTACAAGAACATCAAAAGATATTTTGTTTGAAAAGATCAAATATTTCTGAAATCACAACATTTTGAGCCCTATCATACACCCAGCGCAATGCAGTGCAATGTGCGACGCAAGTGTCTTTTGCTAGTTTCAAGTTTCAACCCGGCTTAATTATCATTTTTACGTAAATAGCAAATGCATTTGCGCCCTATTTTGTGCTCATGGGGTTCTGGTCTGAAAACGAGGTGTGTTCAGGCGCATTGTTGGCGCATTGCTATTTTGGGGCAACTAAAATAGACTACGCCATTGACCAACAAAAAATTGCTCTAAAGTCAATGGCGCAATATAGTTTTTGTTATTTAATGAGCGCATTAGTAATATGCACCTATAAACGGGACGAGAATGCGGGTTTGCGTATCACACACTTGGATGCGCAGCAGCACAAAAACGCTTTTAAATACGAAAAATTAAATGATTAAAATGTAAAAGATTATTATTGAGTCTCTTGGACATCAATGAGCACCGATTATGAGACGTTAGAAGGCGCTGCTTCACCTGTAGCCTGCATCTATTAAACATTAGCATTAAACATGCATCTATTTTTAAATGTTTCATAACCCGCGGGCTTTGTGGGTCGGGGCAGGTAAAGAAATTGTCACTTTATTTGCGGGTTGGATCATTAAAAACAAAATAAAAAAACATGTATGTAACGTGCAATTCCCTATAGCTTTTATTAAATATTTGGGAATATATGTTTTCATATTTTATTACGTTCTTTGAGAGGTTAAAATACGTAGGCCTAAGTTGCAACGTAACTTCCTGGATGTCCTTAAACCTTCGACCTCAAAACACGAAAGTGCTGCCAGCCAAAATGAAATAAAAGATTTAAGACGAGGTGCTGGAAAATTAAGGTCGGGAATTTACATAATTAAAAAGAAAAAGAAGTTGCTTAATCTAATGTAGATGTATTTATAGTTATTCTATACAGGTGAATCGAAACTTTGTACTGCTCTTTAAATGTTGAAAATATGTATCATTATCCTATCTTGTTATTAATGTGGTAATCTAATGTCTGTTTCTTAGCAAGTTTCACTTACATTACAATGCCTAGTAAGGTATGTTTATTTTATGGTGGTGGGGTGGGTTGTAAAAATAGATACATTGGTGCGGGGGCGAGCTGGGGCAGACTAAATTAAATTGTTTCTGCTTGCCTGAAAGGTCTGCTGATCGTATTAAAGGAATATTCAGGAACATTTAGTTTTCAATATGTCACCACCAATATTGCCTGCCCTTTTGGGGGGTTGGGAGACTTTTTTACAAAAGAGGTTTGTTACATTGATTTTACCATGTTCAAGTGCTGGGATGTAGCCACATATTCAGCCAGATCTCAACGTGTGTATTATCGTACATGTAGTAAAAATGTCATTGCCTGTGGTTTGATGGACTATTACTTTTTTAGTCAGGAACACAACTGCCTTTATAGTAAGAACTGTCTGTATTAAGCTTTGTGTTGTGTAACGTTGTTAAGATCTCCATATGAAAACCAGTCAGCAGGGCTTTTGTTGGACAGCAAAAACATATTGAGCAGTACGTGAAGCGCTCTGTTAGCAACCACAATGCATTATGAATGAATGTGAAAACCAGCAGTGCTTTGCCCATAGTACAGACTAAAAGGAGAGAGCTTTTCAAAACAAACTGACCTGTCGACAGCGATGGCCAGTAAGGCGTTTGTAGACACATAGAGAGACACAGTCCTCAGGTAGTTGACAGAGGCACACAAAACTTTCCCGTGGTCCCAGGAGAGCTGTTTAACCACATAGTAATCCACCAAGAAAGGGCAGCAGACCACGGCCACTATGAAGTCAGAGATGGCCAGGTTAGCGATGAGTAAATTGGTGAGGTTTCTGAGTTTTTTGTATCGGGCTAGAGTGACTATGAACAATAAATTGCCAAAGCCACACACCAGTATGATGCAGACGAGGACTACTCCAATGACAATGGTGGCCACATAGTACGCCAGCCCCTGCGTAGTGTCCGGCATCTCCTCTGCAGGTACGCCGTAGTCCATGTCGTAAAAGTCTGTGTCTACAGTATCGTGGACATCGAGAACGGGCACTTGATTATGGGGGTTCATGAACACAGCAGCCAAGTGAGTGATGTTTGCTTTCTCCATTGCAGAAACTCTTATGATGCTGTGAAGTCTTTTCTAGTCGTTCTAGCTGCTCATGATGATCCAGCCTTGCTGATTTGATTCAGATTTTATGTCCCAAGAGAGTAAACAAATCACACACTGGATGTGAAACACAAAACACAAAAATGATCAGCCAACATCAACCAATCATTGATATTCATTTCATTATAATCAGTCTATTTTATATACTGTAACAAACATGACTATTGTGCCACAAAGTGTAATACAATGATAAACTCTTTAGGAATCTTGTAGTTGGGCTAGACATAGCATATTAGAAATTTACCCTGCATATGAAGCATATACATAAAAAGTATTTTTAAGGGGACTTATCATAAAAATCTGACTTCCATGTTTAAAGGGACACTCTACTGTTTTTGAAAATAGGTTCATTTTTCAGCTCCCCTAGAGTTAAACATTTGATTTTTATCGTTTTTAAATCCATTTAGCCAATTTCTGGGTTTGGCGCTAGCACTTTTAGCATAGCTTAGCATTATCCATTCAATCTAATTATACAATTTAGCATCACGCTCCCAAATAACCAGAGTTTCTATATTTTTCCTATATAAAACTTGACTCTTCTGTAGTTACATCGTGTACTAAGACTAAATTAAAAGTTATGATTTTCTAGGAAGATAACTATACTCTCATTCTGGCGTAATAATCAAAGACTTTGCTGCTGTAACATGGCTGCAGCAGGCGCAATGATATTACGCAGTGCCAAGTAGTCCCCTGCTATTGAATTTTCGGGCACTGCGTAATATCATTGCACCTGCTGCAGCCACGTTACAGCAGCAAAGTCCTTGATTATTACGCCAGAATGAGATTATAGTTCCTAGCCATAAATAATCTTTTAATTTTCTGTCGGTCTCAGTACACGATGTAACTACCCACACAGCAAAAGGACTCCGTGGCGGATCAGTCGCGGAGGTATCGCGGCTTCCGGAACGGACCCGCGAAACGGACCCGTGTCGGCGTCCACTTGCGCGCAGTGACGGATCCGCAATGAAGGCGGATCGCGGACCCGCCGTGGCCTCGGGCTGCATACGCTCCGCATCCGTGGCGCAAATTCATTCATATATCCGCCGCGGACCCGCAACTGACTCATTTAAAGTCTGAAATAAGCTCCGGGACGGATCCGCAACGGATGCAGACCGGAGCTACTGACTCCGGAGCGGTTCCGTTACGAATCCGCTCCAAAGCTTATTGCTATCAGGACCGGGTCCGTTTTGGACCCGTTCATCTCACTTTCAAATTCAAAATCCCTTCTTACTGTAGGATAAAATAGGATACACTAAACTAAAGGATAAAACCAAAACTATCACTAGACCTGGCCACTGCAGCAATATAGAACCTAAAATCTGCATTGTCTTGTATTTTTAACCTAACAATATTGTAAATAGGTATAACAGAAAAGTTTCACTAAAATATATCAATTTAATGTACAAAATAATTACTACTCAATGGAAATATAAAATTGCCATTTACATTTATGGACAGTTATAGCATATTCTGTTTTTGTTTAAAAATATTATTTTTGTGGTCAAAACCTAATTTAGTGCTTTATAGGCCCAGGTCAATGCAAACATAAAATACTTGATCTATTAGGCTACAACTTCAATGAAATGCTGCACTATGCACAGCTAAAACATCTGACAATGAATAACTGGAGAAAGACAAGTTGTTCAACAAAAATGTTTTTTTTATTATTTAATCATTTCTCCCATTACACGTCTCCTCGTTGCCCGATCTGTTGCCAGGTTGAACACAGCACCTGTAATCAAACAGACAGATATTGGTATGTAGCATCCAAAGTCATATGCTTATCATAATAACACCACCGAATGAAGTAAAAGTACAGTTTTTTCACTAGAAATGTACTTGAGTAAATGTATCCTTAAAAATCACTTTAAAAGTACTAGTTACCCAAAACTGTAAATGGAATTCGTTACACACCTCTGGTTAAATCACCCTGTTTACAGCCGCTCAAAATAACAGACAAGAAGATTGTCTTTACCAACCACACAGTCGTTTTGACCGACACCTGCATTCATTTAGTCACTGATTAGGTCACATGGCATCTTGCAGTGTGACCGTGAGTCTGAACCGAGTCAAACAATGAGTAAATTGCCAAAGATTAATTTTCATTATAAAGAAGATGGCAAATACACTACACCAAAATTGCCAACATGTAAACTTAATAATGCACAGCTAGGGCCATTATCCACGAGTGAAAATGCTAAAGTTTTCCTAATATCAACGTCATTCCAATCATTAGTATGATTAAAAAACAATGTTTACTGGCACAATTATATCAATACTTACTCAAAAGAGGGTTCAGCTGAACCGTGTCCCAGCAAGAAAATCTCGATTGACAGGTGTGCATCGTTTAACCGTTCAGTAAAGGCGCATCCGAGGATCCGACATGGGTCCGTTCAGGATCCGCTGTTTGACAGTAGAATTTACCGCGCTGCCGGAGGCGGAGCTGATCCTCTGCGCGGCTCCAAAACGAATCTGACACTCACGCGGGTTTGGCGACTTGAACGCGGATCCGCATAGGAGTCTCCTGCTGTATGGGTACAGAAGTGTCAAGTTTTAAATAGGAAAAATATTGAAAGCTTTTGGTTATTTGTGAGCGTGATGCTAAATCAGGGATGGGCAACTTCGGTCCTGGAGAGTTTAGCTCCAACTTGCCTCAGCACACCTGCCTAAAGGTTTTTGGAATGCCTAGTAAGACCTTAATTGGGTGCTTTAGGTGTGTTTAATTATGGTTGGAGATAAACTATGCAGGACACCTGCCGTCCGAAGTTGCCCATACCTGTGCTAATCAAATTCAATGGATTATGCTAAGCTATACCAAAAGTGGTAGCCCCACACCCGGAGATCTGCTGAATGGATTCCAAAACGGTAAAAATCAAACATTTTACTCTAGGGGAGCTGGAGTATATTTTCAAAAAAGTGGAGTGTCCCTTTAAATGCTATAATAGAGTCCCCATGCTTCTATCAACATAGAAAATATAAAAAAGATGAATCCAGTAACTTAGTTTTGATAAACCATTCTCTGCAAGCATGGGAAAAAATTGGTAATTGAAATTTAGCTCCCCTTGTGATGTCAGAGGGGGATAATAACATTCCTTAATCTGCACTATCCATCCACAGCACTGCCATTTAGTGCAGATATCAACTCATTTGCATTTAAAAGGACTCACCCAAAACGACACATTTGCTCACACCTACAAAGTGGCAATTTTAACATGCTATAATAAATTATCTATGAGGTATTTTGAGCTAAAACTTTACATATGTGCTCTGGGGACACCAAAGATTTATTTCACATCTTAAAAAGTCTTGTGAAATGTCCCCTTTAACATGAAGAAATATGCACACTTCACTGTCTTTGACAGTTTTAGAGCTGCAATACAACCTGGTAAAAAACTGGTCTCGTTAATGCATTTCTTTTTGTGAAAGTAAACAAAAATTGTTTACATTGGTAGGCTATATGGAAATCATACAGCATTGATCCTAAAACACTGAAGTGAGTTCATCAGAAAGAAGATCAGACATGCAGCATTCAGATTTAAGCGTGTGAATCTCATCATCTATGAATCAGACATGCTCTCTCAGTTACATCTGTGAATTAAACATTCTCTCTCAGTTATTATTTTCAAACTTCAGACTACTTCTGCATGTTAACTATTACTGCCATTGTTTTATTAAAATTCAGCATTTCTGTTATTAAAAAGGCATGATGCTGCTACCCAAAGAATCTGGCTACATAAGGTGAAAGGGGAGTTTGTTATTTTATTTGTGTTTTATTTTATACAATGTGCATTCACATTACGCTTACCCTACTAAATACTGGTAAGCATCCTTAATATGGGTTTCACACAGTTACAAAATAAGCAAATAATGCGTCTTTATATCTTTAAATAATTTTTTTTGGATAAAGGCATTATAAATTGTTTATTTAGATATATTGTAATACACTGTCTTACAAGTTAATATAAGCCTTAATATAAGTAGTACTTAAATATAACTAATTAGATAATTGATTACAAGAGAAAATATTACAATGCGTTATGATAATGCATGGAATTTATATTTGATGAATTGAATAAGTAATCTAACATTATTCAGGATATTAAGAACTGCTGAGATTGTAGTACAATGCTTGTAGAATATATACACGCTTCACATAAAGAGGTAAGAAAATGTCATGAACTTGTAATTAAGGACATTTATTAATGCGCCTTCATGACGCACTAAATATGATCCTAATTATGTCATAAATCTGTCAAAAAATTTTCGTTTTTCGAAATTTAAAATCAATAATTCAGTCTGGTGCACGTAATGCGCAAACAGACACTTACAGTATAATAAAGTATAATAACTAGATAAATGACATTTTACATTAACAAAGTTAAGCTGTGGCACATACAAATGGGTATGCAAAAACTTGACCATTTTCAATAACTCGTTTTCAAGTTTAATAACATATTTTTTATATGAATCTACACAGAACGATGAAGTTTTCTCGTCTCATGCGTTGTGCGTTAACTTACCGACTTTTACGCGTCCCGTCATTTCCTGCTATGATCGCTTATCTCTGATGGTTCTTTTTGTATTTTATTCACATCATTTCTGGTTCATCTACAGCCAGGTTAAAGTGCTGGAGTGTGCTATCTCCTCCTGTATCTCTCCCTCTTGTGGCAGATGTTTAACTCTGAACACTGACGTCTTCTGCCACCCACCTGTTAACTGGGAAGATGCGATGACGCACCGCGTTGCACGCATAATCCACTTTTTATTACATTACATCATTTATTCATTTACAAAGAAAGAGCATTTCATATTTAGTCTTTTGTTAACATTACATTATTTTTTATTACATCCTGTAATTACATTCTCATCAGTGTTTTCTGTTGAATCAAAGGGATCTGTCGGGATTGCCTTTTTTAAATCATGTAAGACAAATGAAGAAAAGTATGAAAAGTTATGGAAAAACTGAAAATGTCACAGCGGTTGGCATGTGTGACAACCAAGGGGTTGTTTCTGACTGGCTTGTATAGTATAATGTAACACATTACAGCTTTAAAGTCTCAGCTTTTTTACTTTTAGTATAAATATATTATAGCTATAAAAAATATAAATGACTAAAACATTGACAGAAATCACATTTAGATAAAATCTAAAACACTCTTTCACTTCTGCTATTACTAAATTTGCTATTTGTATATTGCATAACATACCTATTTTGTCAATGGGACTTTTGAAAAGGTCCTAATACCATTTAGGTACAGATTGAGGTACCAGCATGTACCTTTGAGGTACCAATTTGTACCTTTTAGGCACAAAAGTGTACTTTTGAAAAGGTACCATCCCACTGACAACTTTTGTACCTTCGTGTACATTTTTTGCCCTTGTGTCTGCTGAATATTTTTCCTGTTATTTAAAGAGTTTGTTATTGGTTTTAAAGTCATTTTCTGCACATGTCTATATAAGGTATCGGTTTTGGGCATACCCCTTGTTTGCCTGGCCTATACCTAATTTAGCTTCCATTAAAAAATAACAGATCACACTCTAAATATAATTTTAAAAAATGCAATAAATGTCAATAATATTAACAGGCTTTATTGTAAGTAATAAAAGATCTTTATTCATGTACCTATTCTAATGAAAGAAAACCTTAATGCTTATGTTGCTTCTTGGTCTTGAAGAAAATATTATGCTCATTCTATCTTTTGGCATTTTTGAATAAATTATTTATATGAATCAATAATTTAAGTAAATGACTTGGATCCGCTGGAAACTGATAGTATAGGTAGTATTAGTATTAACCTGATAGTTGTATAAAGACCACTAAATAAAGAATGGTCATTGTGTGTCTAGCACACAGTGATTTACTTTTCATATTGTTTAACTTATTCAATGGCCTGGGAAGGCTTAAAGGGACACAATGCAGCATTTTTGTGTTAATAAATCATCTTTGTAAGTGGGTATATGGTTAAATGACTCATTACATGACGAATGAAGACTCTCTCGCCCGCCCCTACCATCTGTAGGAAGAATACCCCACTTGCAAGTTCGCTGTATCCGACCTGGTGTCCTTCAGTCTCGTATAGTCTTAGATATAGAACGCATTTACTCCCAGACACTAGGGGGAGCTAGTACAGAAATAATACTCAGACTTGCCTTGTGTGCCTTTAATAGAGTGGATGGAGTACATCCCATTCACAGCATATAGTTTATGCACAAAAAAACGTAAACATGCCATGAATATAAAAATCGGCATCAGTCATTTTTATGGAAAGGCTTACTGAGCACTCTGAATTATTCTAAGCACGTGTCATTGCAATGTGTTTGTTTTTGTGCCATGAAGTAACAAACTAATTCAAAAATGATTGACAGACGTCATGAGATTGTCATCCTGTACCAACTACTGTTTGAACCACAGTGAAACCTGGTAACCTATTACAGGTCCTATTAGGTCATCTCTTAAACTCTAGGTTTGTTTTATCTCTTAACAAAATAAGGAAGTATGTATATCTTTCAAACCATTAGATTCCACTGAAGTCCACTATATGGAGAAAATTTTCCTTCATTTTTTTTTATTTATTTCTTTTCGACTGAAGAAAGAAAGAGAAAACCATGTTAGTGTGAAAAAATACATT
Source organism: Paramisgurnus dabryanus (assembly GCF_030506205.2). Taxonomy (NCBI): domain Eukaryota; kingdom Metazoa; phylum Chordata; class Actinopteri; order Cypriniformes; family Cobitidae; genus Paramisgurnus; species Paramisgurnus dabryanus. The sequence continues at coordinate 33,449,646 of NC_133356.1, read as the reverse complement.
TAAGTTTATAGCTATGTGCAGATAGAGGTTGCAGACTGCATGACCTACATGGTTGGGCTGAAATCTGTTAGGTGAGTGGTAAAATGTCAGCAAGCATTACACTTACAAGGTCAGATCACAGATCAGTGGAATCAGAGGACGACCTGAACTACAAGATAAATGAGAACCAATGGAATACGGATGCTATAGTTAAGAATTTGCTCTGATGTTAAAATACTTTGATACAGATGTAAGTCAAAGAAAGATACAGACAAAGCCACTGCAAACATCTAATGTACTTGATTCCAGGTTAGATATTTTTGTCATTGTTGTGGTTAAGATTATTTTTGCATGAGGAGCAACACACACAGGTGTAGGCATAGAATATATATATTTCTAAAATTATTCATTTTCAAAATGCAAAACTTATTAAGGATTCTTTATTAAACAGGTCACAAATATACCATGAGTGAGATGATGTGGTTCTGAAAGTTATCATTGGTTAACAAACAGTTACAGTGATCTTGCCTGATCATCTTCACCTGATTAAAAAGACTAAGCAGTAGATAAAGCCTGTTAAGTACTGTAGAATTTTTTACCTCAGGTTGTCATTTATAGATGGTTATTTGTCTTCTTCTAGTTTGAAGCTTAACACCAATAATCCTCTTTAAAATGCACTGCTGACGCCTATGTATAATGTTACCTTCTTCAGCATCAGTGAATGTTTGTATCTTTTTATCATACAGTATGTGTATGAGTCTCAGCTGTCTTTATTGTGAAAAGAATCTCAACGCCATACAGTCAGTATTGACACGTGTCAAACATGCAAAAGATTCTGGAAAAGCAGTGAATGTGCAGGACCCGGAGGTTTAACAACTCAAGAACAATCTTCACAATCTATAAAAACATAATTGATCGTCCAGTAACATTGCACATCAGCATTTTAAATGTCTTTCACCGCTGCCCTGTGGATGTGCTGCAAGAGATTTGCGCTGTCTGAATTTGTTTTTTGTAAAACACTGTTCGGCTGTCGTGTTTCTGCAGAGTTCTGTGTATCACTGCGAGAGTTAACCGCTGTAGACACGGGAATATTCTGCATTGTGTACTATCAATGCTAAATGACACAAACCCCATCAATCTCTCTAGGTGATTCAGTGAACAGGCACTCAGCGTTAGACACATTCAGTGCAGTTCTGTTCACTCTACAACCTGTTAATTTGCTTCCAGACGGTCTGGTCTCTCACAATGTCAAAAGAGAGAGCGTGTGTATTTGGATAGTTCAGCCAGCCTTTGCTTTGAGCAATCACTTGAGGCTGCTCTTGTGTGATATTCATTTATTATGACAGAGAGAAGCTTCATCTCCAATCAAAGCACGACAGAGTCCCCTAAAGCCCTAATGGAGATGATTCACCTCATAGTGTTTCACCTGAGCAGGACCACAGAGACCTCAGAGCTCCAGACAGATCACAGATGCTGTAAGCCTGTTAGAGCTCAACAGCTTTAAATTACAGATGCTTTCAAGAGCTGTGTATAAAATAAAATAAAAATCCTCACCTGATACCACACGGTCTATATTAATGCACAGATTACTACATTACTTTGCAACTGTAAACAGCCAAAAACTAATATAAGCATGATTATTCCAATCTTTTTTTCTTTACTACTACAATGTAAAAAATAATTTGTTAATGTAAAGTAACACAAAATATAAACTCACCTAAAGAATTATTAGGATCACCTGTTCAATTTCTCATTAATGCAATTACCTTATCAATCAATCACATGGCAGCTGCTTCAATACATGTAGGGGTTTGGTCCTGAACAAGACAATCTGCTGAACTCCAAACTGAATGTCAGAATGGAAAAGGAAGGTGATTTAAGCCATGGGTCACCAAACTAAGGCCCGCGGGCCGAATCAGGCCCGCCACCCCCCTTTGACCGGCCCCCCAGCCCCTCTGCCCCCCACTACTTGAACCAGCCCTATGAGGCAATTTTATTTTTGTTATTGTTTTTTTGGAAAGTAATAACATGTTCAAATCTGGTATAATGTTGATTTTTTTAAGTTGAAAAATGATATTTTGTTATAAAATTAACTATATGCTCGTGATCAAGCGGTGACAGACAACACACCTGCAGATCACTGTCACAGAACTGGAAGTGTTCAGGACGGCACAATAGCTAGCGTTAAACGAAAAGTTGATAAGAGAGTTTTCAAAGAACAGCTGACCAACGATTATTTTTTTGTTCAGTGTAAGGGCCGTGCAGTTTGTATTATATGTAAAGAAAGTGTGGCAGTTTTCAAAGAATATAATCTGTGTCGTCATCATGAAATCCGCCACAAAGAGTATGCTAGCTAGCGAGGGTAAGCAAGAGAAGAAAGGATTCGGAGGATGAAAGGTGTACTGGCCGCACAAAAGAATGTATTCCTTCACCAAACTTGAGTAAACCAGACTGCTGTCCGAACTAGCTATAAGGTAGCTCACCTACTAGCTACCTATGGAAAGCCGTTTACTGATGGGGACTTTGGCTGTGCCAGGCCAGTAATCTCTACTGCTGGTGGTCATACAATTGGTCTGGGTCATAGAATTCTATATATAGCTGACCCGGCCCCCCATCACAGTCAGGAACGATAATGTGGCCCCCAGAGAAAAAAGTTTGGTGACCCCTGATTTAAGCAATTTTGAGCGTGGCATGGTTGTTGGTGCCAGACGGGCCGGTCTGAGTATTTCACAATCTGCTAAGTTACTGGGATTTTCACGCACAACCATTTCTAGGGTTTACAAAGAATGGAAACATCCAGTATGTGGCAGTCCTGTGGGCGAAAATGTCTTGTTGATGCTAGAGGTCAAGAGGAGAATGGGCCGACTGATTCAAGCTGATAGAAGAGCAACTTTGACTGAAATAAACACTCGTTACAACCGAGGTATGCAGCAAAGCATTTGTGAAGCCACAACACGCACAACCTTGAGGCGGATGCGCTACAACAGCAGAAGACCCCACCGGGTACCACTCATCTCCACTACACATAGGAAAAAGAGGCTACAATTTGTACAAGCTCACCAAAATTGGACAGTTGAAGACTGGAAAAATGTTGCCTGGTCTGATGAGTCTCGATTTCTGTTGAGACATTCAGATGGTAGAGTCAGAATTTGACGTAAACAGAATGAGAACATGGATCCATCATGCCTTGTTACCAATGTGCAGGCTGGTGGTGGTGGTGTTATGGTGTGGGGGATGTTTTCTTGGCACACTTTAGGCCCCTTAGTGCCAATTGGGCATTGTTTAAATGCCACAGCCTACCTGAGCATTGTTTCTGACCATGTACATCCCTTTATGACCACCATGTACCCATCCTCTGATGGCTACTTCCAGCAGGAAAATGCACCATGTCACAAAGCTCAAATCATTTCAAATTGGTTTCTTGAACATGACAATGAGTTCACTAAAATGGCCCCCACAGTCACCAGATCTCAACCCAATAGAGCATCTTTGGTATGTGGTGGAACGGGAGCTTCGTGCCCTGAATGTGCATCCCACAAATCTCCATCAACTTAAAGATGCTATACTATCAATATATGCCAACATTTCTAAAGAATGCTTTCAGCACCTTGTTGAATCAATGCCACGTAGAATTAAGGCAGTTCTGAAGGAGAAAGAGGGTCAAACACAGTATTAGTATGGTGTTCCTAATAATCCTTTAGTTGAGCGTATGTTAATATGACAAAAATGATGCTTTTTTACAGTGTAATAATAATAATACATGAACTGTTATCTTACCAAATCAAAGTGTCAGTTTTGCTTTATCTAGTTGAACACTGGGATAAGTTCATTATTCTGCTTTTGATATTATATTATAAAAGAATGTTGTGCGTTTTTACCATAATTTGTTTTGTTGTATTTTATGTTGCAAAACAGTACTATTGTTAGGAGGAACCTGCAAGTTAACCATCTTTTGTTTCAGATTGTATATCAGCTACAAGCATCCTGTTTTATAATTGCAGATGTACCAAAATAACATGTTTTGAACAGTCTGTAGTCCTAATTTTCTGTGAGGGGGAATCATGTAATTGCAAACTGCAAACATGTAATTTCAATACATAATCTAAATATGAAGAGCTCAGATGCAAAAGCCGCTAAATGCAACCTCCATCAAAAATGCTCTTGGCACATATTATACATTAATACTTTGGCTTTGAGTCAATTTAATCCCGGCCTCAGGTCATTCAGAAATACCAGTTTGTTGGCAGAATCAATTATAAATCTATATTTAAATCTATAATTAATAAAATGTTCAGTTACAAGAAAACATGTCAGACGCACTTACAGGGTTTTGCATCTTTCCTAAAACAGGCCAGCCAACCAGACTGCGAGACCATATAGCCACGTAACATGTTTTCTTTTAGCAGGACAGAAGGATAAATTGTAATATAAGCTGTATTAGACCAATTATTGGCTGTGTATGTAACAATGCCAAACTGTAGGCGAAATGTTGTTTGTCCCACGAAACAGCAGTCCCTGCAGTTTTTCATTGTCAAGCAGAGGGCCACAGAAGTCTAGTCCGTTTAATTGTAGACAAAGGCACTGATCTGGACACAAAAGAAACGCTCAATAGATTATTCTACTCAACAAAGCCTCCAACAATAAAGACGCTTTTACCGCCCAGGACTCGACTGGAAGAATCCACAAGTGACATCATGTTAAAAACAGGTTGAAAAGTGCTCTAGCTGTTTGGCCCCATGGAGTTTAATCTACCATGAGACAGCAAAGGTTGAGCGCCCAGGTTTTCACGCAGTAAAGGTGCTGAGGGGTGAAGAAGATCAAGACCAGCATGTTCAAAAGCAGCTACCGGCACGAAGTGCGCAAAGAGAAGTATGAACGCTCGGACGTCTTTGAGGAGCCCAGCAGCCCGGAGACAGAGACCACTCCTGGCGTCGGACCCTCCGGCTGGGAGAGCCTACAGGAGCTGAACGGCCGGTTCGCACGTTACATCAATCGGGCCCGTGTGCTGGAGCAACGCAATGCTGTGTTTCGCAAGCAGCTGGAGACTCTGGAGCGCATGGAGGTGGATTCTGGACTGGAGGAGGCCTTCAGCGAGCAGATCAGTGTCAACAGATGCCGCATCAGAGAACTGCAGTCTGACCACGCCAAGCTGGAGAGAGAACTTAAAGATGCTGAACGCATGCTTGATGAATACAAAAGCAGGTTAGAAAACATGAGAAATTCATGCTTTTATTAATGTTATTATGTAAATAATACTATACAGTCTGATAGGAATTAAACCCAGACAGACACTTGATGATCTAAAGATTATGTTGCTGACTGTATCATTTACTGTTACTTACCAAATATCAATTAAACTTGGAGCTGTAATATTAGTTTTAGTTTAAATTATTATGATCAAATTTTGATATTTACTGTAGATTACAGCGTTTAATCTTAATTATTTGTATGCACACTGCCATTGTCCTGCAAATTTAGTTTCAACCCTTGCTCCATCAAGCCTGCCTGTAATGTAGTGATGCTGCACAGTTGGTTCAGTTGTAATTGATTGGGGTTAAAGCTGAGCTCTACATGTTAGTTGAACTGAAGACCCCTGCACTAGTTAACCATCATATTTATCTACCGTTTAACATCATGATTTAATATCTACACATTTAGTATTGCTCAATCTTATGATGTCCCTAGAGCATTGGTATTCTCTCATAATAAAACGTTTCTTTTAATACAGTATAATAGTATAGCAGGTTTATAGCATATACGGCCAATCCATTATCAGAAACCTTTTGGGTTTGTATTCCATGGTCCTTTGGATAAAAGCTGAATTAATAATTGCTAATAACTGAACTCTCTTTAGTCAAAGAAATAAAGTTGTTCAAATCATCTATTCAGTGTTTTATAATTTATTGGAAAAAAAATCGCAACACAGAAATCATTGGGTCATAGATTAGATAGACGCTTTCTGTAGCTACATGTCAGAATAATCCAGAACAATAGCAACATTAACATGCATGACTGTTCGTGAATGAACTGTATTTCAACTCTCTGTTGTTTACAGATACAGAAATGAATGTGAATATCAAGAACAGCTGAGGCGGTCACTGGAACAGCTCAATAAGGTAAATTTGGCGATAATAAGCCCAACTTTGGCGACTACAACCTATAAAAATCATCAGTATTTAAAGGATCACTCTACTTTCTTAAAAAAATCCAGATTACTCACCCCATGTCATCCAAGGTGTTTATGTCTTTCTTTGCTCAGTCGAGAAGAAATTAGGTTTTTGTTTGAGGAAAACATTCAAGGATCTTTTTCAGTTTAGTCTCTAGGCGTGTGACGCGCCAGCGTGACCTTATGTGTTATCTAATCTTATTACACGGCTCTCTGGAATGCTTGATTCTGATTGGTCAGTTTAGACATTTGCAGGTTCGTTCTTTTCAAATAATAACCGCTCCAAAGTAATAACGCATAGCCGGTACTACTTGTACCATTTAAATCGCTCCGCGCCAATAAAGATTACTGTTTGGCGCCATCTTGTGACAAACACTGGACAACCACAACATTTTTGACATTTGACATTTTGACATTAATTTTAACATGTACAGAAAACAGCTACGAAGCCAACACACAAAAAAATACAGAATGGGCATTAAAACTTCTCAAAGACTGGCTAAAACAGAAAAAATGGAGACAGACAAGTATGAAGCAGAGGATCTTAATAAGGTATTACGATCATTTTATGCATCTGTGCAAAGTTTCGCGGAAGGATAAAAATGTTAATTTAAAACAAATATGCCAATAAAATGTTTCAAATTCATATTCATGTCCAGTTTTTTTTTCTTATGCAAGTAGCCGTGTAATAAGCGGGACAATGTAGAGGCAGCCGGTAGTTATTGGGAAAAAAGCCCCTTCAGTGTGATACAAGACCCACCGCTTTGCGTGTGAAAAGGTCATGAGTTACATATGTGAAACACATATTTGCGGACCATTTTAAACAATAATTAGTATCATTACATATACAACAACGTCTGAACAGTCCACTTTCTCCACACTTGTAAACACTTGAGCGGTAGTTTCGCATATATGTCACTAGTGCATCACACGGCTAGTGCAAGACAAGAAGTTGTGATTTAAAAGTGCATGTTTTTATCTTTCTTGGTGAACATGATGATCGTTTCGCTAGATAACAACCTTTTGCCTCGGTTGGGATAGTTTGGAGGCCTTTGAAGCTCTGTTAACTCTTTCACCGCCAATGACGAGATTTTCCGTCTTTCCGCAATACCGCTATTTTCCACCAGGTGGCGCTCTTCCGCAACATATACAACCCGGAAGTAGCGCCTCACTTGAAAGAGAAAGAACTCCGTGTATGTTTAAAAGATCGCTCTGCATCTGATCTCATTCAAAAGTCCTTCACAAAAATGGAATTATCTCAGCTTTTTGCTCAAAATTGGGTGTTTTTGAAGAAACCTACCCATGTTTGAGAGGTGATTACAAGAGAACTTATGAGGGTAGGATGAAATGTTTTTTTTTTTTTTGAAAGCAGATCTGTTCTTTCATCTGATATATTGTTTGTTTATATATTTAAAGAAGAACGTTTTCTGGAAGGCATTAAATTTTTGTGAAAATCATGAAAAATGCTGGAGTAATTTATCTGGATAAGTTTTTATGAAATTTAATTTTTTTAATGAAATATTACATGCGTCAAGTCTTATAGTCAGTAAAAACAATTCCTTGTCTGGTGTAAATCTAATTTCTCAAGACAACCTTTTATAGGTGGTATACTAATAAAAAAAAGACTTTAATTATAGCATTGTTTAATCACATGTGTAGATTTAACAGAATCAAGTGATCTTAAATAATCTTACAGGAAATTCAATACTGTTTATTTGCACCCTGTAGCAATATAATAAATAAAAGTGAAATAAACCTGTCAGGTGTGTAGGTGGACAAAACCCAAGTGCAGGCAGCTTTTCAACAAAAGATACATAAAACATGGGACTGCCATGATCCTAACACAAAACTAAGAAAGGCATGACAGTTAGCAACATAACAAGAAAAATATGTTTCCATCCCTGTCATTTTTATAAAATATAGCTAGAATTAAAACAACGAAAGCAGATCATTTGAAAAATGTCTTTGCCCCGTGTAACCTGACCGATGTTTTGCAGGAAGCGGACACAGTGCTATTGAGGAATCTTGAATATCAGATTCAGCTGCAATTTCTCCATGATGATGTCAATGCAACCAAAGAGAGGCACAGAAAGGTAGGAGGCGAGCGCTTTTTGCTTTCTTCTGGCTTTTTAAGTAGACTGGAAAGCTCTTGTGTGAAATTGACTGTGGCCAGCAGAAGTGTTCAATGAATGACAAATCATTTTTGAGGCACAGATGGAAAGTCACTTATGAATGCTTGTTGTGTAGAGCCCCAAATTAAAATCACAGTAATTCTTTGACAGAAAATCATCAGCCTGTCATCATTCACATAATGACAGTGTTATAGTGCACACCGTCTGCTTCACTGTTTTAATGCACGTTTCTGGACTTACCGGCCACATACAGTAATTACACACTTCAGTTTAATACAGGCGTCACTCCAGTTCTGAGTGCTTCAGGCAGCGACAAAAACACACAACTCAATTCACTCCTAATTAAAGGTGCCATTTGTAATAATTGAGGTAAAAGATTTTTAAAAATTAGTTACACGCATCAAAAGAATGAGAAGAAATAAGGGCAAAGATGTCATTAAAAAAATGACAAGGTATAGGGCTGCAGAAATATCAGTCTGAATTAGCATGCTAAATTACTAGCTACAGCCCGACTGGTGTTGTAATACCAGTTTCGACCATGGGAGGCGGTATGCGGGCCACGCACATAACCGCCAGCCAAACTGCAATACACGAATAAGTGGGAGTACAGCCCTACCGTTGCGTCCGAAAACTAAGACAGCTGACTTGTTGATTTAAGATTTATGAATGCAGCTCAGAGAAATGCAATTCGGACAGCCATGGATTCGGACATGCCTTGATGCCTTCCTGCCTTGCAATAGGGGTTTCGGACGTATTTCAGTTCAGGGAAGAGAGCGGAAGAATGGCTAAAGCAAGAGACATTTACCACTATCACAAACATTTGCTGCAGGGAACAACGCGCTCGGAATCACAAATAAAATCTGATAAATAAAGTAACCGAACCAGAGTAAATAACGTTACTGGCACTGCTTTTCATCGCTGGAGACAACTAATGAACATGAAAGAAATGAGGTTCGACTCCGAAATGACAACTTTTCTTTTCGATTGGTAAGTAAGATGCTGTTAGTATTTCGCTAGAAGTTCACTTATAATAGGCATTGCCATAACCTATGCTCAGCTTGTACATGAACGACGGCTTTGTGCAGTAACTGTGGCTCCATCTGAAAGCAGCTGATGGCGATTCACTTTTAATCAATAAACCGGCTTCACTGACGAGAAGCGCAATGACTATCGCATGCAAATTATTGCGCATCCTTAGCTGTTAACGTTTAATAGTTAGCTCTACCCACGGATCCGATCCGGTTTTCACCCGTTATCTACCAAGCTGATGCTAAAATGTAACATAAGCTAAGAAGCTTGAAATGTCTTCGATTATAATGAACACCAAATGGACGCACGAAACGTAGCGGAAAACATTGCAATTTTAATGAGACCGAATGTTTTTTTTGTGACTAATGATAACTTAGTTGCTAATGTAAATCAAACTTGATATATGCTGCTGAATTTGCAGCTGCTAAATTAAAATAGACCAACTCACTTTTCTGGAGGTTTACTGCCCCCGTCTGTTTGGCGTGTGGAGTATGAATTGATTTTTTTTTGGGCGGACATGTTAAATGGTCCCTTTAAACCCTGATTAGTAAAAAATTTCTGTCTGTCAGCGGTACATGTTTTGGTCTTAGGAAATGTAACATCTTTTCAACCATAGTTTCCCTGCACAATACACTTTCCAGTCTTTTCCCTACACATTGGTAATATTTCTTTTGTCAAAACAAGCTCAAAAAGGTGTAAAACTGTTAGCATTGTTATTTCCAGTCAGTTTTTGGAGAGACTGCTGTATCCTGTAAAGATCCTTGCGATTCAAAACCCCTGCAGTGCGAATGTGGCCATTGTGAATCAATAAATGTTGCATATGTTTGTCTTTGCAATCCATTTCAAAATGTAATAATGTGCTCCACCTCTCAATCGATGTGCATTTTCGAGTGACATCTCTAATCCCTCAGCTTTTCCAGCCTCTTCTCTCAGTTCCTAATGGACAATGCAAAGTCCTCCTTTTTTTGTTGAATATTCCTAAAAAATATGTGAGATTACAAAGAATTAAATGTTTTATTATTTACAAACTAGAACAAAACCTATTTGCAAATATGGAACAGTAGCCAAAGTTTTCTTCTTGCTTTGGTGTAAGCAGTTAATCAAGTCTTATTGCAATGAAGCTTTGTTTATATCGCAACCCATTATCATGAAAATATGTACCTATAGGCACATAAGGACCAGCGTGACAATGTCATGCTTTGCCGTGTTTGATCGTGAGCATGTCACGCTTTTCTGTTTGTGTCACTGTCATGTATTGGTTACTCAACTAGTTTGTTCTAATTTCTTACCATTGTCGCTTCGGTTTAGGGTTAGATTTACATAAAATGACATCCTTACCCAAACCCAACTCTTACCCTAACGTCAGTAGCCTAGTCCAACCAGACTCTCGTACATTCATTTCATTTGTACAGAGAGTCTGGCCACGCTCCATTTCAAAGCGTTACTTCCGTTAAGGAGGGTCCATTGTTGAAGTTTAAAACTATTGGATCTGCCCAGAGTCACTCAGGATCTGCCATACGCAGTCGCTAACGTGTGGTCTTGACGTATATCATGCGCCGAAACCGGCTGGAAACAACAAGTACGAATAATCAGACAAACAAAACTTAGCAAACCTGGTTCTTGCTCCGGCTTTAACTTCTGTATATTCGGCAGCTTTGCAACAACGGACCGAATAGCTTTTCTCACGTCTTTCTCCGCTGCCATTACTGAACTACAACTCAAACTGACGCGCGACCTCAACGTCATCGTTCTTAGCCACCCCCATCTGTTTGCTGGTTGGTCCTGCAGATTTTTGCAGGAGAAAACGAAACTCTACAGAGCAGTCCCAGACGTACTGCTGAAGCGAAATGAAAATTAAGCGGAAGCACATAGGAGGGCGGAGCCAGGCTATAACGTCAGGCAACAATTGGTTAAAGTTTAGAAAATATAAGAATAAATCTTTTATCTTTAAAAAAAATATTATAAACCAATAGTTAAAGTGACATACTAACGCAAGCACCAAATCTAACCCTAGACCGAAGCGAAAATGGTTTGAAAATAGGACAAAAAAGTTGAGTAACCAATACGTGACAGTGACACAAACAGAAAAGTGTGATATGCTCACGCTCAAACGCGACAAAGCGTGACATTGTCACGCTGGTCCATACGTGCCTTTAGGTACAGTACATAATTTTGTGATACAGGGTTGCATATCTTTACCCGATTCTGCTTTGCGAGTCTCTGCAGGTGAATGAGGAGTTTATTCTTCACATGCTCGCCATTCTGCTGTTTATAGATAATAGTCTAAACCAACACAAAGTAGTTCTGAATAGATCACGCATACTTGAGACATTAGAACAGAATATATCATTAAAAATAATGTTTAGTTTTCAGATACAGACAGGGTTGGATATGTGGGGGATGCCAAAAATGACAAAAGCATTGCGTCTGTAAAACTAGCCCCCTATACAATCCCAATTAGACTTGTGAATATGCTATGAATTTATTATTCAAATGAAATAGTAAATTTTTCCAGGTATTACAATAACTAAACAATACATTTTCTTGCAAGCACAGAAAACACTGCACACACAAAGCCTCTTCACATGTTGTGAGTGCGCAAAGAAGAATTCATGGAACGGAAACAATATTATCACAGTCTCGACATGTATTCTTATTTTAAAAACGGTTAGTTTCAATCCTTGATTCTGATTGGTCAATAGCTGTGCTTTATTTACAATAAAACACGACTATGACCGCGTCACCCAACGGTTCTTTTTATCACTGCGCCCTTAGCAACCACACGTATCACGTTTGAGAACGGTTTGTTGTTTTTATTTGAGCTTTCATGCATATTACACGTCAGACTGTTGTTGTTAACGTTCAGGGACTATTCTAGCAGAAGGAATGCTTTTATTGATTTAACTTCATGAAAGTGGTACTCGAGGCAAGTGCTGTATCGTGAATAAGTAACGGCTGAAGGGGCGCTAACAGAAACACAACACACTAAACAAACGACACATTCAGAACTTGTTACGTATGAACAAGGAAGACATCAGCCGTTTTTATGACAGTGAAAACAGCGCTATAGAGATTAAGTAAATTGTGTGAAAAATACCATGTTTTTTACATGTAAAACATGAACACATGTTCTATTGCGCACCGTAAACACAATCAAAGCTTCAAAAACTCAGAAAGATCGGGAGCTTTTAATATATAAAAAATATTGATAATAAAATGAGACAGATTTTGTTATTATTGTTTATTGTGTAACAACATCCCCAAGCAAAAACACTTCATCACACCATCCTCCTGCACATTTTTTTAACAATTCAACTATGAAATCACACTGTGGGTCATTTTTGCCACATTTATGCACATCCGACACCCTTCATGGTGTACATTTTAGTCTATTTTAACTGAACATTTTAAATATTCATATCTACCAGAATTTAATAACTTTTTGTTCATTGTTCAGCATTTATTTCTTCCCTTGTTGTTCTCCAACAGAACCTTGCAGAGATTCAGACGTATCTTAACATTTTGCATCAGATCAACCAGACTATTCCTCTCTTGGCGAACGTGTCGGCCTCAGAGGTAAGGTGACCTTGTGGCTCTCAACACCTTTTGTGCTGACTCTCTGTGACATGCAGAATAAGATTTGGGAGGCAGCGGTGCCCTTACAATTAGCGTGGTGCTCTGAAAGTGTCCTGAGTCATCAGTATCTCTGTGCCATGACACCTTTAATGGTTCTGTATTACAGCAATGCTTCGGACATGAGCAGCTGGGGTGCAGGCAAAGACGTGTCATATTACAGTATATACAAATTTAAAATCTGCACCTGAGGTGCTTAGAGGAAAGAGCAATATACCTCAAAATGCTTGCTTTCTTATGGAAATAAATGGGAAACTTTGCAGCAGCCTATGTCAGTGGTTGACCAATTGTCAGTGGTATTGACTTTTTTAAACAGTCAGTGAGCACGTACTGCTTCTGACACTTTAAATATTAACACGAATCATAATGTACTGCTATTATATTAAATCCAGATATTCACTAAATTATCAAAAAATGTCTTCCTTTATCATGCTTGTCTGGAACACGGTAAGGGGGAATTTTCATTTTTGGGTGAACCATTTCTCTATTCACTGAGTTATATATCACCCTCCCTGTGGCCATGTTGTAATTGGGTGCTTTAACAGGCGACATGCTATCAAACTCAATCTCCATTTCGTGTCCGTGACATTTCCTTGCTTTTTAAAGGCCAGACGAAACCGCTAACACCTTTACAAGGCGAATTCAATTTGGACTTTAGGTTTATGACTGGAAATGTACATTTTAGTGCAAGTAGCAGCCATGGAGTCTATGTTGCCAATTTAGCCTGTATTAGTGATGCAATAACACTAAAGACTTTCATTGCATGGTTGGTTCAGCCATCACAATGAATAAAATAGACATTTCTAGAAATGATGCAATTAGAAAAGAGTTGAGAAGTTGATACTAGACTGTTTTCTCCCCAAGTGCATTCTGGTATGGAGAATTAGAAATACTACTTCAAAAAAATCTAATCAATAAATCACTTAAAAGTTGAAACTTCAAGTTAATAAAAGTTAAAATGTAACTTCTTAAAGAACATACATAGCTTCATAAAAAATTATCGGAACGATTCAGAATTGTATAAGGTATAGTGCAATACTCAGTCAGCCCCTGCATCAGGTGGTTGTTATCTGGAAACACTAAACTTCGGAATAATCTGCCATTGCCCATGAACCAGTATTCTTCAGTTTAGTCCCAGTGCTCCCAGTGCACAGTATGTGTGCTCCTTAAGATACTAAGTTTATTAATGCTCCATCAACAAAGTGGCACTTTATAGTACAGGGTCACTTATAGTAAACTTTAGTGTTGTCGTTCTCGAGACCGGTCTCTGTCTCAAGACCGTCTCAAGACCACTTTTTAAAGGTCTTGGTCTTGTCTTGGAATCGTGGAACCGCATTTTTACTCGGTCTCGTCTCGGTCTCAGACAAAGTGGACTCAGAATTTTATTTCAAGACCGGTCAAGACCACAACTGATGGCACACTACAAAAAAAAGTATTTTCAAGAAAAAAAAAATCTTAGTATTTTTGTCTTGTTTTCAGTAATAAGTCTAGTTTTTAGAGCAAAATTATCAAATTGTGCAGAAAGCACATTTTTTTCTTGAATTTAGTGTTTAAGAATAAGGTTCAAGATTTTTCTTCTTACCCCATTGGCAGATTTTTTTGGGTTGTTTTATTCACAAAATCACTTAAATTTGATATTTTTGGTCTAAAACCCAGACTTATTTTTTTGGGTAGTTTTGCTCATCAAGAAAAAGCATCTTAATTTAAGAATTTTTAGATATTTTTACTGAAAACAAGACAAAAATACTAAGAACATTTTTTCTTGAAAATCATTTTTTTGCAGTGCACATCACAAATTTAATTTTTTATTAATTTTATGCAGTTTATTCAGGTTTCTCCCAATGACAATTTTTCTAATTTTATTACTAAAAACACCTGCATTGTGTTAAGTGGATGGCAAGCCATGGAAAGACAGTTCAGATTAAATGGTTAAGTTGATTTCAGCTCTTTAGTGTTTGTTTACTTTTATTTGCTTATAGACAAAGATAAATTCCCACATATCTGCAATGCCTTTGATTATTTTATCAACTTCTCTGATGGCACACACACACACACGCACGCACGCACGCACGCACACACACAGACAGACAAGAAGTGTCTAATCATATGCATATTTCACATTTTATCATAAGTGTTTTAATGCAGTGACTTGCAATGGTCTTGGTCTTGACTTGGTCTCGGCCTGTCTTGGTCTTGGTCTTGACTCGGTCTCGACCCTTTAAAGTCTTGGTCTTGTCTTGGTCTCGGCCTGTCTTGGTCATGACTTGGTCTCAGTTTAGGTGGTCTTGACTACAACACTAGTAAACTTACCTCATAGTCCCTCTAAACAAACTGCTCAATGCTTTCGTCGTTGTATTTATCGCTCGGTTGTAGAATGTGCATGTGCGCAAATGTGTAGTACTTCTTAACAAGGCAACATCGCCATCTACCGACCTGGGACATGTAATACAGCGGATTAGGTTGTCATTAATGATCCGTGTAAACGTGGCTCTTTTTGACTGCGTTGTCATGATCTCTACTGTAGTAGTGACACAGGAAAATTTTTTACAGAGTAGACGATCATTATATATTTAAAACTTTAGAGGCCTTTGGTTTGGGTCCATACTTTGTATCATGTATTAAGCTGCTATATAATGAAAATTATATTATTTTTAGAACTAATGGTTCTTTAACTAGACCATTCTCTGTAACTGAGGCATAAGGCAAGGATGTCCTCTTAAAACATTATCTATAGAACCACTTTTGGTTGTTTTGAGAAAACACTTATGTGGGCTTTCCCTTCCTGGCTTTCTTGAAATAGTGGACCCCTTAAATTGCCAGACCAGTGTTTTGGAACAGAAATGGTTTAAAAATGATTGGAGTATACTTTGAAACTGATCAGTGGGCAAAAAAAGAATTGGGAGGGTCTAACTGATCGTGTAAATGGAAGACCCCAAAGATGGAGATGGTTATCATCACAACTTTCTTTTAGAGGCAGATGCTTAGTTATTAATAACTTAGCAGCATCAAAGTTGTGGCACAAGTTTACTGTTCTGGATCCTCCTAAAGATTTGCTTAAAACTATTCAAAAATAATTTATATTTTTTTCTCCCGTCAGTGATACTTTACCTCCATATGGCAGAGGAAGGTCAAGGGATTTTCCATTAGGAGTCAACGATTTTGGCAACGAGGTTACAAACTTTGCAGAAACAATTGTATAGCTCAGATAAAGTGCCCAGGTGGTGTTTGGAAAATCCATACTTACAGACATTGGAGGAATAGGCGTTGATAAACAATTATTCTTGATGCAGAGATCTTTCGTTAAAAAAATGTTTCTGAGCTAACTTTTTGTTTCTATATGTCAGTGCTTAAATTGTGGTAATTGTTCAAAGTATTAAGAACTGATGATGAGCATTATGGTGTGGAAGATTCTGTTTTCTTTAACCCTCTTATTAAACTTCCATCAAATATATTAGACCATTTGATCAATAGATTTGATAATGCTGGTGTCACCAAAATTGTTGATTTGATTGATTTAAATACAAGTCAGTGGAGAACAATCTCTTGCTGACCAGGTTGGGTTGAACTGGGTTGAAAAGGATTTGTTAAGGTATTTAAGTCATCCCTTTCTCTATCGATTGACAATTTTGTAAATCATGTTGTGACTTTTCCTCTGTTAAAAGTGTTTCCCAGAATCAATGGAAATTACGAAAACATTGATTGTGCATCATTATTAAAGGGTTATGCTTATTTGGTCTTTGAATATATTGAGAAAAAATAACAAAGTTAGTTTTTCTGTATACTAATAGCTTATTTATATTGGGATGCTGCTATAGTAGATCATAGTAGAAGTATAGTAGACAGTGTGTTCTTGCAAATTTTGTAATTGGTCAAGCTAAATTAGCTATTCTGAAACTCATCAGGAGAAGAATGCAAGAAAAGATATTTGTTTAGTATCTTCAATTGTTATTGAATATTGACAATGTGCTTTTCTTTAATGAGAAATTGGGTGTCAAAGGAGCACTGGTTGTAGTAGATGATTTTGGAGAGTTAGTTTTTAATAGTATTTTTTTATTTATTATTATTTTTAAAATGGTTAAATGAATGTAATTTTGTGCTTATTTTGTAAATGTGTGTTACGTGGTTATATGTATCATTTTACCTTGACCTAGTCTTGTGGATTAAAAGGTGTTTAAAAGTCAAAGTCTCTCTCTGTCTCTTTTTCTCTTTTTCTGTGTAGGATCAGGAGAGGCTGATGGCTCAAAGACGAGTTCCTGCCCTGAGGAATCAAGTGGAGGAATACAAGAGCGCCATCTACCAGCTGCAGGCTCAGAAATGTCGACTGCAGACTGAGGTAATGTATGACAGTGAATGAGAAATGATTGATCCTCTTTCACTGCCTACCTTAGGAGATCTGTATAAATTAAACCATTAGCAAACTAGTATAGTAAGGCAAACAGATGCAATATGTGAAATATTTTACATTTGGCTTGTGATGCAAAAGCCAAGACTATCAAAGAAAGAGGAAACAGAAATAATTATTCTGTTATTCCCAGAAAATAAACTGGATACTTTTGGTAAATGTTTTATATTGTATGCTTTTATATCAGTAACAAAATTTACATAGATCGGATCACTTGACAGATGCTGACATGATTATATAATAAGAATTATCATTTTTTTTTGTGACCCTGTAAGAACAGAGCTGCAATCCATTTTCTGATTGTAAACCATCAGCTCTAAGAGAATTTAAATAGTTTGAAAACATTTTTGTATAATTAATTTTGTTTTTTGTTTTTTTGAAGATGGCACAATTGTCCCAAGAGTATTACAAACTGCATGTTTATTCCAATAATTATTATAAATTACATTTATGTATATTTTTTAAATTTTGGACTACATAACTGGCACTTATTTAAATGTCTCTTTCAGACCTCTGTGTTGGAACAAACCATCAAGACCACACAGGAGAGCTACGATGATGAGATTCAGCATTACAACGAACAGATTGAGTCCCTCAGGAAAGATACGGAGGAGGCCGAGAGGTCGCTGGAAAAGTACACCAACCACTGTCGACAACTGGCCACATATCAAACCTCTCTTGAGAATGAACTGGAGAGGTACAAGAGAATCTTTGAGAATGAAGATAACAGGTAACTATATGACAAAGTCCCTGAAAGCATTTCACACGCATCATCATCACACAAGTGGCAGGATTCATCCATTATTATTTTTAAATGGTTGTGGTTTGTAATTCTACACATGGTCTACATGCCACACAGTGGCAGTATAACTACATCTAACTAACTACTGTAGCACAGTAAGCTTTTTTCAGGGTGGGTGGGTTCTTAGACTCTTAGACAGATATCATTCATTAATCCAATGTATGTTTACAAGCCTTGCACATCTGTAATAAGCTTTTTCTATAATGTTATATGAAACACTAATATTATCCTGAAATGTGTTTTTAAATTGTAATTTTCTCTCACTGTCACAGACTGAATTCAGCAATAATCGGAACACCCGTTACCCTGTTAACAACCAATTATAAATACACCCAAAGTTCTAGCATGAGCAGGACAGGAAAAGGTGAGAATCTTTGGGGTTATGTAACATGAATGCATCATTATGATAGTCTTAACATGTGACAAATCTGCAGCCAGCAGCTGCTGCTGGCTCGAGTGAAGATTTGCACCCACGCAGCTGTCGATCATGCCCACTCTGTCTGTGTCTCAGACGTTATCCCTTCCAGACCGGTTCAATTCTGAGGCACAGTCCAATTGCTTATAAGGTCATTGCGTGTTAACCATGATAAATGGCAATGCCCTTTATGTGTGAGAACATGGTACCACATTGATGAGTGTGAGGCATCTGAGTAATTGCTGTTTGTGCTGAACAACAAAAGGTTTTTTGAGAGGAAAAGAAAATGGTTACAGGTTGTCCATGTGTTTATAAGCATGGCATTTCGCTTTATGAGTCGTTACTACAATGCTCTGGTAAAAATACCAGCTTACACCAGTATACTCTATTTAGAATAAAGGTTTAGCCACCAAAAAAGTTTTCTTTCCATAGTTTGTAACATCCCTTTTCAGCTACACAGAACCTTTAAGGAACATTTTTTTGGAGCGTAGATGAGCACACATTTCCATATGGTCCAGACTGGTTTATGCTTGTTAGCACAGTTACTGATTTAGTAGCCTGGCTCCGCCCTCCTACGTGCTTCCGCTTAATTTTCATTTCGCTTCAGCAGTACGTCTGGGACTGCTCTGTAGAGTTTCGTTTTCTCCTGCAAAAATCTGCAGGACCAATCAGCGAACAGAGGGGTGTGGCTAAGAACGATGACGTTGAGGTCGTGCGTCAGTTTGAGTTGTAGTTCAGTAATGGCAGCGGAGAAAGACGTGAGAAAAGCTATTTGGTCCGTTGTTGCAAAACTGCCGAATATACAGAAGTTAAAGCCGGAGCAAGAACCAGGTTTGCTAAGTTTTGTTTGTCTGATTATTCTGACTTGTTGTTTCCGGACGGTTTCGGTGCATGATATACGTCACGACCACACGTTAGCGATTGGCTTTGGCAGATCCTGAGTGACTCTGGGCAGATCCAATAGTTTTAAACTTCAACAATGGACCCTCCTTAACGGAAGTAACGCTTTGCAATGGAGCGTGGCCAGACTCTCTGTACAAATGAAATGAATGTACGAGAGTCTGGTTGGACCAGGCTACTGATTTAGTGGCTTTTTGCCAAAACGATGTGACCAGACATAGCAGGTAAACATATCTGCGTGCGATAATATGTTTGCATAGAAACTGGCAAACTTCAAACAAGCCTGTGATCTGAAAGGTCAGCTAACTTGCTCAGAAAGACTCTATTCTTACTGTTGTTGGCCATGATAGTAGGTACAGGTGAATCTGACTGTAGAAGAGGAGTTTTCATTATGGTTTAACCTAGCTTACCTTGTGGCAATGGTGAGAATACAATGCATACTTGTGTTTGCCATCTCTTTCAATTAGGTCATTAGGAAGCAATCCTTATATTGGTTGTTACTGTATAAACAAATGATTAGCGACCACAACAGTAACTGCCGAGAGATGGATATGACGTGAACTTTCATTGGTAGATGCTCCCGAAAGTCGCTTACAGTATGATTGCATAATGTTAAACTTTTCTCTATTTTATCATGTCCAGTTCCTGTCGCCATGGATCACAGTCACTTGTCTTGTTGGAAGTCGCCAACCTTCCATTGAACTTAATGAGATCATGTCACTCTGCCCCTGCCAGTCACTGACGGTCTAAACGGGGCTTGACACATTTTCAAATGCAACCATGGACAACATACTTGTGTAAATTATGTTTGGACCTAAGTGCCAAAGCTTGACTTATGCATACAAGAATGTTAATTTTTAGGAATTAGGAATGGATTACACTCTTGTTCATTTTTGATTTCACAATTTATTTATAGATATTACCCAAGCTATCCAAGACATTACTAACATAAAGCCTCGTCAGAAGAACTTAACCAATAAGGTGTTTAAGAAGAAAGAGATTACTTCAAAAGGAGCTATAGATAGCGGATTGGAGGAGAGGACAGCTGAAGAGTTTGAGGATGAGAAGAATAGAGAGGTCATGGAGGAACAGGTTGTAATATGTAAGGAGCAGGTTCCTCGTGAAGACGTGCCTGATGGAGCCCAGATCAGCAAGGCCTTTGACACTCTCTGTAACCTCATTCGTGGCCGTATGAGCCAAGCGAGAAAACCAGAGCCCATCGCTGACTTTTTCACCAAGGGACGTTATGTCCTGGTGACGGGTGACTCTAACTACCTGGACCCCTGCTTCGTCTCAACCACCCCTTCCGCCAGCCACATCTACGTAACAATCCAAGATGATGGGATGCCTCACGGTACACCCTCCCCACCCCCTTGCTCCCCATCTGGACCAATGCCCCAGCCCATACCCCCTTCCACACCTTCAGATGATACAGAACCAGAAAAAGGTAAAGATGGTGGAAAATGGATGAACGGTGGAAATGGAAAGCCAAAAAATGGAGAGCCACATTCAAAGCCAAAAGAGCCAGAACCAGGATCTCATGACAGGCCAAGCCCTCCACCAGGACCCAAGCCACCCTCATCCCCACATAGAAGCAAGAGCCCCCGAGGCCCCCCGCCCATGTCATCGCACAGTTCTATTCCCCCTACCTCCATGACATATGAGAAGGTAGAAGTAGTGGAGTCTGTTGAGAAGCTCTCGTCAGACAAAAAAGTGACGGGCTATGAAGAGACGACCACAGTGGTTGAGACCATGATTGAAAAGACCAGCAGAAAGAAGCATTGAGACAGATCTTCTTGAGCTACGCTTGCTACTGGAACATTGGACCTACTCCAGTTTGCTGTTAACTACTGCTGCCTGTTAACTCCTGAATTATTGCCTTTGGCCTTTACTGTCTGAAAACATGGGAAGCTGAAATTGAATTGCCCCCTCTCCCCCTCACCTGAAAAGATCTAAAGACTACAGAGCAGTTTCAGAGGCGGGTTTTGAGTCATAGGCCCTGTTCTAAAGCTTACTGTTCTTATGTTTTTTATTCTACTGCCAGATCATTTGGAAGTAGTGCTCATTAATCAAAGTACACGGGAGTATTCACTTATAATTGATAGTTTAACAGAGCAAGCATGTTGCTAATAGGGTGGCCATTCGTGCCAGTTTTGCCAGATTTCAGGTGCGTTTTCCAGAAGTTGCGTTGGTCGACCGCATACGTCATCAAGGTTTAATATTTCAGGTTCTGTTTCAGAAAAGCAACCGTTATATTTCAAGGTAAGAATGAAACTACAATGATTGTATATCTTAAAAGAAATAAATCGTAATTTTATAATGTATTTTAACTGAAATGTGAGAACCTCGATGACGTATGCTTTCGAGAAATGCGACTTCCGGAAAACGCACCCGAAATCCTGACCGTCTGGCGAAACTGGCACAAATGGGCACCCTAGTTGCTAAGCTAAAAACACAAAACATAAAAGTACATGGCACACAAATACTGTACCTTACGAAGTTAAAGACTAATTGGAGTTAGCCATTTTAATATTATAATGAACACTTCTTTGGCTTTGTTTGCCATTTGGGATGGATTGTTTCTGAGGCTTTTCGCAATGCATTCTTGGGTTGTCTTATCTATTAGACACATGTGATGTATTTGACCAAGTTGAGTTTTTGCTCCCTTTGTGTCAGGAGCACAAATATGATGCCCTTCCTAGGCAACCCACTAGGTTTTAGAACAGAGCCACTCAAATAAACATTTATCGCCCTCTTCATTTCTCTGTGGTCACACCAAAGCTATTTTTTTGCCATTTCCTTTGCTATGATTTGTTAATTTGGTTTGCCAACATTCATTGCCCACAGCAGTATTGATGTGTATTATCTGCACCACAAATACATTTCAGATCTTTCCAAAAAAGTGCTGTGTGTTTGGTGACTCAGATGACATGTTTACCCTTCCAAAGAATTGATAGTAAGATGCAGATGGACATTTTGGAAAAAAAATGAACCTAAAGAAAATAAAGCACATAGTTTAGTGTGTAAGAAAAGCAACACATAAACTTTGTCATTCAGACTCATGACACATTAAAACCAAGTAAAAATGCTAAGAATCAGGATTTGTGAAACTAGACATGCCTGCTTTCAAATGTTGGTCATATGATGGAGTGTCCCATTTGTAAAACTGCTTGTAAAACTGCCTCCTACTGAAACACCACTGATATGCATAAACAGCATTCTCCTACAAAATGTAAACCTCTAGTGTGTGTGTCTCTATTATCACTCTGAAGGGGAATCCAGACATATTAAAAAAATGTGGATATAAACTTATGTAATTCTGGAGTGACTTTATAATATTGACATCAGCAGCCAGGCTTAATACTGAATAGCAAACACAAATCTATAGCCTATCTTTCACTTCACTCTGTGTATGGTTGAGCCAGCTGCAACTCATCAATTTTTCATGAAAGAGATTGAAAGAAAAAATATATTGACATTAAAAAAGGCCTCTGACTCTGCTTACTTTTTGTAAAAAAAACATTGTATTTGGTCAAACCAGTTTATAAAAACAGATCAATGTTGTGACTCTTTTACACACAGTTCATGTAGAACAGTGTCAAAACCTAGTATTTCACTTCCATGCAAAATTGGTCAACAATGATATTTTACACTTAATAAAGAGATTAGTTTCAAAGTCCCCCTGTAGTCTTTAACTCTTTCACCGCCAGCGTTTTTAAAAAAAGTTGCCAGCCAGCGCCAGCGTTTTTCATGATTTTCACCAAAGTTTAATGCCTTCCAGAAAATGTTCTTCTTTAAATATATAAACATACAATATACCAAATGAAAGAACAGACCCTCTGCTTTCAAACAAAAAAACCCGTTTCATCCTACCTTTAGTGGTTCTTTTGCAATCAGCTTTTGAATATGGGTAGGTTTTTGCAAAAATACCATATTTTGAGCAAAAAGCAGAGATAATTCCATTTTTGTGACGGACTTTTCATAGAGATCCCATTCAGAGCGATCTTTAAAACAGACACGGACATGCAGCAGCTTGCCATAGGGCAATACTTCCGGGTTTAAAAAGTTGCGTGGTGGATAATAGCGGTATTGCGGAAAGACGAAAAATCTTGTCATTGGCGGGGAAGCGTTTTCTCTTAATTGACGAGAAATCTCGTCAATGGCGGGGAAAGAGTTAAAACTTAAAACTTATATTTGAGCATCATAATGGCATATATAAAAGTTGTATCTGTCACAGTAAGTTCTTCATGCTTTAAAACAGCTTGAATGTGACTCTACACCCTTTCCTCATTTAGTATACAAGGGTCTATGAATATGCAAATTAATCCCCACCTTTACTCTTTCGTACCACCTCGGAGCACAGATATATCTAAATAGATGCTGCATTATGCAGTTTCTGACACATAACTAGTAAGTCCATAATTTATAAGCGAACTGCGCATTTGCAGTATTTTTACATTCAGAGCTGATGTTAACAGGTTAAAGCATTCACACGTGTAAGCATCATAGTAGAGATGCAATCGTTTCGGTGTCGAGTCTATGCAGCGGCATCCATCCAATCTCTATGACTCAAATTACTGACCCACTCGTTCAACTGTGTTGATGTGATTGGTGGTTACATGTTTGTGATGTAGAAAACCAAGGCGATTTCAAACCACGATTTTGATGCTATCTTTGGAAAACTCCAATAAATATATTAAAGCATATTGAAAGCACCACACAGACATACTGGTATAAACAAAAATAAAAACTTGATTTTCATCACAGGGGGACTTTAAATTGTGATGCAGTTGTTTAATGCATACAATATATGCCACAGTGAGACAATGGTTTTGTGCTGTAAATATCCTACAGCTTATCTATATTATGTAAAGGTGCCAAAGAATGCAATGAAATATGCTGAATTGTTCTTTAATATTTACATAGAAGTTATGTAACTTTATTAAGTGCAAAAATTATTCAGAAACGTTTTGAAAGTCCATTTACATCCCTAAGATTTGTCCTTTGAATGAAATGGTCTATTTTGAAGGTACTCATGAATAATAATGTTGAGCTCTGATCTGCGGCTCATGCCAGTAGCTCACATTAGTAAACATGTTGGCCGTACATCTCCACTGGTACATCACAGTCTGTGTTATGTTGAGATTGGTCTGTTTTACAGCAGTCTTAGGCATGCATGAGGTTTGAATTAAGAATGAGGAAACAAATGCGTTTGAGGCTCACAATATGTCATATACTCTTATTATTAATCTATGCCTACATTAATACAGTTTTATTGTTATATTCTTTTTGCTGCTGTACTATTAAAGCAAGCCATGAGTAAAATCACTGAAACACACAACTTCTAATAGTTCATTTATACCAAGTAACCCAAAGAACATAATTTAGAGATACATATAAAAAAAGAGACGACAGAATAAAGAATAAATAACTCTGTAATCTCATCTTCAAAGTCTTTATAATAGGAACCTAAACTAAGTGTATAAAGCTCAAAACCACTGCGTCCCACGTTTCCCAACCCAATGGGGAAAATTATTGTCCAAATCACTCAAGTGCTTTAACAAACAGATAAATAGATTTATTATATATAGTGAATGCTCTGAAATATGCTTTGTTTGGCCATAAACAGTAAAATGGCACATCGCTTCATTTGATAAAAACAAAATCATCTCACAAAAAGTAAAACAGGAAGAAATAGCACTGCTTTGAGTTTCAAGTTACTAAACTAAAAAGAGTCACACAAACTGATTACAGTCACAAACTGTACAGCAGAGGCGAAAGACAGCGAGTTAGGCAAGAACATATTAAAGTATATAGATATATTTGCTTTATATACATTTCTGTAAAGAGTAAAAAAGGAACATCAAATGAAGGATGTGATATTTTCAGGGTGGGACCTACAGCATTTGGACACTCGAGTCACATTTAAAGATGTTTTAGTGTCATGTGAAATGTCCAAATAAAGCCATACTTTGCATGTTTCTGTCTACTTTTAATCCAAGCTGATGTTTATGTTAATTCCTCTCAAAATGCAAGTCCATTTAATGCCATTTGGACATTGTTAGGTGTCGGGGTCACTGTACCATTTCGAAAATTCATACATTTATCAAATATTCACACAAAGAAAAGATGATCAAGCAGAAAGGAATATATGCTAATACAGAGAGAGATCGGGTCAGATATCATGCACGTGGCTAGTTGCTTTTACTCAGAAGGCTTTTTAAGCTCCTCTCCACCGCTTCATCTAATTCCTCCTCCAGCTCTTCTTTTTTGGACATGGCTAGTTTGGACTGGTAGTCCCTCACCACCTGCTCTATGTAAGGTGCGCTTTGGGTTCCATGCAGCATGAGGGTCCATTCTTTCAACACACCGTTCTGTGGATTCTCTCCCTGGAAACCCACCTCCAGGAGCCAGGTGCCACGAGGATCCTCGCCCCACGTATGGGTGGTCATAAAGGGCCATTTGTCGAATCCCACTTTGGCGTCATCATCCCGGGGTCTGCGGCTCAACAGGATGGACTTGGTGCCCATGGGTGACGTCATGTTGATGTTGAGGTCTCCGCGGCGACTGGCGTTAACGGTGACGACGGCCTGCACGTGCTCTAGATAGCGTACGAAGTTGTCCTTTCCCTGGCAGGCATCGGTTGTGATTGTGAGCACCAGTTTATTGCCTGACTGTATTTTGCTGAAAAGAGAAATCATACCATTAATAATAGGATAAATCCAAAGAAAAGAGACAAAAAACTGCTTGTGACCGATGATTGAAAGTTGGCTTATATTGATACTGTACACACACACAACAGATGGGATTTTTTATCAGGTGCATGACACGTCCACTGCTGATGTATCTATCTTTGGCACCGTGCTTAAAGGGTTTGATATGGAAAATCATAGAGGACCCTTAGGCAAGCTCTTTACTAAGAAAAACATTATGTTCATCCATAGAAAAGACAATGTGTAGTGTATTTTACTGGAAAGCTTGTCATAGCTATTAACAGTCCCACATATGTAAAGGCAGAACTGTGCAGAAATATCCACAAAATTGACACCCATTATTTAAAAAGAAGCTACATACTTTCTCATACATTATGTAATATGAAATATGTCAAAAATGAAAATATGAGCAAGAAACAACGTGCAGTGGGATTTGATTGTATCTATTGGGATTTGATTGCATGGTAACGAATGTGAATTTTAACAGACCTGATTCAGGTATGAATAGATCTCAACACACAATGGCGGTTATTCAGCTGGCACAAAACCTCAGGAAGTACGTATTTTTAATTTTAGCCAATCACAAATTTTTTGTCTTTTAAAGCATCTACCAGTAGGGACTAATGCTGCGTTCCAGAGCCCATCCAAACCAGTGGGATGTGGGACTTATCCTACCTCCAACTAGGAAAAGTGCACTGGAATGCCTGTCGAAGTGGAACCTCCTACCGGCGAACTCAGTCCGACTTCAACAAAATAAGTCAGAGGACAATAGCGGCGCCCATAAAGTCTCGCGTCGTGAGAGGAAAACTTCAAGGAATAGACTATAAATTGTACTTCTCTGCTTGTAGGGATGTTTTAGACACTGTAATTTTAACACAACTTGTTTTTTTTTAAATTCTGGCGTGAAATTATGTCGTTATTATCTGTTAGCATGAAGATATGGTAAAAGTATACCAAGTTACTTAGCGACATGCAGTGCTTTTAAATAATGGCTCCAGAACACTTTGTTTAGATGTTTAAGTTGATGTTTTACTGTAGTGTGAACTGCACAGTTCGGACCAACGTTTAAAAGTCATGTAGTAGGTACGAGCCTTAAGAAGACCGTTTGGTCGTCCATGTTTTCTGTTTACATTCCACTTCAAATGCCTGGAACGCTTTAAAGTAGGAGCTAGGACATTTCAGGAAGGATAAGTCCCACTGGTTTGGATGGGCTCTGGAACGCAGCATAACTGGACCTTGATTATCAGGGGGATGCTTAAGATTAAAATCAGTAATATTCATTGGCGAATCCAGGGGCCTCATTTATAAAGTTTGCGTTTTATATATATATATATATATATAAACTGCCTTTGACGTGTAAATGTGCTGAGTGCCACGTCAGGGTCTGAGCAGACGTACGCACTTTTGCTTGTCCGATTGCTGTAGGTTTTTGGAAAATAAACCATTCTTGCTGTTCAAAAACGATTTAAACATTGACAGGTGCGTCAATGACATTAATCAGGCATGGTTTAAAGGCAGAAATCTGCAACTGTTCAACTGTGCACAGTTTCAATCTCATTTGCAATTTATAAGTGAGGCGTTCACACATTTCTACGCCTACATTCGTTTTATGAATTACATGTGCATGCTTTTGAGAAATGATTGTACGATTAAATTAAGGACGTTTTCTGTGCAGCATTTTATAAATGATGCTCAAGGAGTGTGGATTAAAAAATCTTTATTTTTTATTTTTTATTATGAATCTCTACATAAAGTATTATCAAAAGCACTGCTAAAAACAACCACAACAGTTTGTAGACTTTGCGTCTGGCTATTAGATCTGTTTAATACGTTCATGTACACAGTGACATTTAGAAAATTATTATTAATGCTGTGACAGTAACGTATAAACAAGCCCAAATCTGTCACTCACTCTCTCTCTCTGACCATAATGGATAGATGCCTGTGAGAGACAAATGCATTTTTTCAACAACTACAGAAATGTCAAATGAATAATACCCAAAATTAGCATTTGAACAAAAAGCGGCAAGGGCACTAAGCTTGTGTTTGTGGATTGAAAATGACCTTAAATAGCCTCAAAACAAGCAGTTAAACTCAACAATGGAAAGAAATGACTATATGTTCCTCTATTTTAATAGTGCACCATCCTGATGCCAACAATTGGGTGAGGCAGTTGATGGGTTTTATGGGCAGATTTGTTGTCATACGAGCACAAAGGCTCAGTGCTGCTGACGGTCTGTTTGGTGTTGCTGTGATGATAACAGTAGAGGACTGGAGTGAGTGGATGTAATGGCATTATCAGACGTTGGTCTCCCAGGCTGACCCATTACAGCACTTAGATTAGTGCCTCTGTTTGTGTCTTTCACAGGCTCGAGTTTCCCAGGAAACTGCTTTATAGATGCATTCAAGGGCCAAGTCATAGGTGTGGATGAGTTTAAAGCGGTTGAAGGCCAGACAACGGTTACTAAAAACATCATGGAAAATATTAGAGGAAATCTACAAATGATTGCAAAGGCAGTGTGATTGTTAAAATCTTTATTAAAGAAAAGTATCACGTATTGTATGAAGCTAAATAGGTACGTTTTACCAATTTTTATTTGAATATTATTTCCTGAATTGGCAGTGGTGTTTCACTTGCTACCCTATATCCCCAAAAAAGAGCTTTGCTTTAACATTTGTTTAAAATGTTCAAAAATGTTCACAAATGAAAATATTGTCTAGTCAGCCCAACACTGCTGTTGTTGTTATTATTATTATTGCATTACACAGCAGAGGTTGAGTTTCTGATGTCAGGATTTGAGATAAACTGTAGCCAACATTTAACACAAAAACCACATAAACTGGGATCATAAACTGGGATCTGAAATCAGTGGAAACTATGAAAAGAAGCAGTTACAAGGTACAACATCTGACCTTGTGAAAGTGAGAGTGAAATACTTTTATTGACTGACTAGATAGCAAGCAGGTACTGTAGTTACATAGAGAAGATATTTTCTTTGTAATTACTGCTCATCTGTGTGTCATTTGTCGTCTGTAAACAGTGTTTATCTCTGAATAGTTGGCGTGGGTTCTGCTCAATGACAGTCGATCAATGAGCTGCAGACGTACTGTACGGATATTGGGATCAGCTAAGCACTCAGTTTCAACATTTCCAGTTCATAAGAAATATTTTCAATCAAAATGTAGCAAACAAATCATTTATTGTAAATACTTCTTATGTAATACTTATTGAAAGATTTTTTTAAATAATATTATATACCCATTTATCTGCCATGTTGTCTGTCATCTATATCAGTGTTTCCCAACCCTGGTCCTCGGGCACACCCTCCCAGAAAGTTTTAGATGTCTCCTTATTTAACACACCTGATTTAACTCATCAGCTTGTTAGGGACACATGTTTACCATTTTGGAAGGAGGCTGATGAGTCGATTCAGGTGTATAAATATTGCATGGCCATTGAGAGCATTACTAAAAGTGCTATGAATATAACAGTACAGTTGACAGCTATTTATACAGATAATGTCATTCATGTAGATATTATGGAAGATTTGCAATAATACCATGTACAGTTTTATCTTATGTCTCTACTGTTTGTTCTACATGATGTGTTTTCTGTAAATCGCTTTGCACAAGTGCAAACCTGTAAAAAAAAAACGCTATAAAAATACATTTAAACTGCACTGAAAACTTGTTTCATTGGATGTGTAGTGATCGTTTAAAAATGTACTATTTTCTATACATTTTGCAAAGTATACACTGTAAAAAAAATCCGTAGAAATTGCAGCTGGGTTGCCGGTAATTTACCGTAGATTTAAATTTATGTTATTTACTGGCAACATTTTGTTCAAAGTTGAATGAACATTTAACATTTACAAGTCTTTGTCTTTACAAAGTAAAACTAAAAAAACAGCATCAAGCAAAACGTTCTGGGAAACAAAATCTCAAGCAAAAAACAGAAAAAGGTTGATGATGATTTTTGATTCCCAGAATGCTTTGCATGAGGCTGTTATTGTATAGTTTTATTCTGTAAAGATAAAGACTTTTTTTAATTTATTTAACTTTGAACAAACTCTTGCCAGTAAATAACATAAATTTAAATCTACGGTAAATTACCGGCAACCCAGCTGCAATAACATTGTAATTTCTACGGATTTTTTTTACAGTATAGCTTTATTGTGTCTTTTTCTACAGTATTTTAAAAAATTAGCACACTCTTTATATAAATGATAGCAGTAGCATATTTATATTTTAAAAGCTGAATATGAAGAAGTGCACAACAGGAATGCGACTGAACATTCAGTTCCAATGAAAAGGCATCACTGAATCTTGTAATAGCCTAGACAGTGTAGTACATTCGAGGAACTGCAAGGAAATCAATTAAAAGCACATATTTCTCTGCCTATACTGACACTCGCCACATTATTTTCTGCAGTTTAGTTCCATGCACGCTTGGAGGAATTCATTAGCTGGAATGGATGTTGCCCTTATCACACAGTAAACGCTCTGCATGCGTCTCCTCATTACAATTCACTAACATCTCTCCTATCTACAGTACTGCTGCTTCATTGTTATTCTCACCTTTGCTAGAACTCCCATGAACTGTGTGGTATATGAAAGAGCTGACACTGTCACTAGGGCTTTGACAAGTACACAAATATGAACACACACATACACAGACAAACATTCAGTCCCTTCACACCACTGAAACGCTAATTGCGGCGGTTGCCATAGCGTGATACTGTACTGTATATCCAGCAGCGAGTGGGTGAGAGAGAACTAATAATAGAAGAGGAGAGTCAGGGGGGCTGAGACGTGAAATGTGCCATCACATTTTGAAGCAAGTCTTTAAACAGATGAATAGAAGATGTTAGAATTATTCTCACTAATGTTTTGGACAGGGGCGGACTGGGACTAAAAAGTGGCCCTCGAATTTCTCACTCATGCTGGCTCATTGATTCACAGGCTAGTTTTAACACGAATCAGAAAAATAAATGCTAAATCTAAGGAAGTCACACTCATTATAAAACCGTCTATACTCACAACACGGCAATACTAATTTAAATCTAGTAAAAGAATCCAGTAGCAATCTAAGAGGTAGGATTTTATGAGATGAAAGTGTCTGACCTACTACCCTATGTAGATGTCCTGTGGACACACAAAGCTTATGTCATTTTCAAAATCTCCCACTTATATTTGTACTTACTGTGTCTCCTGCACGGATCCGGCCACACAGTGGAAGCGTTCTGGAACGCTCTTCCATTCGCGGGCGAGTTTCACCATCCCTCCAGCATCTAACACACCATAACCAAACAGATGATTGAACTCCAGACCCACGCCATTTCTTCTCCACTGGTGAACCTCGTCGTGCAGTTTATTCCTCTTAGACGTGAGCACAGTCAGGTGTTGCAGGTCTCTCCAGGTCAGGTTTGGACTGCAGGCACACACAAACATTTCAAATGCAGAAAATAAAGTCAAGCCTAGGGAAAAAAATCACTTTAACATGGATGACTGTTATTAGAATAGCTGTTGTCCTACACTGGAATCACTCAAGCCTCTTTAATGCCAGTAGTTATCGTATCAATTTAAAAGACATTTGCTGGGTTGAGTCAGTGAATTCCTGGAACACAGCACGAGAACAACAAAACCCTTATGGCTGTGTATGGCTTCTTGAAGCTCTTATGATCAAGATGAAGAGCTATTTGCAGTAAGCGGATGTGTTCTCTGTATGACCAAACTGTTTTATTACGCTATGAGTCCTTTTACTGTATATTATGGTAAATACAATCGTTTACAAAAAATTATGTTTTTCTGTTTGAGACCACATTGCTCAATTCTGATTGGTTGAGATACATTCGAACCCATGTACATCAATGACACTCAACAAGGTTTTAAGTAGCGATGTTTCAAATTTCCAAAGCAATCTTTCCCACTTATAACTCCCACCAATTAAAAAAAGACATAAAACATTGTGGGAAACACATCACACACCCACCTCCAAATCTACATTTATGAACCTAGTATCTCCATCAGTTGACACAATACTCAGTAGAGACCATAGCCTGTAAAAATCGATGGACGTAGTGTCCGTGAAACCATTCCCGCCTAGCTAGAAATGTCTTAATAAGGTATTACGATCATTTTATGCATCTGTGCAAAGTTTCGCGGAAGGATAAAAATGTTAATTTAAAACAAACGTGCCAATAAAATGTTTCAAATTCATATTCATGTCCAGTTTTTTTTCTTATGTGGCAAGTAGCCGTGTAATAAGCGGGATAATGTAGAGGCAGCCGGTAGTTATTGGGAAATAAGCCCCTTCAGTGCGTCGGGTCCTGATCACACTGTCGGGGCTTATTTCCCAATAACTACCGGCTGCCTCTACATTATCCCTTACATGTTAGCCATCTCCTTTGTATATCCAATTTTTTCAAACCACCGACTGACTTGACATTGGCATTTATCAATTAACTTGATTAATCACACAGGTGCATTTAGATCAAATATTTAATTAGCCTAACCAGGGCTAGTCAACTGGCCGCCAGCGGGCCGAAATGCAGCCCTCCAATTATCTTTATCCAGCCTGTCGGTCATCCTTGTCTGATTTAAAATCAGCGTGGTTACTTTAAGCCGCCTTTCCACTTTACCTGACAAATGATAATGATGGCCTATAAAGAGAGTGGGAAATGGGCTGGGTGCCAACCATCTATCTGCGGGTGTGAAATTTTCCGATCCAATTAAAGCTTTGGGGGCATTCAATAAACTTGTGCGACTACACCGCATTTGACGCACTGACCAGAAGTGATGTATTTCAGTGTGTCTAAATAATAGTGAATTAAGTATAAATACATTCGTAGATTAAAGGCTCTTGCGCTGGAATGAGCTTTTCTCCGATGTTGACAAGGATTTATGAATAAAATGAAATTTCATTATTGACAGTCGTGTCTGAATATAGTGTACAATGAAATGGCAGTTTAGCCTATATATATTTAAAATATTAAAAAAAGAAAACAAGAAGTGCAATTTTAGTCATTTTGAGAAGAATGGCTTTTAAAGGGGATGAGAGATGAGACTCACATTGGTTTATTAAACGTTACGCCAAAACACACCAATTACTCATTACGAGAATAGGAGCAACCCTTTTAGACTGTGTGCCAGGCGCATAAACCATTTCCCATTGTTAAACTAGCAGTAGTGGATTTGGATACGCCTTAAGTGCACTTGCATCATGCGCTTTAGACCATGCACTTAGATCGTTAAAATAGGGCCTACAGACTTAGCATCAGGATGGGTTCCAGTGATAAGAGAGAGCTTTACTTCCTGGTTTCTTTAAAACAACCTTATGAAAGCATACCTGGGCTTGTATTGGTAAAGTACTGTATGAGTGGGTGCTTCTGCAGGGGTAGGGAGGGGGGACATTCCACCTCGGGCACAGTTTGGTTGGGTTAGGTATGATATAAGTGCAACCTAAAGAATCTTAACTAGCAGATTCAGGCCAAACATGATTTATTTCCTGGCATCCAGTGTAAGTCAGGGTAATTGTTGGCTTGAACCAAAAGTGTTTTTCAATTATTATCTATATGACCCAATGTCGCAATCCGTCACCTTCATGGCAGTTTAATTAATCTTCAACAGCTGACAGTATGTTAATATGAAGTGCGTCATTCAGAAATCACCACTGATAAGCCTTTCTTATCAAAGCTGTTAGCACTGTTGGTGTCAGTCAGTGTTCACCCTTAAAAATAAAAACTTACAAACATCTTCTTTTGTCTTGCTGTATGATTGCATAAAGAAAATTCATGGACATCTTGTGTGTATGTGTGTGTGTGTGCGTGCGTGCGGGAGTGTGTGTGGTATGTAAATGTCTCCGTAAACCACATATGCCAACGCAAATGTGTGTTTGAGTGGTGTGAACAAAACTATGTGAGATATTTGCTACCGCTTAGGATGTTTTATAGTTTATAAAAACCGAAACCCTATCCATCTGCAACAGTAAACCCCCTCAGTGTTGCAGATGGACAAGATTTCGGTTTTTATAAACTAATTTAACCAAACTGTGCAGTGACACAGTTTAGTACACAATTTAATTTCTGTTACAGTACATCAAAGCTACTTTGTGATTGTGTAAAGCTAAAAAATATGTCAAGATATTTTCTTAAAACAAGACTCCCAAAAGAGACATCAATCAAAGATAAAGCGAGAGGTGTGCTTGTGATGCTCTGACACAAACCTTACAAGACATAACATACGGCTTTAACTACAGGTCTGGTCTAGTGGCACTGAAATCCCTTCTTGAGCTTTCGAGCTGCCATATTGTTAAATAAATCTTTACTAGAGGCTCACTATTCATCCGCGCTATTGTGTGGAAAACACAAGTGTACGTACTTGGCCTCCAATGCCAAAGCAAAGACGCCAGCAGCCTCGGGTGCAGCAGCAGATGTGCCTGAATGACGCAGTGTGCAGTTTCCATACAGATCTGTGGTGGCCTACAGAGACAGGAGACAAAAAACAAACAAATCCTAAATTAAACATCACTACTCTTACTGACATACTAAATTAGATGCAAACCTCTTGTTTCCTTTAGCAAATACCAGGTGACTATAGAGTATTAATCTATATTTTATCAGCACCGATAACGATAACTATCGTTCATCAGCAAAAATTCCGACCAATAGTTTTTTCCAGTTGTGTTTGGGAACTGGGAAAACATTGGGAAAGCTCTGCTACTGCCCTTGCATTACAAAGTAGTATAGCGCCCTGTACTGGCGAAACTAAAACACCATTAAGGTCTCGTGCTGGTTTTGACATGTGATGTCATCCTACACAATGCAGGAGTCAGGTGCGTAGCATTGCACATGGATGTAAAACCACGTAAAAAGGTACAGTACACTACAGTACACATTCTCATATACAGGTATATAATTTGTTATAGATAATACGTATATAATGTAGATGCTGCATTAGTTTTATATGTTTCCCAACAAGGCTGAGAGGATGTTAACTTTAATAGGCAACCTTAAGTGTAGAAAAAACACACAAATATGAAGCAATGTGCACATGTCTTTATTGTTGCTGCCTTTTGCCTTATTTAATACCACGTTAATCACGTTTGTATTGTTTGTGATAGGCTATATAATAAATATTTAAAGCATCCAATTAGAGAACGTCATTTAGCCTTCATGCAGCCGAGATAAAATTACAAACAGTAAAGGTCTGGTTTCAGCTCATTTTATCATCATTGAAATACATAATTTGTTATTTTGATTCAATTAATGTGCTTTTAAGGCATTATGAGAAATCACAGGACTCGACAGTGCGATCATTTTTTGTCATAGGGTTGGGCAACGTCTTTTTCATACAAACTGCGAGCTGCAGAGATACGCAGTTTCATTATTTATTTAGTCAGGCCAGTCTGATCTGTACAGTGTGAGGTTTTATGATCGCTGTACACAGCACAGTATAGGCAACCAGACATAGCAAGCTGTAGTTTTATGATAAAAAAATCTTGTTAATCTATTTTTTATCTACTTTATCTTTTCAGTATGACTTACCTATGAACATGTTATTATATACACAACATAAACCTGAAATATCAGATGATGATAATAGTCAACATTTAAAGGCATACATTTAGATTAAACTTTCATAATGTGGACCAAAGTTGAAGAACATTTCATTTTCAATGGATAAACCTCTGACATACAGTTTATGGTTTATTCAAATCAAGTTTTATTAGGTCAGGTTAGGTGTTAATTCAGATTTGTATCCATGACTGACAGCAGTGGATGAAGTTTAAATGAAGTTAATCAAACGTTATATGTCATCTTCATTTAAGCACTTTAATTGTTCAGCAAGTATAATAACGATATTATTGTTCCCTAAATCCCTGCACTGCTGTTTTAATAGTAAAATATCATCATTAATAATTTTTGCATAGCCTAAAGTTAATACTTATTTAGCTTTCAGCATACATACACGGTCTGTCCACCTGCCTTTCCCTCAAAATACAAGATAAAGATACCTGGGGTCTCATTTATAAAAGGTGCGTAGAATCCTTACTTGAAGTCTACGTACACACAAAAGCCAAAAATGTCATGAGCCAAAAAATATTAAGACTTACAAAACAAATCAATGTCCCCTTTATAAATCACAGATCACCTGCAAGTGTGCATACATGAATCATCCTCAGATCCCACCCTTTAAGGCCATTCTCCCATCAAGTTTGTTTTTATAGATCACAGCCTTTGCGTGGGAACTGGCACGCTTTATAAATGAGGCCCCTGGATCCCAACTGTAAAATGGTTTTGTAAATGAAACGTTCAACAATGATTTTAATCTATTGACCGTTACAATGTGTGTCCTTCATCAATGTCATTTTGAACTAAAAGCACATTAACATGATATCATAACTATGGATACTGGATAATATCATCATGTTATTGATTATTATTTGAAACACAGACACAAATAATGTTTGACATACATCAAGATTAGACAAAAAGACAAAGAAGACCTGAAGTCCCTCTCCCAAAGGATTCTGATTGACGATTGGTTGTTTTGACTGGGAGGTGGGACTACAGCTGCCATTCTGATGGATGCAATCTCCCCCATTCATATCAATGCCAGTGGCGCAGCTTGTTAATATTAAATATCTTTGTTTTCGGCTCAACTCAGGTGAAACGTTTGCAGATTTATTTGGGTTTAATGGTACAGATCAGATGGATCACTCTGACAGCAGTCTTCATCTCAGATGCTGTCTTTCAGACTGAATATACGTTCTCAGAAAATTGAACGCTTCCCTCCATTTCCATTCTCAAGACATTCATCAGTCACAAAATGAATGAAACCATCAACTTCATCTTCCTTTATAACTGTCATACTCTGTATTATTATGCTGTGGAATTAATCCCTCTCAGATCAAACTCAATCATGCATTTACATAGTGAATGTTGTGTTTATGAATTGAAACAAAACTTTAGAAATCACAAAAGTGCAAAAGCACAGTTAAACATGCGCACTCACCACGCCAGCTTCAGGGTTTCGTTTACGTCCGTTGCTGAAGGTGGAGGCGAGCGTGGACGAGCAGCTCTCGTCATAAAGTGCAGTGCGTCCATCATTGATGGCCGAGTTAATAGAGATGGTCCACATGCTGGAGGCGTAACCATCACAGTTACAGTCGTCATAGCTACCGCCATCTCCGGAGGCCCACACATAGATGCTTCCCTTTCCACCTCGGCCCTGTTTGGCACACAAAGCGATGCATGTAAGAATTGCGCTCGTGGTAACCACATCTCTTCAAGCCTTCATGATATCGGCTTTTAAAAGCTTTCGAATATTTGCTCCGTTTATCATACAGATTATGCTCACACTTCGGCATTTACAAATAAGTCATTTCAGAGAAGCTTTCAAAGAAAACACGCTCCTTTCTGAACGTCGATGATTCAGCCAGTGGCATTGTGTTTAAGACTCTCCTTTGAACATATAATTTGATGCTTTTAGGTGCCAGGAGCGATCTTTAGTCTTTGTATTTTATAATGTCGGGGACCTGACGGGGAAATCTGTGCAGTGCAATTGTGGATGCTTGATTATGGTTATTTTTATAGTACATGGTAATTTTCTATCCTTACACATCAAGAAGAGATTATGGTTTTACAGGGACCCAGACCACCAGCCTCTCTGGAGAAAACAAATAAGAAAATAAGGCCTTATGATATCTTGAAATTGCAACCTTACATTCAAAATTTTCTCAACTTTTCATTTTATTTCTCATAGCTTAGGGTTTTTTTATCAGAATAAAGTCCTGAATATATTGTGTATTTAATACAGACAACACTGGGGGTTGGCTAATTATTATGTAAGTGTTTTGTCTTGTGTTCTGTTTTGTTTTGTGTTTAGGGCTTTTATTTTGATATCCTGTTCTGTTCTGTCTTTTATTTTGAAATCTTGTCATAGCACACTTCACTTTGTACTTCTTGTTTGTCCATATAAAACTGGTTTAATCTGATCATCTCACTGCAAAGTATTGCCAGAGTAACTACTGCCTTACCGAGCGTAATTTAGTCAAGTCGTGTTCCTGTTCATAGTCTGTTTTGGATTTCTATTCTTGTTTTGGATGTTCTGGATTTTGACCCATTGCCTGTTTTTTGGATTACTCTTTTGGATTGCCCTTTGTATTTGTTTGCCTGCCCTTTTGGAAATTTATTTAATAAAACCTCCATGCACATTGATTCATCTCTCTCGCTTTGTGTAAGCGGCCCACGTTACATTATAAATGATACTTCTAATTTCTTTATTTAGATCACATCTATATTTATACATATTCAAGTATTGTTGGTTAATATCACTATAACGTTGCATTTCCATTCTTCTGGACACTGTTAAATTAGTTTACAAAATTATATCATCAGATAGTTACTGTGTCGATCAGATAGTTATAGATTTCTAAAGATATAACCATCTTAGCCTTAATGTAGTCAGCTGCTTTGTCTTAGTAACTTTAACTTCTTTCTATCATGGACCCAGTACCACATATGAGATACTGTTTGAAAGCTTATCTCTCTACTTTCTGCAGATATGCATCACTTTGAGATATGTTTTACTGTAAGAAAGTTATTTACACTTAATTTATACTATCACCCCCCCCCTCAGTTTTTTATATGATTTAATATTCACATATTTCATATTTTTCAAGTATGACAAACATGGGCAAGTCTTATATCAAATGAAAGCTCTCATTCTCAGGAATAAGGCTACATCGTTATTTTTGTTTTATTATTATCACTTATTCAACAATCCTCGAATGAATAATAAGGTAAAAAATGGTCTTTTGTAAACATATGGGAAACTTGAGTGTGAACTGCCTCAGATAGCACAGATAGCCACAAATGCTACACCATCTTTTATTTTAGGTCCTACTCTAAACAATGAGTCCATTCACAGCATTTTCTTTGGTTGTGTGCATAATTAATCCCTTGCTATTTATTATATGTGCAAAACAAAAAATTAATATTTATATGAAAAATGTATTTTCACACCCTTGAGTAAAATAAGAATATCTTTTGAATGCGACATGATAAAGAGTTCATTCTTTTTTTGGGTGTTTACTGTCTGCTGCTGGTAACAACCAGAACTGTCTGCAGTCTGCTAAAGCATCCAGAACCAGAGTTATACACTATCAAAGACAGTGTTTACAACATAAAAAAGACAATTTGGTGTTTCATCATATGAAAAACAACATAAATAACAAAATTTGTCACAAAAAGCAGCTTTTTATG
The DNA here is from genome assembly GCF_030506205.2 of Paramisgurnus dabryanus. Lineage (NCBI taxonomy): Eukaryota > Metazoa > Chordata > Actinopteri > Cypriniformes > Cobitidae > Paramisgurnus > Paramisgurnus dabryanus. The sequence continues at coordinate 33,410,207 of NC_133356.1, read as the reverse complement.
TAACTTCAAAGGGTTTTCTGCAAAATGATATAAAGATATTGCATTTATTCCACTGTATGTGGTTATGGGAGCACTTCAAATATTTTTAGGCGGAAATTGTATACAAAAAGGGTATTATTCCTCCCATCAGTTGGAGTAAAATAACTTTTGCATAGATTATGATAGAGAAAAAATTCATTTTTCCTCTGTAAGCTGGCAATAACTGGAATCAAACAAAACTGTCTGCAGGTTTCGTTACCACTCAGGGCCAGAGTTATACACTTTTAAATACAGACTTTAGAAAAAAAACATCAAAAAGCGCCTATTTATTTTTGTGTTTATTAGAGGACTGACAACACATACAACCATGTTGAGGACTTTTAACAGTGTTTTCTGTAAAATGATACCAAACTTTTGTATGTGCACCTCTGCATGTGGGAATGGGAAGCTTTTGAAATTGGGTAGGCCAAATCCAGGCGGAAATCCCCAAAATAGCCTCAGAGTGTAAGAAGTTAATAACAGCTTACAAGGATTAGCTTGAATGCATAAAACATTCTAAAGGGTTAACTGCATTAAAGTTCATCAAATCAACAACAAAAACTCTCATCATCCATCAAATCAAATATAGCATAGTATCAAATCTCATTGTTTCTTGTGTGTCTCATGTTTTATGATTTCTTGATGTGTCACAAAAGATGAAGAACCAGTGAGTTATACATTTTATTAATGTTTTTTCATTATTGATTTGTGCAGTGAATGTGTGATTTCATTTTTTAAAGTCAAGAAGTTTAATATGAACCTTTCTCCTATTGTTTGTTTCACATTGCATTGTACAGACCTAAAGTAACAAGATATTTTTAAATAGACGTTTATGTTCAGCTAAAGATAAAAAATCATATACATATGATAACTCACAATACTGCGTGTTTTATTAAGCATTAAAGTAAATAATAATCTAAAGACACTGTATTAAATCCATCAGTCAGATTTAATTAAAATGTCTCTTGAAAAGTCATAAAAGTCATGCAGGTAAACAATCTATGTAATGTGCCACACAACTTGTATTAAACATTTCTGTGAGTGAGGACAACACCATCCACAACAAACTTTACTGCAGTTACTGTAAGCCTAACAAGACTAAAACATTTTTGTCATATTATTAGTATTGACTCTGTGTCCCACATATACATAAATGAAGGATATGAGAAGTGTTTGTCAATTGACCCTGAGGATGATTATACAGGACTCAATATGTCAGCCTCACCCCTCACAATAATACCTGAGGGACAGAGACGGTCTTCACCCGTCCTCTCTGAATTGAATTAGAAAGGGCTTTTTTTTAAATACACAAAGACTTTGAGCACTCTCATGAATCCGGATCAGCAGATAAACACTTGCCATGATTTATTCTCATTAGTCACGGAGAGGGATATGCAACTAAACGACACATTTAGCATCAAGTGATTGGATTTTGCACGGTTGACATACAGTACTGTATGTTAGAAACTCCAAAGGTATGGGTTGGAAATGTTGAGTTAAAATAGAATAAAAGAAAATGTACATACACTGGAAACACTTGGCCTAGTACATAACAAAAACTTGCCAATGCATCACTAATAAAACACAGTGATTAATGGTAACATACAGCACCTGCTACTTATGATAATGCAAATGCAAAGCAGCTCTGATATATAGAAAACCTATATTTTTTACTTTACATTTCTAGTCTTTTGTAACTGCAGCATTGTTCGTCACCGGTTGGCTGCTGTTAAAGTTGATCTAAATTGGCACAAATACCAGGAGGACTCTGAACCCCAAGTTTTTCATTCGAATGAGCCATCTGTTCTGATTTTTTTCTCATACCACAACAGGTGTTTCATTTGACTAAAATCAAGAGCACTCGTGAAGGAACTGATTTTACAACGCCAAGCCTGTAATGTCTGTAGACAGAACTAAGGAGACTTTCTGGTCTCATTATCTTACCTTATTGACCCCATCTGCCATTGCCTGCAGGGTGAGCTCACGGGGGCCGTCCACTGTTTTGCCATCATCGGTTGGGCCCCAGCTGGCGCTGTAGATGTCAATGACCTGCGGCATGTGGCTGATGGAAGAAGCTTCGATGATGTCTGTCATGAAGGGCTGGTCCAACATACGAATCCCTGCAACAAGATTGACATAAAACTCCACTCGTTCTATCATTTTTCAGCCTTTGCAATTGAAGCTGAGAGATCAAAAACGTTTTTCCCAACCCATTCTTATTAATTGCATATAGACCATTTCAAAAGATGTAAACAACACTTGTCCAGAAGCACTTCCTGTTTCAGTTTTTAACACTAGATAAACGTTGGGATAAAATACAACCAACAGAACATACAGAACTAAATCAAAAAGTCAAAGAAACATCTTAAAGATAATGATATATGTAAAATAAAATAAAAAACAGTCACAAACTGAAACAGGAAGTGTTTCTGGACCAGTGTTGTTTACATCTTTTGAAATAGCGCATACACCAAAGTCCAATTTTGCATGCATATGAAACGCCAGTCCTTCCCGTGCACTTAATACCATGCATCTTTCGGGTTATTTAACAGTATGAATATATGTAAAAAAATCTATTTTTAATTTTTTGTTTTTTTATAAAGCTGTCAGTAAATCTTGCCCCTTAAATCTAATGCATAAATGCCAAAGTTGAATGGCAGCATTCATTAGATCAAGATGCACATGTGTCCCCTCAAGATTTGATGGGTTTACAAGTTTTAAAAACCCAGACAGGCTAGAGATTACGTATATTTATATATACAAATTCATTTCATCCTTTTGTAAATGACTAAAAGTAAACAGAAGACATTTACAGTCTCATTTTTCTTTTGTGGCCTTTTGAAAAGCAAAACAAATCATCAAGTGTTCGGCAGGGCAGAAATGATGGTTTTATTGATGCTGATGTTGTGCTGGATAGGGTGGTTATCAATTCAGCTTTTATTGCTTAGGCTGAGAAACAAGGACAAGTCATTTATCATTGATACTGACAGCACATTACAACAACAAACAATAAGACAGAAATATCTTGCATATTAGACACCTGATAACATCCTACCACAGTAAAAGATACACCTCTTCTATTCTAACATGAGCGGCATGCTAATCATGGTTCCTACGGGGTTTGGAAAGTATGGAATTTGATTAGATGTACTGTAATTTCCAGGTCTGGAAAAGTATGGAAAAATATTTATGTTTCCAGACTATTGTCCCTATTTCATTTTCTAAATATAAAATTAAGATTTTTTAAGTGTATATACACTCTGAAAAATATTGGGCTGCTTTTAACCCAGGGCCGGGTAACTATTGGACAGAACACATTTCTGGGTTAAAATGACCCAAATAAAGGGTTGTTTTTGCCCACCTGCTGGGTTGTTTCAAACTCGTTTTTGGCAGGGAAGCGTTTTCTCTTGATTGATGAGATATCTTGTCAATGGCGGCGAAAGAGTTAAACAGCCTGTCAAAACGGCTCACCGCGGAAGTCATGAACCGGAAAGCTCAAAGATGGCAGCGCCCGCATTTACGTAAAGAAACAAGTGGATACAATCGTTTTTTCGTGCCGTTTTGCCCTCAAACCCAATTAATCCTCAAACCCAACTTGAGAAAGCAAGTTGGGTTTGAGGATAAAAATAAGTCAATGGTGAAGTTCCTAAAGGAATAGTACCCCCAAAATGAAAATTTGTCATATATTCAACCCAATGTCTTTTAAAACCATAAGACTTCATTATATTAACAAAAAATTATATCTTTTAAAAAAATGATGGATTTCATTCCCTTTATTAAAGGACTACTGTAGTTCACCCCAAAATGAAAATGTCTTAATCAATTGCTCACCTCATTGCCATCCAAGATATCCATGTCTTCCTATCTTCAGTGAAAAATACATTTTAGTTGGTTGCCATCTTGGATGGCATTGGGGTGAGTAAATGATTATGACATCTTTATTTTTCTTTAATTGAATTGTACGAGCAACAATAGCTACAATTTTCAAATTTACAAATTTAACATGATAGCCTAAATAGAGGTTTTGACTCCAACACTAAAATGCGTTGTCCCAAATCCACCCATCTCTGTGTTATCATTGAAACAACTCATTTTATGTTACTTTAAACACAACTAGTGTTATATTTTAACACAAAATCAACACAAAATGACACATAATGTATTAATATTACACATAATGTGTTAAAAGCTTAATGCACAAAGATGTGTAAAAAATGTACACATCCTTTCTAAGAGTGTTGTTAGCAGTTGAAGTTTAAAACAATTTATCTGACCAAGATAAATTTGGTCGGAAAAATCTTTAGGGTAGTCTGAAAATTTGAGATTTTTGAAATGAAAATTGTGTAGGAACCCTGGCTAGAATGGTATTATGAAATCATCACTTCAAAAACTGATCAGAAATGTACCTGCCACTTTGGAGTTGTAGGCCACACCCACCCCACAGATGTTGTTGTTGGACACTGCAGACACCTCTCCAGCACATCTAGTTCCATGACTGAAAACAACGCATTCATTAAAACATTTCACGTGGGTTAATATTGTATATATTTATCACAATGTAGTTTTGATTTTCCACCATGATTGCATATAGAGACCAGAGATGTCAAGGTCTAAAGAACACACACATAAACAACACACATGCCTGGGTCTCAATTACACATAAAACAGATACATTAATGATCTCCCCCCACTCAAATAATAACCTACAACACAAGACACCCTGCTAAAATGATCTGAATACAGAAAGTCGACAGGACAAGCCCTTGCACAATGTGTCCCTCCTCCCATCCGCTCATACGGACACTGTTTCTATTTATATATAAACCTCTGATTATACTGTAAGACTGCAGCACACAGATGATATTACTGCAGTACGCTCTCACAGCGGGAAAAGAAGACAGAATGTGTGACAACTTGCCTCTTTGGTAGGCTTGCCAATCTTTACAGAGCTTTGTACGATGGCCACATTCTGTGCACGAATCTCTGCTATAAAAAGCTACTGTATACACCTAAGCCAAGAGACCAGCCATGCTGTTATGGATTTTTGCCTCACTGACTGTATATCGCTTCTGGCTCGAATAAGAGCTAGTCAACAAAGTCAAACTTGTTTTTATAGATGATGTGTATAACGTAAAATACTTGGTTCTCTTATAATATAGACCAGTATGTTTACATGGTTAATAAGGGTGTTAGTCGGACAGTTCATTGCGATGCGATACATTATCGATTATCTCCCGCCCAGCGAATGGTGATATTTACAGAAAATCAACCATTTCTTCAAACAATTACATTTTGATCCGATACAATTAATATATCGATACTTACATATTGTGTGCAGCATTTTATAATAACTCATGGATGCAACCAAAATATAACATGAACGTTTATTAAACTCTTCAAAAAATGCACTCTGTCCCAATTGGGACAAAAAAAACTTTTTTAAATAAAGAAACATAAATAAGAAGGGAAAAAATGTCACATAAAATCAAGCTTATGATGGCAACAGTCAATGTCTTTAGTGTTTTAGCTGGTGTGGGGAAAGATTTTCTGCAAATCTGTTTGTCCAATCCATTTTCCGAATCTAAAATATTTTCAAAAACACAATAGCAGTCACAACGTCTTCTGCCTTTTTCGCAGTGTTTTCCATGCTACAACCACTTTGTTGCTGCATTGCATTCACTTGCTCACAAAAAATAAACAAAAATGCGCGCTTTGGCGGAAATGCGTAGATGGACGTTACGTCAAGAAATGAGGACGCGGAGAGTGTCAAAATAAAGGTACCTCATATTGATATTTTATGTGTGGCATCGATGCATCGTAACGTTAGAATTTTAACCGATGCATCAATCCATATCGATGTATTGTTAAACTTCTAATGGTTACAACTGTGAGTATGCCATATCCTTTTAGAATGTAAACACTGTATCTCTGTGGCACCCCAGAACCCCACAATGAGCCCAAAACAACAGCACTCGATTTATGGGTCGCTTTCATGTCAGTCAGGAATCTCCTGCATTGCCCGGACACTGCATCTGGCTTTTCTCCTCTCTTCCCTTTAATCTTGAGTAGATTTTTATTTTTCCTAGTCTACGTGAATCGCTCAGAAAGAAGATCAGGGTGGAGGCAACCATGAATACACATTGAATCAATACAGCATCATACGTCACCCCTAACGGTAATAAGGATTGAAACACTATATACACCACTAGCTGTAGCCTGGTCGGTAAAGCATAGTGCTTACACATACACACACACACACACACACACACACAAAGGTTGTGAGTTCAATTCCCAATGCTTGCACATAATGATAAAATATACACTCTTAATGCGCTGGATAAAAGCACCTGCCAAATGCATTAATGAAATGATGGGCATTATTTGACTCTTAATCTTCACCTCTGGTTGTTTTTCGGTCAGACCCCTGCTGTTCTGTGTATAAGAGCGTATAAGAGAGGGCTCAGCGTGCTGTGTGTTAATGCAGCTGGGCTAAGAGCCCAGTGAGAGATGACTTAATGGGGCTGCGTGTAAGGAAAATCAATACTGAGTGGCAAGCAGTCCTTCATCTAACCACTGCTAGCAAACACGCTTTCAGCTCCATAAACTGACTGCTTGCTAAAAATAAAATCTTATATCACGCTCCTTTTCTATTATGTTAATGATGTGTATCATAATGTCTGCTCATTATAGAAAGCATTTAAATGTACTATGACAATGGCCATTTTTATTGGATGAAATTTCACAAACTGTTGCAAACATATGTTATGTTATTATTATATAAAAAACACATACTGAATGACCATAAACGCACAAGCATTGTGTTAAACGCTTGGGTCAAAAGTGAAACCGTTTCTACAGTATGTGCAAGATTGAAACATTGATCTGTGCCTGTAAATGTAAATTACATTTTGCTTTGTGTCACAGTTTATATTCCATCTTATTAAAACAACTGAGACACATTACCCTCTGTATTTGAGCATTACTTCAAGTTTACACTATTATGTTATTTGTAAAATATAAATGGTTTAGCAAAATCTTTAAGCACTCAAATCTGTAGCAAAGCACACACTATCATATATGCCTTATTCAGTCCGCCGTCATGTTAATTTCCAAACCGACACTGTGAGGGATGGACGTCCACTTTGAACCTATTGTTTTCTATCAGGATGCTGGTCATTCGGCCATTAAAACACAGAAAATACATTTTACAAATGTATACAGCACAAAGAACCTCAGAAAACGTGGATTGTTAAACTGAGAAGGGACATATGAGCTAATGTGAGATGAGAATAGTGCATTGTGTACATAATATTTGTTTTGGATATTAGCTTGTTGGCTAATAGCTAATTAGTTTTCTTTAAAACACCAATATAGGGCAACAATACAATATATTATGACAACAACTAAGTATACATCTTCAGTTTGTATAGAGATCATAGTATATCCCATCCATGCTGAAAAAACCAGCATACCAGCATATGTTGTGTTTTGGTGCTGGTTTGCTAGTGAACATAGGGTGGCCATTCGTGCCGGTTCCGCCGGACACATCCCGAACATGTTTTCCGGTGTGTTCTCCGGAAGTCGCGTTGGTCGACCGCATACGTCTTCAAGGTTTAATATTTTGGGTTCAATTTCAGAAAAGCAACCATTACATTTCAAGGTAAGAATGAAACTACAATGATTCCCTGCTGAAAAAACCAGCATCAAACCAGCATGGACCAGCATGGGAATTATGCTGGTCTATGCTGGTTTAGCTGGTGGTCACCAGCATACCAGCACCAAAACACAACATATGCTGGTATGACCAGCATGGGATGCTGGTGCTAATGCTGGTTTAGCTGATGCTAATGCTGGTGCTGATGCTGGTTTAGCTGGTGTTCACTAACAAACCAGCACCAAAACACAACATATGCTGGTCTTGCTGGTATGCTGTTTTTTTCAGCAGGGTTGTATGTCTTAAAATAAATAAATCTTAATTTTCTAATGTATTTTAACTGAAATGTGAGAACCGCGATGACGTATGCGGTCGAGCAACGCGACTTCCGGAGAACGCACCAGAAAGCATGTTCGGGACGTGTCCGGCGGAACTGGCACGAATGGCCAAGTGAACACCAGCTAAACCAGCACCAAACCAGCATTATCACCAGCTAAACCAGCACCAAACCAGCATTAGCACCAGCTAAACCAGCACCAAACCAGCATTAGCACCAGCTAAACCAGCACCAAACCAGCATTAGCACCAGCTAAACCAGCACCAAACCAGCATTAGCACCAGCTAAACCAGCACCAAACCAGCATTAGCACAAGCTAAACCAGCACCAAACCAGCATTAGCACCAGCTAAACCAGCACCAAACCAGCATTAGCACCAGCTAAACCAGCACCAAACCAGCATTAGCACCAGCTAAACCAGCACCAAACCAGCATTAGCACCAGCTAAACCAGCACCAAACCAGCATTAGCACAAGCTAAACCAGCACCAAACCAGCATTAGCACCAGCTAAACCAGCACAAAACTAGCATTAGCACCAGCATCCCATGCTGGTCATACCAGCAAGACCAGCATATGTTGTGTTTTGGTGCTGGTATGCTGGTGACCACCAGCTAAACCAGCATAGACCAGCATAATTCCCATGCTGGTCCATGCTGGTTATTTTCAGCAGGGATGTATTTTCTCCACTATGTTTTTTCAAGATGTAAACATTGACTTAATAATTGACTTGATAACAAGCTATTTACATGTGCAAATGTTGTTCGAGGTAAAACCCCATAGCCCAACGTTGTGTACAAATGTTTTTTAGTTAGAAATGAAAAAGGTTTTTAAAGTATTTGTAATGTCTTGCACTTTTTTGTAATCTGTACAAATTGGAGATATGTTCTTAGTTACAGGACTATATTGGTGTTTTAATCATACTTACAATATTAGAAATTAATGATTAGCCAACAGCCTAATAACAAAACCGATATTATGTACACATTGTGCTGCTCTTATCTCAAAATTAGGTCACATGTCCCTTCTCATTTTAACAATCCATGATTTCTGAAATGTGTAAAACGATGTATTTTCTGTGTTTTGATGGCTAAATGACCAGCTTCCCAGTACAAAACAATAGTTTTAAAGTGGACGTCCATCCCTCACAGGCTTGTTTTGGAATCAACATTGTGGCAGGTTGAATAAGACGTATTGCACAATCCTAACACATAGCATCTCAAAGAAACACAATCCTCCTTACCTGTTAAACCAGTCATCTGTGTACCGGGGATAAGGGTACGGGTCATTGCTACTAAAGTCAAAGCTGGCTTCAGCATTCTGAAACAAAACAAACAAAAAAATGTCATCATGCCTAACAAACACGACAAGAGCCAATTATGTCAAAATAAACAATAAGCTGCATTTCAGTAATTATTCATGAATTATTTAGAGCTCATCTCTAGATTTCTCATTGTGTGAATCCCTCTGTGTGTTTTATTAATGAAATATCTATGAGCTCTAAGCACCAAAATAACACCTAAATTCTGTCAAAACTTTATTGTGGTCGATCACGGTTCAAATAGTTTTATATCGCAGTAACTACATCATAACTTTTTACAGTTTTGTCTTAATTTTCTCTGTGAATCTGGAACCCAAAGATAACATAATTGAAAAATAAAATAAACAGTATAGCATCAACAAAGAGTGGCACATCTGTCATGTTCACATTAATTCAGCCAGAGCAATAAACACATTTTTCTCTTCAGGATAAAACCAGCAAAGACAGGCGTAACCCTCTAGACACCTGCAGAAAATGCCTTAGATTCCTGTTCTCGCCTTGCCTATCAACTGTTGGTCACTTTTTCACTCTGGTCTACCAGCTTTTCACGCCGCTATCCTGTCCACCATACACTCTTTCATAATATGGTACATTCATTACCCAGAGAGACCAGAACGTGGCCTTCATTAGACTGAAGCTGAAAAGATGGCTCACTGGAGAAGTCGAAGGCTTTGGTTGATGAGAATGAGTCAGTTAAGAGACAAAGAGAAGCCTCTTATTCCTGGCCATGACATGTTTGGATCTGGTAACTGGGAGGATGGAATGACATGGGGGAGGTTTGTATACTTGTCTAAAGACCAATTGTACAAACCGGACCCGTTCAAATCATTGCATAATTGCAGTCACACTGCCATTAATAGAGCCATCTATTCATAATATAGTAATGGGAGAGTGAAATAGCAATGTGAATTATCCGTGCAGTTTTTGTGATATAAAGCACAAGATATGTCATGACTATTAGGAAAATATTTCATACTTTTTAGTGCAGTGGTTCTCAATTTGGACAGCAAAGTTAATAGGGTTATAAGGTACAGGAAAGAGCTTAGCATATCTTTTGTTGGTGATTTGAAAGCCAATATAAAGTGTTGAATATTGTCAAAACAAAACAAAGGAATCGCATGGTAACGAGGATAAATATGATTTGTGCTAGCAACAAATGCTTTGTGTGGTGAATTAATAACAATGCATAATTTAATTGTTAGATGTTATGCCAAACTCTTGTATGATAAACTATTTTGTTTTGCACTGTGTTAGGTTAATGATTTATGTTAACTGTAAAATCTTAACCAATAAATCTGCAGGCATTAGCTTTGGTTGAACTGTTCCTTAAAAAAAAATATCACATTATCACTTTGCAACAACTTATGCTGAGTTCAGATTGCACGATTTTAGCCCTGATTTTGACTCGCCGACAGGTTTTGAGAAATCGCAGACAAATCGATGCTCATGCACATGAGTGACAATCACACACTGTGAATTATCAAAAACTCGATCTGAGAGAATTGCTGACGAGTCGCCGACACCCGTGAGATATTTGGCATGCTAAATATGTGGACCGGTCGGCGATTCAAAATCATGCAGTATGAAATGTGTTCTGACTGAAAATAACATCGGCGATGACTTTCAACCAATAAGAGAGCAACATACAGGGCAGCTGGAAGTTCAGGGAGGAGTTATGAAGTTGCAGCCCATAATATCAGCAAGCACGGATTTGGTTAAGAAAGGGGCATCTTTTCTTTTATCTTTGCTACAAATGAGCGCACATGCAGTTTGTATTGCAAGCGTCTTGCGGGCTACCATTTTTAATAATAATAATCAGCAGTGTCACGTGAGAACTCCGGTCTCGTACGCGCGACCTCGCGTTGTTTCCTTGTCACTTAGCTGTGAGACGTAGTGTGCGAACCAAGACAAAGTTGTTGGCGATTTTTCCTACTGTAAAGTCATCCCGTGTGAAAACCCCTGTCGCCGGTCCGTTGTGCAGTGTGAAAACAGCATTGACTGAACGCTACCCCAGATAGCCACACAGTATGAAAAGATCTGTGACCCGACTACTTTGAAAATCGTGCAGTCTGAACTCGGCATTAAATGCATGATATGGTGCTAGACATTTTGCCAACTTCAACCACACCCCTCTCTCTCAAAAATAACAAACAAACTGTTTAAGATGGATACTCCAGCTGTGCACTTAATTTGCCTCAATCAAGAGGAATCATGGCTTGAAAACCATACGAGCAATTTTTTTGGTGCTGGTATGCCTAAAGCACTATATGGGTCACTGCCTCTGTGTGTACTACCGGTTCTCAATGAGAGAACTGCCTGGAGACAGTTCTTGAAGAAGGTTTGTTAAGTATGGAAAGTGGGACATTTTCCCCCTCACAGTCTGTGAGATAGAGGAGGACCATATGATGATATCAATGCCCACCAAGGAACCTCCAGTCGGAGAGACAGAGCCACCCACAATTTCCATCCCAGACCCTGAGCTGACCATTTTAATCCTGAGGCTGGAGACAGGCATTGGGTCCCTCCATGGCTCCTTTGTCCCCACTGGTGCTCGCTCACCCAGCTCACTGACTCCTTCATCTCCCCTGGTTCTGCCTAGCACCTTTGTTGGTGCCTGCCAGCTCCCTGGCTATGCCCAGGCTGCTGATATCCACTAGCTCTTCAGCTCCGCCTCAGGTTCTATCACCACCTGTTCACATCTGATTCCACGCCAATCATGCCACCTCCCCACGAGCTGTACCGATAGACGACAACGATTGTGTTTATGATCATAGTTGGCTTGTTTGTCTATAAATGTTTTAAATTATTATTCTCATCATAGTTTCACATTAACATTCTTTCATAACCAACATCAACAACAATGCAACACACAATGCCACACTGTTTCTACAGCAGATGTCTGGGCTTCCTGCTGCACCTCAGCCCTGCACCCCTTTCAGTTCCACCGGACTCCTTCTTCCATACAGCTCTGACTTGGTCCTCACTCTCTTTGACTCCACCCTGTTTGCTGAGCCCTGGTCCGCCAAACCTACGTGGCCATGACATGGTGCTTGGGAACCTTGACGAATGCTGCAGTGGGGTTGACCAACTTAAAGCTCTGCTTGGACTCTCAGCCGCCCCTGTGCTAGCTGCTAGGTGTTATATTGTCTTAGAGGTATCCTCTAAACTTTCAGCCACCTTGACCATAGTGGCATCTTCCCTTTTGTCTGCCTCCTCTATCACTTTATCAGCATGGTAACTGAATATAACTGAGGACAGCACTTGTACGTTGAAAAATAAACATGCAGCTGAACGTTTGGCTGTAGACCGCACAAGCAATGAATTAAATCCAGTCCCTTGTCAAAAGATTTTATTCACTCCCCAACCCACATTAGTCGTTATTAGGGAAATTATCCTAAATCTGTTTTTAACCAGCTATAACTTTAACAACGATAGTTACGTTAAGAAACCAGGAAGCCGAGCTACAAGTCTCTCCAACAGAAACTGTAGCAGAGGAGGACATGGTCAATTAGTTTCAGCTGGGCTCAGTTGGAGATGTCAGACGAGTGCATCACCCGCATCCACCACTGCAGACAAACTGAGGTTATTTTTGGGTTGAAACTCATCTGTGTTCCACATTAAGGGCTTTCGCTGTTACCAAGCACAGCGGGTCCAAAACAACAACATCTATGTTCTTTGGCTAAAACCTAGTTTGATACTCTGATTTCAATTGGCCTTAATGATTCCAGTTCATTAATAATCCTTAGAATGTTTAAAGAATGATGATATATTTTTACTGATGATTCATATGATGGCTTACAAGCCCCAGTTTTTGGTTCCAAACCCTTTCAGAGAAGAAATTGTTCCCCCACTGAGAGACAGATTGGGAGGGTTTTCAAACAGGGCACTGAGATGTGTGTCAGCAATCTTTTAATTGCCAAGGTGCAGTAAAATCTCAGCGGAAAAGGAAACCCCAACCATTTAGTTGCAGAGGAAACACATTTGTGTCATCAATTTGAAAACATAGGCTGTTTTTGCAAACATTCAGAATAGGAAATATTCCGACCAGGGCATGAAATTAACACCCGACCACGCGCCAAATGCGGGTGGATTTTGCAATTGGCGGGTAACACTGTCAATCTACCAGCCACATTGGCGGGTAGCCAATGCGAATCAGTGATATGCGGGTCATTGTATAAACAACCCACTCCCGACCGACATTTCGCGTCCGCAATTGTTCAAAATAGTTTTTAAACTCGACCGACTGACCGCGGCCTGAATATCATTAAAATATTTTTGAATGACTCGTAACAGGCGGCACCCGCTCATTTCTTATCAACCTGCGCATATTACTGATGCAAATTGAGTGATTCATTGAGAGGATGTGACTGCTGTTTCGCAACGCTCATGCGATTGGAAAGAAGATGAGGCACTTCTCTGACTACGTTTGGATGTGCGAGTAAGTATTAAACTGTTGGTGAGATGGGATGAGAATGCAATGCTGACATAGGCTACAGTATAATCACAGTTGCACAGATGTGTACAGTAGTGCTGCTGTGATGGATCAGAACTCTTGATGTGTAAACTTTAGAGAGAGTTGCGCTACTACGCCTTATACTGTAGTACATTAACATACATTTTGCGAATAGAGTAATGAAAAACAACGTACAGTATGTGCGGCGTTTATGTGCGCAGTTTGTGCCCCCTCCGTCTCTGTATGCGTGCGCGGGTTTAAGGGGACTCAATAGGGCACATCGGAGAGACGCGTTCCTTAAAGCAAGCGTACATAAAATCTTTTTGCTCTTGACAGGGCACATATAAACAAAATGATCTCAACAGTATTCTTTTTCTAATAAAACATTTCTTTATGTCTTAAGTGTATGTATTAGAGAGTCAAAAACCAGTCTGTGCTGGTCTTAAAGAGACAGTAACCTCTATTAACCTACTTAAGTCTGTGTCATTAATGTTAATCAAACAACATAAGACAAAGAGAAATTCACTTTTGTAGCTCTAAAATTTTTTTTACATTTAATTCATACAATAAAGACAGTGTTATCATTCACTATTCAGGCAAAAAAATAAACTGGCTGGTAAAAAGTCTCTGTGGCAGGTGGATTTCTAAATCCACCTGCCACAGTGGCTGGTGGTCAAAAAAGTTAACTTCAGGCCCTGATTCCGACACATTGGATTCGGTCCACTTTCTGTATGCTCTGGTTCATAAGATTAAAAAATTCAACACGTTCTCTTTGCACAGGGGAGCTTGCTGGTGACTGAGACAGACTAGAAACCCACATTAATCTTAAACATAGACTTGACCATTCTGCCACTGGCTGGGTTCTATGTGTGGGAGCTAATTCAAGACCTGTGAACATCTTCTATGTGCATATCAAGATCCAGCTATTTTTGTTGGAAATGCACATAAAATGATTTATATATATTTATATATATTATTATTATAGATCCCCTATCCACTAGACTGTGCTTTTACTCAACTGATAAAACACTAAAGCGTTCACTGATCCAAAACAGTAAAGGTAACACTTTATTTCAATAGTCCACTTTAGACATTTTACTAATTATAAGTAACTTTGCAACTACTTATCAACTACCAATCTTTAGAGAATTAGTAGCCTGTCTGCTTAATATCTACTAACACTTTATTGTGATGATATCTCAACAGACATTCACCTGACTAAGTATCTTTGCAGGTGCATGTCAACTTATTCCACTAACCCAAACCTCTTCCCTAACCCCAACCCGTACAGTCTACTAATACACTAATGTCAGTTAGTTGACGTATAGTTGCAAATTATTGAAAGTTAGTGGACATATAGTTGCAAAGTTATTTATGGTTAGTAGAATGTCTAAAGTGGACTATCGAAATAAAGTGTAACCTTGTTTGCAATCAAATGGTCTGTTCTTTTATTTGATATACTGTATGTTTATATATTTAAAGAAGAACATTTTCTAAAAAAGGCATTACATTTTGGTGAAAATCTTAAAAATTCTGGCGCTGGCTGGCAACTTTTAAACAAACGCTGACTGTGAAAGAGTTAGATATTTAAGAAGTTGAAAATTGCTTTATCTTACCCATATTTAATCAAACGTAAAAATATGTTTAATAATAACATGCGAGTGGGGTCATTTAAAGCAGCACTGACATTTTAAAACCCCTGTGAAATGAATTTACAGATAAAATGAATAATTCCAGTGAGATGCCTTTCTAAAATTGCTGATATTACCTTTCTTCACATTTACTTAATGACTCATTTCTACCATCACATTCAGTATAGGAAACAGTGCTGTAACACTGTTTAACATGAGCACTGTGTTCATCATTTCATTCATTCATTCATCTAGATTCTAGACCCTTTTATCATAACAAAATCCAACATGAAAGTGTAAAATGACAACAAACAAAACAAAAGGAAAAACTTACGTAATTCAAGGCGAGGTCTGGGTGTAGATAATCAATACCTGTAAGGTGATTCAGAATTAGTTACCCATATTTGAACATCCACTCACCTAAAGGATTATTAGGAACACCATACTAATACTGTGTTTGACCCCCTTTCGCCTTCAGAACTGCCTTAATTCTGCGTAGCATTGATTCAACAAGGTGCTGAAAGCATTCTTTACAAATGTTGGCCCATATTGATAGGATAGCATCTTGCAGTTGATGGAGATTTGTGGGATGCAAATCCAGGGCACGAAGCTCCCGTTCCACCACATCCCAAAGATGCTCTATTGGGTTGAGATCTGGTGACTGTGGGGGCCATTTTAGTGAACTCACTTCAAGAAACCAATTTGAAATGATTTGAGCTTTGTGACATGGTGCATTTTCCTGCTGGAAGTAGCCATCAGAGGATGGGTACATGGTGGTCATAAAGGGATGGACATGGTCAGAAACAATGCTCAGGTAGGCCGTAGCATTTAAACGATGCCCAATTGGCACTAAGGGGCCTAAAGTGTGCCAACAAAACATCCCCCATACCATTACACAACCACCACCACCCTGCACATTGGTAACAAGGCATGATGGATCCATGTTCTCATTCTGTTCATGCCAAATTCTCTACCATCTGAATGTCTCAACAGAAATCGAGACTCATCAGACCAGGCAACTTTTTTCCAGTCTTCAACTGTCCAATTTTGGTGAGCTCATACAAACAGTAGCCTCTTTTTCCTATTTGTAGTGGAGATGAGTGGTACCCTGCGGGGTCTTCTGCTGTTGTAGCCCATCCGCCTCAAGGTTGTGTGTGTTGTGGCTTCACAAATGCTTTGCTGCATACCTTGGTTGTAACGAGTGGTTATTCAGTCAAAGTTGCTCTTTTATCAGCTTGAATCAGTCGGCCCATTCTCCTCTGACCTCTAGCATCAACAAGGCATTTTCACCCACAGGACTGCAGCATCCTGGATGTTTTTGACTTTTCACACCATTCTTTGTAAACCCTAGAAATGGTTGTGCGTGAAAATCCCAGTAACTGAGCAGATGGTGAAATACTCAGACCGACCCATCCGGAACCAACAACCATGCCATGCTCAAAATTGCTTAAATCACCTTTCTTTCCCATTCTGACATTCAGTTTGGAGTTCAGGAGATTGTCTTGACCAGAACCACACCCCTAAATGCATTGAATCAACTGCCATGTGATTGGTTGATTAGATAATTGCATTAATGAGAAATTGAACAGGTGTTCCTAATAACCCTTTAGGTGAGTGTATATTCACATTATCAAGATTACAGGGTAATTTCTATGCCAGTAAGATATTTTACCCATCAGCTGCCATTGGTCAGACAAACAGCTAGACCCACCCCTAACTCATTCTCAAACATAATGATTCAATGATCTAATACTACAATTTTAACACTTTTGAAAATCAACCTAGGAATAACTTTATAAAGTGTTTTAATGTCCAACATAAAATGAAAAATAATCGATCACCACAGTATAAGTGATCACGCACCATCGTCCATGATGGCAATGGTGACCCCTTGGCCGGTATAGCCCATGCTCCAGGCCTCTGCCACATTAAGGTCCAGCCCTGGGGTTCCATCCGCCTGGCCTGTGTTTATCTAATTCAGCAAAACAAACACATCACATGAGCCGACCAACTGACGCTCACCAGGACTTCATCAGATATTACAATGGAGGTAGCGAGGTAGAGAAAATAAATGTCACACATACAGTATTACACCTCACTGAAACCCTGCTGTGAGGTGTTTAAAACTGACAAACTAAATTAATGAACAATATTCTTTTGTAAAGCAGACCAGTACGCTGTCATGAGAAGCATGAGAAAAATAAAAAAACTGGATTTTTTTATTAATTAATAAATGCTTGACGATATCAAAACATTTGAATGAAGGGCCATCAGCAATCCAGATGAATTTAGTAGACACAATCAGAATGATAAAGGTCAACCAAAATGAAGACATGATGAACAGTAATTACAGTACTCACAAGATACCACTGTTTGGTGAAAAGTGGGTCGCTCATATTAACATCCATGTTGCTGATGTCTCTGTAGCCTCTCTTTTGACGGCCAAAATTCTCCTGGGGAAACACATTTTTCACCTGAAAAACAAAGCAAATGCAACTTTCATTGGATTTCCACAAATCAACCTTTCAGTCTTCTTCGCTTAATAAAGGGGCCCTACACTCTCAGAAATAAAGGTACAGAAGCTGTCACTGGGACTGTCCCCCTTGTACTATTTAGGTACAGATATGTACCAGTGAGGTACTGGTAAGTATCTGTGAATTACCAATGTGTACCTTTTTAAAAAGGTACCGTCCCAGTGACAGATTTTGTACATTTACATTTAGGCATTTAGTAGACGCTTTTATCCAAAACGACTTACAGATTTGGAAACAATAAAGCAACCTTTATTTTTTTAAAGTGCAATTTGCCTTTTTACAAACATTTGATTTATTGGGTCTACTACTGTAAAATACATTTCTGTGACTTATGGGCAGTTTCCCGAACAGGGTTTAGATTAATCCAGTACTAGGCCTTAGTTATATTAGGACATGTAATATCTGTCTTTGGAGTAAACTTTAAGCTTTGTAACTTTAATTTTTAATATGAATGAACAGCATGTTATTTATTTTAATAATCATTAAGGTTTAAAATATAACCAAAAAATGTGTATTTACCTTATAATTAACGTATATTTTTATATATTTAAGAAATACGTTTTTTTAAGATTTGTATACCTTGGTGGGAAACAGGGACGTGCACAGGAATTTTTAGGGGCAGTTGCTCTGACCTAAATAAAGGGCACCCCCCCAAACATTTTTTTTAACTCACGGCCTATATGAAGGACTGAGGATAACAGGGTCTTTATTAAAATCAGCAAACATGTTTGCCTAATGCCTAGCAAAAAATTGTAGCCTAGGCTGCTTGTCTGCTAGCTAGCTGCTATCTGTCTGATTATTTAGGCTTAAACGTGACAAACTCTGCCTAGATTCATAAAGATTTTAACAGAGGTGGAAAGAGTAGCCAAAAACTTTACTCAAGTTAAAGTACAAGTAACTAAATAAATAATACTGAAGTAGTGAGTTACTAGTTACTCATGAAAAAATAAATCTAGATATACACGCACAAACACACACACACACACACACACACACACAATACAGTGCCCTCCATAAGTATCAGAACTGTAAAGACAAGATTTTTTGTTTGCTGTGGAGACCAGAAATTGGTAAGATAAATATCAGTATGTCAGAAGTTTAGAATTGTATTAACCTTTGTTAATGTTTCAACACATACATGCTTTAACAACAAAGAACAATAGCATTTAATGCTGATTTATGTGTGTTGTACACAAATGCACATAAGTGAATCAAACTGATCCTACACATTTTATGATTTTCATGTGTAAACAATCAGGACACAGCTCAGTGACCATTAAAAAAAATAATGTGACAGATTCTGTACTCATCTTTTAATGTTTAGACATTTCTTGCAACATGATCTCACAAAGTTCCGTGGGATAGTCACGGAATTTTTTGCTCATTTTTCCGTGGCATTCTCACGGATCTCCGCATATTTCCGTGGCCCTGCCACGGACTTTCTTTTCCGTGGCATTCTCACGGATTGGTTACTCAACTGCTTTTTCCTATTTTCAAACCATTGTCGCTTCGGTTTAGGGTTAGATTTGGTGTTTGCGTTAGTTTGTCACTTTAAGTATTGGTTTATACTATTTTTTCTGATGTATTCTTTTATATTTTCTAAACTTTAATCAATTGTTGCCTGGTGTTGGGGTTAGAGTTGGGTTTGGGTAGGGATGTCATTTTATGTAAATCTAACCCTAAACCGAAGCGACAATGGTAAGAAAATAGGACAAAACAGTTGAGTTACCAATCCGTGAGAATGCCACGGAAAAGAAAGTCCGTGGCAGGGCCACGGAAATATGAGGAGATCCGTGAGAATGCCACGGAAAAATTAGCAAAAAATTCCGTGACTATGCCACGGAAATTCGTGAGATCAGGTTGTTTCTTGACTTCAAACAGAAGAATACTTATGAAGGGCACTTCTATGTGTAAAACTGCAACATACACAAACAGTACAGAAAAAAGAATACAAACACAGAATAGACAAGCATTTCAAATTAACAAATTAACTCTAGTCTCAATGTTGATGTAGCTTATAGCTGAAATATCAGACAAGTAAACTGACAACAGTTTTGCATATGTATAAAGTTAGAAATCTCCTAAGATGGTCTGAGGACATTGACAGTTTACACTTACATAAAAATGATTTTAGACAAAACTCATGTTTTCTTAAGTTGTCATGTCACGTGTGTTTTGGGAGAATCACTTATATCATACAGTACAGACAATCATCAGACGTCAATCATCGATGGATTTTCTTCAATCTGTGCTACAATGCTTCTGGAGGTTGCACGCGTTTAACTGTGTCTGACGACGAACAGGTCGCGTGTATGTAATGGCGGGTACATGTGTGAAGTTTTGCTTTTAGTTAAAAGATTGGTAAATTCATTTCCACGTCACCTAACACTGGTTATATTCTGCGTGTTTCTACATAGGCTACGAGTAAAACAGCTTCGGACGATTCCGTTTTTGCAGCGATCTGAACAATTCATTCAAACTGATTCTCGAACCAATTTAAAACGTTTGGCCCATTCGCTTTGTAAAGAATCGACTCAAAAGACTCATTTATTTTCAACACTTTGTAAGGAAACGACTCAAACGAGTCATTAATTCGCGAATGCGCCAGAAACACAAGATAGCAATTTAAAAATAAAATACAAATTTCGTAATTAATTAAAATACAGTAACGAAGGAACGCTGCATAGTGTAAACAAAGTAAACGTACAATTAATTTTTTTCCACATCGGAAGGGCAACTTGAGTTGAGAAGGGCATATGGGCAGTTGCCCGGGCAACCTGAGCAACCCCCCTGTGCACGTCCCTGGTGGGAAATAATACATAAAACATTATAATGTCATTACACTGCCACCAAATAGTTATATTAGTGATGCACCTAAATGAAAATTCTGGGACGATAGCAAAAATGCATTGGATGCACTAAAAACCACTTAAAAAAGTCAAATAAAGTTGGTTTCCCCAGAGTACATATGTGACTAACTCAAAATACCATATAGATAATTTATTATAACATGTTAAAATTGCCACTTTGTAGGTGTCCTTCCAAATGGTTGAATAATCCAGATTAAGGGGTGCTATTATCCCCTTCTGGGTATGACCCAAATTTCAATGATCTATTACATGCTTGCAGAGAATGGTTTACCAAAACTAAGTTACTGGGTTGATAGAAGCACTGAGGACCCAATTATAGCACTTAAACATTGGATGAAAATAAAACAATACTAAATATTGCAACACTTTTTAAAACAAATTTAAATTTAGCTTTTTAATCTAAATAATGTAAAGTAACGAAAACTATAACACGCAAAACAGTATAAAGTAATGCAGAAAGGCAGCTGGCGGTAACACAATGCCAGCATCTAATTTCAGCCATCACAACACACTGGTGGCCAGCAATACTAGTCTTTCATCATGGACAAACAGCACAGCAGAGCACAATTTTACTGGTGTGAATAGTTTTATAGTGTTAAGTTACTCATGCTTGGATCATTGGCCCTTAAATCACCAAACTAATGAAGCTTTACAGCGTGACCTTTCACCTGAACATTAGTGGAAGCCCCCTGAAGCCCACCGCTACTAAAACATGATGTCAGGCATCCCTAACAGACAAAGGAAACTCAAATTAACCTCTCACATTTGCATGCGCTCTTGTTCTCAGCATAATGATGAAACAGATCAAAGTCGGTACACTGATTTTAAAAACACTTTGATGACGGCCCAAACCAGAACTCTAGACAACATTGATGCTTATTTATAAATGCTTTGATTTTGGTTGTAATACTACATGTAAAGTCAAACACATTATGAAACAATGATTTTAATGCTCAGAAGACACATACTTGATAATTATTTTCAAATGTGAATTGAGAGTTGCATAAAACATCTTCTATCCAAATACATAAAAACAGATGTTCTGCAAATGATAACATCTGGGTTTATCTCACATTTTTTAAGACCTCTGGGTGGGTTAATATCACTATAAAGTGCCTGCAAAATCCAGAGATTTTTCATTTAACTTCATATGTTTTGTAATAAGGATCCCTAGGCTGTTATGCATATTGGTCAAGCTCCAGCACTTTTTATTTTCTGCTAAGTTTTATATTAATAAATATTTCACAATGACAGATTGGACATTTTAAGCTTGACAACATGCAACTACAAACACAACATGATGAAAATAAGGAAAAATTAAGTATACATGTATATCCTTACTGTGTTTGCATTATATGATTAACTGAAGAAGAGGTCGACGGGATGTCTCTAACTACTTTAGTTGGTTTCTTAAAAAAGGGGGGTTTAACCCAAAATAGTCCCTTTCACACATACAGTCTTTACTGGTAATTTACTGGCAAATTGCAGTTAACAGGTCATGTGTGAACAGAACCTTTCTGGTAAATCAGTGCTGACGATTCGGCAAATAGCTTACTATCTATTTAGGACGCAGTTTCGGTTTGACGTCACCTAATGCAATGTTGTTCGGTCACAAGCAACTTCGTGACCACAGCATTTGCCACAGATGTAAAAACAGCAAAATTTGGACCTTGGATATGAAGAACGTGGATTTTTTTACAAATTCACTTCCGCTTTCTCACGGAGTTTAACGGTATTTTGATATTAATGTGTGAATGATGTCTTACTGGGAAAAGGACGGAACGTCACTGCGTGTGAATTTTTGTATTTACTGGTAGATTAATTTTGGTAAATTCATGATAATTTACTGAAATTACTGTGTGAAAGAGGCTAATTTCAGGATGGACAGCAATTTCAGGGACACGTGCAAAATACTTAATATTATTATGAAAATTAAATATAAACATAATTTGTTTTATCATAAAACCTGTTAAGGACAATAAGAAAATGTAAAAAAAAAATGTTTAATTTTAAGTCATTTATTCACTTTTACACTCACTTAAGTTAGATGAGCAGTGTCTGGGACATGCCAAAATCGCATACATCAAATCAAAGAAAATGGTATAAAATAGGAAAATCTTATTTCAAGAGACTTATCATTGAACTTGTATGTGTGTAAATGTTCGGCCATTTATAATAAAATCTCATTATTTCATTATTTTGGATTATATGCATGATGACTGAGTGATTCTGATGAGGACAGCAAAAGGCACTTTATGGTGAAATTGACTCGGGTAGTCACAAAAATGGGCATTTAAGAGTTTCTTAATATAGACACTGTCAGTGTTTGTAGTAATACATACTGTACCAGCTGGATCAAATGATATGTTCTGACATATGTGCATGTTTCTTTGCAGACACCAGATTCAAGGACATGATCATTGTAAAGTGTAAAAAGAGCAGGTACAAGTATGACCATTAGATTAAATTGGTTTCATACTGTATGGGTTGATTCTGTACTTTACATCATTCGCAGGTTTTAAAGATTTGATGATCTCTTTCTCCATTTTGCCCTTACTCAAGTGTGTTACCATCTGTCAAATTATTGATTGTGAAAATAAAAATTATGTGTTAGAATAAACTCATGGCAAGTTTTCAGTGATACGAAGTGTATTGGGAAACACATTCAGTCACGCTTGTATGTTCTTTCATGCGTCTCAGCTCTTTGTGTAGTGTTTCCTGTGGGACTGCACTGAGAACAGCCTGTTTTATTTGCTCGCATCTGACACATTTGTGACTCACATGATGCTGCTTCTCAAAAGGGCCCCGCGTACGCTTCATATGTGCAGCACCTGAATTTATTTATTAGCTTTCTTTGGATTGAGGGCCCTTATTGATCAAGCTTCTTAAGTACTTAAGTGCTGAGAATTCATAATTTACTCCTACTTTCAAATAAAAAAATATATAAAATATTTTAGATACTTTTTATAAAAAAATATAAAAATTATAAAAAAACAAGTTATTAAATTTCTTAAAGCTAAGAATCGCTCTTACTCTCCAGGTTATTTAAGAAAGCTGAAGATGTCTCTCAAGGGGTTAGGGGGTTCTAGAAGGGGCTTGTGATGTCACTGAGGAGACAGAGACGTGTGCAAATGTTTTGGAAACATTTGATGACAAGCATTAAAGCGCCAGTTCGATTTTCTTTTGGAATTCAAGGTGGCTGATTAAATCATAATATACTGTTGCATGTCAGTTTACAGCACACTGGTTTATTATTTGCGGTTTATAATTTCAATGTTTGTATATCATAATGTGAAAATTCTTGATTGCTAAATGTGTTAAACGTAAACCTTCTCTTAGGAATTCCACCATTCAATGTGAATAAATGGTCAGAATATTCTTAAATAAGGAAATCTATTCAGTGATTGGTCCATGCCTATGTCGTCATCCAAATCCAGTTTGTGGCACCACTCACATAGTTTAACATTACATTTCCAAATCATTAACGATTAACATTGGCTGCTAACGCATATTTTGCATTTTGAAGTAGACGCTATCTGACTAAGCTAGCGCTATTTTATGTGCATTTCCCGTGTACGATACCTCAGAGTTATCCTAGACGTGACTCGATGAAAATATTATGGCTTCCACATGTTTTTTATTGATCAGATCAAGAATAATATTTGTTCCAATCCACAATGACTGTTGTACTCTTATTGCCCAATAGTAACAATATACTGTTTCAAACATGTATCTGAAATACCTCAACCACCTCTTACGAAGTCAACTCTATTTGCTGCTTGCAGGTTGTCTTTGCATATTGACACTGAAGAACAGAATTGTAAAATAAATTGATGTTTTCATGCAGGTTTCTCAACCCCTCCCTCCATCAGTCAATTGGTCGTGTCCAGATTTCAGCCATTGTCAAAAAACAATGTGTGATGTTCTGATAGCACCACTGAGCCACACCGTGTAGGCTTCACTGGGAATCGACTGGTTTGCTTATATTCCAGCTGTCTCTATATTAAGCTGGGACAAGAGAGATAGCGTTTAACCGAAAAACAACACACTCACTTCACCAGAACTGAGGAAGGCATTATGCAACATCTACAAAAGACTGAGGACTGTCCAAATGAAGAGCATAGCAAATATTAGCTATGCCTCAATGTAAACAACCTGAGAGGAGAGCGTGAAGAAAAAGACACAGATCAATACAAGCGCTCTATGCCAACACTTCAGCTGTAAAAGATTTCGGTGACAGAGGAACCTCCTCTTCATCCCTTCCTATTGATTCTGAAAGACCTTACAGGGTTATCCTGAAGGCTCTTTGC
This sequence comes from Paramisgurnus dabryanus, assembly GCF_030506205.2. Lineage (NCBI taxonomy): Eukaryota > Metazoa > Chordata > Actinopteri > Cypriniformes > Cobitidae > Paramisgurnus > Paramisgurnus dabryanus. The sequence goes on along the minus strand of NC_133356.1, from coordinate 33,385,081 downwards.
TTGAATATAAATGAGGCAACACATTTGTTGTGGTGAACCCATCACAGGCAGCTATAGCCGTTTACAATGTTTATAATGAGATCAGATCAAACAAACCTTCACATTTAAAAGCTCTGAATGACACCATAAATCTAACACATGGAAATAGGTATGGGACAAATGTCCAGGCTACAATTTCAGTGGTACTGTGGAAATCCAATTTAGATGAAATGCTGTTTGTGACCCATTAATCCAAATGTATTGTAAAACACAACCAGACACCTGTAATATAATAATGAAACCAGTGCTGGCAAAATGAGTCGGAATGAGCAAAGTAAAAAAAAAAGAAGTACAGATATTTTGACATTCTCTATTAAAAAAAACTTCAAAACTATGTAAGATTTGTTTAAATCGTTAAATCGTTAATAACCCTTTAAACATCAATCAGGACCCGAACTCTATGTGTCTTAATAACTTTTTTAACATCAAGCAAGTCCTGCACTTTATTTTTTAATTCCTGGATATTTTAAAACCAAAATCTCAGATGCGCATGTTGAAGGAGACGCATCTTTGTATAGATTAAGCATTTAGGACTGTACACCTATAAAACGTACAAATAAAATCATTTTAGATGTTTAATGACTACTTAGAGCATTGAGATCGCTAGACGAGGGATTAGTGTATTTATTTTTATGACAATCTCAATTTCGACCAAAATAGACTTTAATACATTCTTTTCCCTGCAGCTCAAAATTAAACGGTGCCCATTCTGACTCATTTTGCCAGCACGGGTCACATACGTATGTTCTGAACAAGTGTAAAAGGACAATTACAAATCAGGACATGAATTTATCCTTTGGAAATTAACTGGATCATGATAACTGACTATTAGCAGTGAAAAAGACCGTAGGAAAAAAGAAAACGATAGAAGGCCATTTTAGTAAGATTTTATTTCTGATCTCTTTGCAATTTTTAATTACATGCATGAAAGATTTGTGCATTATGAGATCAGAACATTATCGTTATTATTAAATGTTATTATTAAAAACTAAATTGAGTCAATTTAGATCTCATTGCTAACACATAAAAGTGTTATAACTTAGATTTGTTTTCATGCATATAACCTGTAGAGCAAGATTTCAGTGCGATAATCCCAACTACTAACTCCTGATACAGACATCTAAACTTTTTAAATGTATGTGAATGTTAAAAGAAGTTTAATCTCTGATCTTCCCTGGGTTAAAATGTTCCCGGTTGAAAGACGTACATTTGAGAGGTTTAACTCAGATTAATAAATTATTTAACTATTCAAGCCTTGTTTAAAGCCACAATTAAAACATCTATGGTTATTAAACATTTCGCTATTAAGAGTGTAAAAACTGAAAATGTAAGCAGAAGGGTTGATGAATATAACATCATCTTAACTGCTAAATGTCACGGTGCCAGACAAAAATAACAGCCAACGATCGAGGAAAGGTTGCATATAAAAAAAGAACTGTCTGACTTCACCAAACTGACACTGTACTGTATGTAATTGAATGTAAACATTGGTTATCGCATCAGATTAGGCATTGCTTCGACTAACCGCGGCTGGGCTAGTTTCTATGAAACACAACACTGTAAGTTAGCAGTCTTACCCGTTGATCTTTGACCAGCTGATGGTGGTGGTGAAGACTGCGCTTCCTCCGAGTTTTCGGGGTATCTTGTGGGTAGAAATGAAATAACCCCTCGCCGAAGGAAACCTGAAATTTAACAGTTTAATTAGACAGCCTGTGTGCATTGTCTAAACAATTACTGTATGTATGTTTTCCCTGGTGTAAGCAATTAAATGTTAATGGCCTGGTTTCACAGATAAGGCTTAGCTAAAGCCAGGAGTCACTAGGCCTTAGTTAAAGGCGGAGTCCATGATGTTTGAAAGCCAGTGTTGATATTTGAAATCGCCTAAACAAACACGCCCCTACCCCAATAGAATCTGGACCTTCTGTTGATAGACCCGCCCCACACATACGCAACCCGGCATTTGATTTGATTTGATTGGCTATAAGTGTGTTTTGGTAGTCGGCCCGTCTCCTTTTCCAAACCGTTTTTCAAACATCGTGGACTCCGCCTTTAAATTAAGATGTTTAAGCATCTGTTATAAACATGCCTTAGTAAAAGACGTTACGAGTGTGTATCTCTTGAAACAAATCAATAGCAATGGCTTATTTTAAGACCTGTCACTTCAAGTTATTTTCACTTGAGACTCAATCATGTGTTTTAGTCTAGGACTAGCCTTAAGCCTTGTCTGTGAAACCAGGATAAAGTGTTTAATCTTTGGAAAGGTCAAAGTTTCAACCTTCTGTAGCTAGATCAGTCATGTAAGCAGCTCAAAGGTCATGGGTTCGATCCCAGGTAACACACACATAGTGATGAAATGTTTAGCTTGTAATGCACTATAAGTCACTTTGGCTTAAAGTAGCCTATCTGTCAAATGTGTTTGTGGCAAAATTGTGTCTCATCTAATCAATACACTTTTAAAAATGTTGATATGCATACAGTATATATACTAGTGTATATACAATATATTTTCTGCCTAAAGCTATGAAATTTACTACAGTATGAAAAGATGTGAAACAGTTTGTGTGTATAACATTAAAAAATGCACAAATATATTATATTTTATAAATATTTATTGGTCAAAAACTTTAAATTAAATTGACACTTATTATTGCTAGACCGTATATTTTAAGCTGTAAAAATAAAAAGTCCTGGAATTTAAGCTCGCTGTGTGAACAAAGCAAAGAATGACCTAATGCAAGGCGAGTGCACTATTCCTAAAAGGTTCTCGGCTGGTCTGTATGGTTCCACAAAGAATGTTTACAATCCGAAGCACCTTTCTGTTAAAGCTTTTTTGTGGATGAAAAAGGTTTTACAGACTATATAAGGGTGACAAAGAAATGGTTTTCTGAATAACATTTCACTGAAAGCTGCTTTAGGGAACCACAAATGGCACTGCTGTGAGGAAACCCCTTTTATAGCAGCTTGATTTTTAAGCATGAATCTTGACTTCAACAGTCTCTGTGTTTTTGAGGTGTGCTTTTTGAAATGTCTAAGGCAATACTGCATGCAAAGGTGATATTCTAATGCATGGCCACACATGAACGTCTGTTCCACGCCGTTGAGTGCTGAAGCGGTGATATTTTGACATCTGACAGGACTCATTTGTCAGGCTAATCAAATCCTCTCTTCTGTGATAAATGGCCTTTTATGGAAATGGAATAAACAAACATAGCCGTGTCTGATGAAAGATCCCACACAGCAGGAGACTCCTATGCGGATCCGCGTTCAAGTCGCCAAACCCGCGTGACTGTCAGATTCGTTTTGGAGCCGCGCAGAGGATCAGCTCCGCCTCCGGCAGCGCGGTAAATTCTACTGTCAAACAGCGGATCCTGAACGGACCCATGTCGGATCCTCGGATGCACCTTTACTGAACGGTTAAACGATGCACACCTGTCAATCGAGATTTTCTTGCTGGGACACGGTTCAGCTGAACACTCTTTTGAGTAAGTATTGATATAATTGTGCCAGTAAACATTGTTTTTTAATCATACTAATGATTGGAATGACGTTGATATTAGGAAAACTTTAGCATGTTCACTCGTGGATAATGGCCCTAGCTGTGCATTATTAAGTGTACATGTTGGCAATTTTGGTGTAGTGTATTTGCCATCTTCTTTATAATGAAAATTAATCTTTGGCAATTTACTCATTGTTTGACTCGGTTCAGACTCACGGTCACACTGCAAGATGCCATGTGACCTAATCAGTGACTAAATGAATGCAGGTGTCAGTCAAAACGACTGTGTGGTTGGTAAAGACAATCTTCTCGTCTGTTATTTTGAGCGGCTGTTAACAGGGTGATTTAACCAGAGGTGTGTAACGAATTCCATTTACAGTTTTGGGTAACTAGTACTTTTAAAGTGATTTTTAAGAATAAATTTACTCAAGTACATTTCTAGTGAAAAAACTGTACTTTTACTTCATTCGGTGGTGTTATTATGATAAGCATATGACTTTGGATGCTACATACTAATATCTGTCTGTTTGATTACAGGTGCTGTGTTCAACCTGGCAACAGATCGGGCAACAAGGAGACGTGTAATGGGAGAAATGATTAAATAATAAAAAAAACATTTTTGTTGAACAACTTGTCTTTCTCCAGTTATTCATTGTCAGATGTTTTAGCTGTGCATAGTGCAGCATTTCATTGAAGTTGTAGCCTAATAGATCAAGTATTTTATGTTTGCATTCACCTGGGCCTATAAAGCACTAAATTAGGTTTTGACCACAAAAATAATATTTTTAAACAAAAACAGAATATGCTATAACTGTCCATAAATGTAAATGGCAATTTTATATTTCCATTGAGTAGTAATTCTTTTGTACATTAAATTGATATATTTTAGTGAAACTTTTCTGTTATACCTATTTACAATATTGTTAGGTTAAAAATACAAGACAATGCAGATTTTAGGTTCTATATTGCTGCAGTGGCCAGGTCTAGTGATAGTTTTGGTTTTATCCTTTAGTTTAGTTTATCCTATTTTATCCTACAGTAAGAAAGGATTTTGAATTTGAAAGTGAGATGAACGGGTCCAAAACGGACCCGGTCCTGATAGCAATAAGCTTTGGAGCGGATTCGTAACGGAAGCGCTCCGGAGTCAGTAGCTCCGGTCTGCATCCGTTGCGGATCCGTCCCGGAGCTTATTTCAGACTTTAAATGAGTCAGTTGCGGGTCCGCGGCGGATATATGAATGAATTTGCGCCACGGATGCGGAGCGTATGCAGCCCGAGGCCACGGCGGGTCCGCGATCCGCCTTCATTGCGGATCCGTCACTGCGCGCAAGTGGACGCCGCCACGGGTCCGTTTCGCGGGTCCGTTCCGGAAGCCGCGATACCTCCGCGACTGATCCGCCACGGAGTCCTTTTGCTGTGTGGGATATGTTTGCTAGTTACAGGAGTAATTCATAACCTTTAACTTACAGCTGATACATTCTAATAAAATATATTAGTATGGTACAGTAACATAATGTAATAATAAAACCATTATTAGTAATGAAACTCCTAATAATGGAATCGGTTGTCACAACTGTACATGATCTCCAAGTCAAACTTCATTTATAAGGATTTGTGCATGGTTCCTGTTCGATTTTCCATCATCATTTTCCTACAGTATTACAGGAGATCCTAATTCCAATCAGAATCATCTAAGATTAAAAAAGGATAATCTGCTTTTCTTTTCATCCTTGTTTATTTCTTGGACTACAGTAAAGCATATACTCATTTGATTTCCAAAATGAAGCTGGAAAAAATGCTAATGCTTAATTAGGTCATTAGAAAGCAATACATGAATAAACTTACGTAATATATCATATTATAAAACATCTGTTTTCTTAACAAGAACATCTTGTGCTCAGATGCATATGATTGACTTATATGGCTCAACGTGATTGCATACTTATCAAACAATGGTTTGTGTCGGGTGCTTATGCATGCACTACTGTATATGTGCAGTTTAAATCCATTCTTATCGTTATGTATACTCCACACATCATTGGCTCTTACCTTCCTTGCACTTCTAAAGCCATGCTCCAGGGCAAGTTGCTGAGCATCTCCGGCTGTCCCCTCGCGCAACTGCACGAGAAAATGATCTGTAAACGCGCGCTCCGCGTCCGCTGCAGCGACAAGCATCAAAGCGTTCAAGAGCGCGAGAGCCACGGCTGTCCCGTCTCTACAGAATCCACGCATCGTGCTGTGAGTCCGTAACTGAAAGCTGTCAGACATAGAGATGATGACTGATGGCTGAATGTAAATGCTGGAACACTTCACCAGGGGTCTTCTGCTCGCATCTCCTCAGTCATCCGTGGATGAGGTGATGGTTTGTGTACAGGAGCCAATCTGCATTTTCAGCCTCCCTTTAATCTATAATTCATCGCCATAAACGTGTGGTTCATTTCTACGTGACGTTGCACAGAAAGCTGGCCAATGGTATGAAGAGGGTGTGGCTGCGCTCAGCCTCCGCCCGTTCATCAGTGGATGCAGGGCTTCAGTACGCTGAACACTATGATCTTCCTCCATCCATATATTATACATCTTTATCTAGCGCTTTTTACTTAACTGAAAACACATGCTGTGAATTAACAATAAATGTAGTGTTTGAACCATGTAGTTTTAAATTATTTTGCCTTATTAAAAACTTTTATTCAGTGTTTATAATAAAACAATATTTTTATTTATTACTTATAGTTTTTAATTTTCATATATGAACAGTAAAACCTAAATGAACAGTTATATATCACTTATACTGTATGTACTGTTCATGACTGGTTTAGGACTTTTTATCTACTGGTGCTTATATACTTTTCAATTTTTTATGTGTATTTCCATTCAGCAAAAATAATATAATAATAATAATAATAATAATAATGTTTGTCTGTCCAAAACTATTTTAAATATACTAGTAAACATTTAAATTGGATAAAAAAACGTTCTTCAAAATTGTCTTAAGACAAGAACGGTTATGGGAATTGGTTTTGAAGAGAACCAATGGTCCGATTCACGATTTTACATTTCCTTTAATGTGTGTAAGTGTAATTAGTACATGTTAACAATAGCAAAAGGTACATACCCCTAAGTAAACGATGACGCGAGTTATCATCTCCAACGTAAATCTCGTTTCTTGGACTACAACATTGTAGGCAACAGTTTACTTTCTGGGATTTGTGATGTAGTAAAGACCGACTTTATCTTGATTCCTCCCACTTCGGACTCGCAGCCTGTAAGATAACTCCTATTAGCATTGGTTTGTGCGCAAATCTTTCAAACATGGTAAGGAGCGTAACACTTCCGGCTGGAGTCAGAGGCGCAGGGCATGAAATTAACACCCGACCACGCGCCAAATGCGGGTGGATTTTGCAATTGGCGGGTAACACTGTCAATCTACCAGCCACATTGGCAGGTAGCCAATGCGAATCAGTGATGCGCGGGTCATTGTATAAAAAACCCACTCCCGACCGACATTTTCAACTAACCTGCCCGTAATTGTTCAAAATAGTTTTTAAACTCGACCGACTGAACGCGGCCTGAATATCATTAAAATATTTTTGGATGACTCGTAACCGGCACCCGCTCATTTCTTATCAACCTGCGCATTTCACTGATGCAAATTGAGTCAATCACTTGATTCATTGAGAGGATGCGACTGCTGTTTCGCAACGTTCATGCGATTGGAAAGAAGATGAGGCACTTCTCTGACTACGTTTGGATGTGCGAGTAAGTATTAAATTGTTCGTGAGATGTGATGAGAATGCAATGCTGACATAGACTACAGTATAATCACAGTTTCACAGATGTGTAGTGCTGCTGTGACGGATCAAAACTCTTGATGTGTAAACTTTAAAGAGAGTTGCGCTACTGTGTCTTATACTGTAGTACATTAACATACATTTTGCGAATATAGTAATGAAAAACAACGTATGTGCGCAGTTTGTGCCCCCTCTGTCTCTGTGTGCGTGCGCGGGTTTAAGGGGACTTAATAGGGCACATCGGAGAGACGTTCCTAAAAGCATGCGTACATAAAATCTTTCTGCTCTTGACAGGCCACATATAAACAAAATGATCTCAACAGTATTCATTTTCTAATAAAACATTTCTTTATGTCTTAAGTGTATGTATTAGAGAGTCAAAAACCAGTCTGTGCTGGTCTTAAAGAGACAGTAACCTCAATTAACCTACTTAAGTCTGTGTCATTAATGTTAATCAAACAACCTAAGACAAAGAGAAATTCACTTTTGTAGCTCTGAATTTTTTTTTTTTTATATTTAATTCATACAATAAAGACAGTGTTATCATTCACTATTCAGGCAAAAAAACAAAACTGGCTGGTAAAAAGTCTCTGTGGCAGGTGGATTTCGAAATCCACCTGCCACAGTGGCTGGTGGTCAAAAAAGTTAACTTCAGGCCCTGGTCAGAGGTATTCGGGTCAATCACAATTTAAGTGACTCTTTAAGACAGCTTTTAAGAAAGGTTTTGATCCACTTCAAATGTTGAATAAATACTAAAGTAGCCATACATTTAGGCTAAACAAATGTGTTGTAATGTTGCAATTTTGGGGTTTATTGCAAAGTGTTTCCTGCTGAAGAACATTTTATTACAACACATTTGGTTCAAACCTATTAACCCTCTGGAGTCTTGGCTGATTTTGCGTCCTTGAGCAGTTTTGACCAGAACTGACATTTGTGCTTTTCAGTTGCTTAAAAACATAATAATAACTAAAAGTCTCATAACACTGTCTTCGGCACAAACTGGGCTACAATATTATGTGAGCAACATGTATGTACACGGTTCATCAACATTTTTAATTCGCTGATGAAAGTCCACAACTACACATACTAAACATGTTTTCAAAAGACTTTTCAAGACAGGATTTAGGGAGGAATATTTCAGGAATGTCCCTCGTCGGCGAATGTATTTCAAAGATGGAGGCACAACATGGGTTCACCCAGTCGACGATTCGACGGTATGTATTTTAAATAGCAGATTCTACACTTACGAGAATACTTTGATTAGTGGGTGGAAGTAATTACACATGAATGAGCACATACTTTTGAAAGAACACATGGGTTTTTGCTAAGAATTAACACAAAAAAAACAGCCTTCTCTGCATAGGTCCCCATTTTACCTACGTAAAAAAAAGGGGTGGAAAGCTTATTCAGGGCACTGGAAGGGGAAGCCTTCCGTGGCGCTTTGATAGGGATTCCCAATGAAAGGCAGCATCTCGGTTACAGATGTAGCCCTAATTCCATGAAGGTAAGACATAACGTCCCATCACCACAGTCGCTGTACCACTGGTAAGGTTGGCTCCTCAGTAAAAAACAAATGAATAGCGGGGCGGGGCCAGCAGATACGAATACTGCATGCCAACATTCATTGGTTCTTTACATACAAATCGAAGCTGGGTCTCTCTAAGTGAGTTCCCAGTTCGTCGGTCACGATGTGACGTCTCCATTCCCTACCTTCAGGGAACGTTACATCCATAACCAAGACATTTTTCTTCAATTGTAACATGTGAATGTATTTCATTGGATTGAATTGTATGAAGAGCAAAATGTATTAACAAAAATATATTGGTAGAAAATATATTTACATGAATACATTCCGAAGTATATTTTTGCAAAGAGTGGTATAAATGTCACGATCTCAGTCTGTCTGTCTATCTGCCTGCCTGTTTTCTTCAGACTCCATTTTCCGTCATCTTTCACACTCCCTCGTCCGTTAGGCTTTGTCATTATCCTTGCCAGCCATCATCATCTTCACACTATTTAAGCTCCCCTGTTTTCCCTAGTACTTTGTTTGGTCTTAGTCAGATGTAGGTTTATGTATAGGGTGTGTTTATCTTGTCAGTTTTTATGTTCATCATGTTATTGTTATCATAAAAGGTAATTACATTTTTTATTTTGGAATGGATTTTCATAGTCTCCACTTCTACTTCTACATGCACTCGGACAGACAACCATTTTTTCAGAAGCAGATCAAGTAATTGCAGGCTAAAATACCTTGTTCATACTGTCAGTCTAAATCTGATTTTGGTGCATATCCAATTTGACAGACATATTGATGGAACCCACATTCTGATCATTGCTCTGTCTGACAATCATATGACTACTTTTATAGGAAAGGATGGCACTGTAGTCTTGCAAGCTGTTGTAGACTATGAAAACAGGTAAAAAATAAATATTACACCATGCTTTCAGGTTTATTTTTTATATTTATATGTTGTTAACATGGGTGTGGATATGCAATTTTAAAATAGGTTTGGAAACCCCCAATTTCTACTCAGCCCCCCTAATATTTTTGCTGTTATGTCCATACATTGTACACGAATTTGTGTTTGCTTCAGTTTCGTTTACATTTAATTTCAATATCCCCTTCTTTAGTCTGTGAATTTTAGTGCATTCTCCACAGACCGCAGCAGCTGCAATATTGTTATTATATCTGCATCAGTGCTGACAAATCCTTGTTA